>NC_089980.1:15000-332545 GCF_036417845.1 Apteryx mantelli
CAGAGGACAAAGAGCAAGGCAGAAGGAGTGGAGACCAGAGCACAAAGAACAAGGCAGAAGAAGCAGAGCAAGGCAAAATTGGCAGAGAGCAGAGAACAAAGAGCAGAGAGGAGAAAACAGAAAACAGCGGAAAGAAAGGAGAAAATAAAAAGCAGAAAAGACAGAATAAAGAGCAAAGAGCAGAGAACAAAGCAGAGAAGAAAGAGCAGAGAGCAGAAATAAATTTAAGAGCAAAGCAAAGAGCTGAAAGCAGAAAGCAAAGCTAAGCAAAGGGAAAAGGGCAAGGCAAAGAGCAGAAAACAAAACAAAGCAAAGAGCAGGAAGCAGGCAATTAGGCAAAGAGGAAATAACAAACGGCAAAGAGATTAAAGCAATGAGCAAAGCAAAAAATGCAAAGCAGAATAGCACAAAGCAAAGAATAAAGAGCAAAGAGCACAGCACAAAACTAAAGTAAGGTAGAGTGGAAGACTAAACAGTAAAGACTAAAGACAGAAAAGTAGAGAAAAACAGGGGTAAAGCAAAGACAAACAGGGAGAACAGAGGAAAGAGGAAATGAGAGACACACACAAAGAAATAACTAAAATAAGAAAAAGATTTCTTTTTTTTAAAGAAAAAGGACAGGGGAAGACCAAGATTAAAAGAAGAGGATGACAAAAAAATTCTGTCTTCCTCTTATTTTAAAAGCAGAAAGGACCGAGAGCAAAGGGGAAAACAGCAAGAGCAAATGTGTGACGCATGTACTTCAAGTAAGACAACGGAAACAAACAACAAAGCCATCTTTATTTGAAAGCAGACACAAACTCAGGCATCTTGATCATCTTTATTGCTCAAAAAAAATACACAACAATCTCTTTATTACAACATCATGAACAAATCTTGGCCTTCCATCACCGCAAAACCAGCAGCCTTCCCTCCCCCCTACCAAAACTCAGCATCTGCACCGGCACAAAGTTACATTTCAAATACACAATCCATTACAAAGCAGCAAACAAAACATCACAAACAAGCCCACGCTCTGCATCAGCTGCACATACTCTTCAGCATCCATCTCTACGATCTCACCGCTACCGCTCACATCCACCCACACATACTCTACCTTCCTACAGTAACAAGCAAGCGCCACAGGTTTTTTAGACAGCCCCCAGGAACAGGGTTACCGAGTGCCTCCAAAAACCATCCTGCCTAGAAAACCCCGGCCCCGAGCCAAAACTCTGCAGCGCTATTGGCGATGATCATCGCCTCGCAGAGTGGCCGGGACCGGGGAAAAAAAAACCAGCTAGGGGAAAAAAAATAAAAATCCCCCGGCTGGGTTTTTTTTTTTAATAGTTAAAAAATTCTAAATGCTAACTCCACCCTAGAGGAAAATAAAACAGAACAAAAACAACACACATGCGTACAAAGTTAGATGCATTCAATACCCAGCCCACCCAACAACTATACAACTGCCCACTCATTCCCACCATCACTGCTAATAAGATAACCACCACCTTCCATCCCTTTTTTAAACACAACACTATCAACATGAATAAGAACCCCCCCCCAAACTGCCCACACCAATCAAGACAATTTTTTTTTTTTTTTTAAAGAAAACAATACTTTTACACCTTACTGAAACCCCTCAAAAAGTTTCATGGATACATTACTCTGCTCTGGCCACAACCATTACTACACCCACAAACAAGGCAGCTCCAACCACAGACACGGGCACACAGACACGGGCACACAGACACGGGCACACAGACACGGGCACACAGACACGGGCACACAGACACGGGCACACAGACACGGGCACACAGACACTGCAAGAAAAATGGCAGTACAGAAGACACTGCCAGCCAGAAAGCCCTATGAGGCCACAACCACATGGCTCGGATGCTCTGGATGAGCCCAGAAAAGTCAAATGCCACTGCCCCGATGGAAAGGGCCTGGCAAAGCCAGGCAGATCGATGCAGAAGAGGCCAGCAAGAAAGAACTAAGGACGTGACAACGCAGGGAAGAAAACCCTGAAAGGAGGCCGGGAAGATGCAAAACAAGGGCAGCCTCAGAAGAGGAGTGGCCGACGAGGCCTCAATGAGGGCCACAGAGATGACCGGCCACAAACAGCCATGGTGCAAAGATGGAGCAACAGACGACCCCTTTTAGCTGGCTGCACAGAACAAGATGCCAACCACTGGCACAAGACTGACACGTCAGACCACTCAAAAGACAACAGATGCCTACCGCACTAGTGCTGCACAGCATGCTCCTTGAGCACAAGGAACAAGAGCAACATCAAGACCTGAACAAAAGATAGCACAGCTACAACGCACACCACATAGACTACACAACAACACAGACACAGGCCGGAGCTGCCCTGCCTAAAACACACTCACCTTCTGCCACGCACACCCCACCACCTCTGCCTCACACACAGCACTCATCCAGAAGAGCCCTCCACACCATACTCACTGTCAGCACACACACAGACACACCACCAAGACACACCAACACCCTTTGCCCCTCAGCTTAGCCTTTGCACTGCTCTGGGTCACCATCTGTCTTCAAGAGGCATCCTCAATGGCAGCCACATCCTCTCTGATCTTCCTCCGGTCACCACATTCACCTTCATCACCTGCCAAAACAGAGCGCAAGCGGTCACCCCCACGCCAGTCAGCTCCAGCCTCATCCGCAAGAGCACCCTCCATACCAAAGCCCCGCTGGCACTGCACTCACCTGCACTGCACCAATCCCAAACGCCAACATTGTGGCTGGCGGGACACCCACAGGACCTGCAAAAAACAAAACAAAACAACAACATTTCTCCTCTGCCAGGTAACGCTCACCAACCCCACAACACCCAACACCAGTCAACATTCCAGGCCAGCACTACTCTCCTCTGCACACTACCATAGCTAAAACCCACAAGCAAGGCAGCTCCAGCCCCAAACAGACAGACACACACACAAACATCAGACACAGACATGAAGGAAAGCCCTACACAAAAAGAACTATTCCTACACGTAAGACACTGCCGGACAGAAAGCCCTATGAGGCCACAACCACATGGCTCGGATGCTCTGGATGAGCCCAGAAAAGAGTCAAACGCCACAGCCCGTGACGGAAAGGGCCTGGCAAAGCCAGGCAGATCGATGCGGAAGAGGCCGGCAAGAAAGGCCTAAGGACATGACGATGCAGGGAAGAAAACCCTGAAAGGAGGCCAGGAAGATGCAAAACGAGGGCAGCCTCAGAAGAGGAGCAGCTGACAAGGCCTCGATGAGGACCACGGAGATGACCTGCCACAAACGGCCACGATGCAAAGACAGAGTGACGGACCACCCCTTTCAGCTGGCTGCACAGAACAAGACGCCATCCATGGGCACAAAACTGATGCGTCAGACCACTCAAAATACAGATGCCTACCGCACTAGAGCTGCACAGCGTGCTCCTTGAGCACAAGGAACAAGAGCAACATCAAGACCTGAGCAAAAGATACCACAGCTACAACACGCACCACATAGACTACACAACAACACAGACACAGGCTGGAGCTGCCCTGCCTAGCACACACTCACCTTCTGCCACGCACACCCCACCGCCTCTGCCTCACACACAGCACTCATCCAGAAGAGCCTGTCACCAAAGGAGCGATGCACTTCACTTCTAAGAGGGAAGCAGCACTACATTTATTGCAGTAAGACAGCAACTTAACAAAGTTGACTATTGAATAAGAACAATTTAATGAGGTTCAATTGGCAAGGTTCACTCAGTTATTTACTGCATGAAGGACAGGGTCAGATGCATGTGCAACGGAGACCCTCCCGTTGAGTCATGAGGTTCAGACTGGACCCCCTTGCTTTCTAAACTCCTTCCGAGAGGAGCCTAGGTGCGGCTGGATCCAGTCCTACTCCCAGACTTGGTCAATGGTTTATGTCTAAAGGAGTGAGTGCGAAGGGAACCCTCTCATTGAGTCATGAGGTTCAGACGGGACCCCCTTGCTTTCTAAACTCCTTCCGAGAGGAGCCTAGGTGCGGCTGGATCCAGTCCTAGTCCCAGACTTGGTCAATGGTTTATGTCTAAAGGGCTGAGTGCGAAGGGAACCCTCCCGTTGAGTCACGAGATTCAGACTGGACCCCCTTGCTTTCTAAACTCCTTCAGAAAGGAGCCTAGGTGCGGCTGGATCCAGTCCTAGTCCCAGACTTGGTCAATGGTTTATGTCTAAAGGGCTGAGTGCGAAGGGAACCCTCCCGTTGAGTCACGAGATTCAGACTGGACCCCCTTGCTTTCTAAACTCCTTCAGAAAGGAGCCTAGGTGCGGCTGGATCCAGTCCTACTCGCAGACTTGGTCAATGGTTTATGTCTAAAGGAGTGAGTGTGAAGGGAACCCTCCCATTGAGTCATGAGGTTCAGACGGGACCCCCTTGCTTTCTAAACTCCTTCCGAGAGGAGCCTAGGTGCGGCTGGAGCCAGTCCTACTCCCAGACTTGGTCAACAGTTTATGTCTAAGGAATTATGCACGCAATTAGTCAGAGGTATAACGCAGGAAAGTTTCACAAAGTTTGCAAAAGTTCAGCATGCTATTAATCACTTGCTGAGGATCTGTCACAAGTAAGGAATCTCTCTCAACCTCAAGAAGTAACCTGGAGAGGCATCCCTGCTCAAGAGGAGGTGCTGCAGTGCAGCCTGCTGCCCTGCAGGAGGGCTCAATGGGCTCTGGGCTGCCCCCTATTTATGGGGGGGGGGGGAATGATTGACTCATAGTCACATTGGAATACTAGACAGGCCTTAGTTGGCACATGCTCAACTAGCCCCTACATACATGCTGCTTACAGGGAAATCAGGTTGAGGGGGACAGAGCACATCAGTGGTGGTGGGGGGAAAGGAGCACACCATCACAGAGCCCTCCACACTACACTCACTGTCAGCACACACACACACACACACACACACACACACACACACACACAGAGTCAAGACACACCAACACCCTTTGCCCCTCAACTTAGCTTCTGCAGTGCTCTGGGTCACCATCCATCCTCAACAGCAGCCACATCCTCTCTGATCTTCCGCCAGTCACCACATTCACATTCATCACCTGCCAAAACAGAGTGCAAGCGGTCACCCCCACGCCAGTCAGCTCCAGCCTTGTCCGCAAGAGCACCCTCCACACCAAAGCCCCGCTGGCACTGCACTCACCTGCACTGCACCAACCCCAAACTCCAACATTGTGGCTGGGGGGGGCACCCATGGCATCTGCAAAAAACAAAACAAAACAACAAAATTTCTCCTCTGCCAGGCAATGCTCACCAACCCCACAACACCCAACACCAGTCAACATTCCAGGCCAGCACTACTCTCCTCTGCACACTACCATAGCTAACACCCACAGCCAAGGCAGCTCCAGCCCCAAACAGACAGACACACACAAACAAACATCAGACAGACATGAAGGAAAGTCCTACACAAAAAGAACTATTCCTACACGTAAGACACTGCCAGCCAGAAAGCCCTATGAGGCCACAACCATGTGGCTCTGATGTTCTGGACAAGCCCAGAAGAGAGTCAAACACCACTGCCCGTGAGGGAAAGGGCCCGGCAAAGCCAGGCAGATCGATGCAGAAGAGGTCGGCAAGAAAGAACTAAGGACGTGACAACACAGGGAAGAAAACCCTGAAAGGAGGCCAGGAAGACGCAAAACAAGGGCGGCCTCAGAAGAGGAGCGGCCGACAAGGCCTCGATGAGGGCCACGGAGATGACCGGCCACAAACGGCCACGATGCAAAGCCAGAGTGACAGACAGCCCCTTTTAGCTGGCTGCACAGAACAAGATGCCATCCATTGGCACAAAGATGATGAGTCAGGCCAAGCAAAAGACAACGGATGCCTACCACACTAGTGCTGTACAGTGTGGGCTGTGCTCCTTGAGCACAAGGAACAAGAGCAACATCAAGACCTGAGCAAAAGATAGCACAGCTACAACGCGCACCACATAGACTACACAACAACACAGACACAGGCTGGAGCTGCCCTGCCTAGCACACCTTCACCTTCTGCCTTGCACACCCCACTGCCTCTGCCTCACACACAGCACTCATCCAGAAGACCCCGCCACTCTACACTCACTGTCAGCACGCACACACGCACACACGCAGTCAAGACACACCAACACCCATGGCCTCTCAACTTAGCTTCTACAGTGCTCTGGGTCACCATCTGTCTTCAAGAGGCATCCTCAATGGCAGCTGCATCCTCTCTAATCTTCCTCCGGTCACCACATTCACCTTCATCACCTGCCAAAACAGAGCACAAGCGGTCACCCCCAGACCGGTCACCTCCAGCCTCGTCCGCAAGAGCGCCCACCACCAAAGCGCCGTGGACGCTCCGCTCACCTGCACTGCGCTGATCCCGAACGCCAAAATTGTGCTTGGAGGGACACCCGCAGCACCTGGAAAAAGCAAAACAAAGTGACTACTCTGCCAGGCAATACTCATCAACCCTGCAACACCCATAAGGAATCTGCTCACCTCACATCCTCAGCCATGCCTGGGAAAGGCTCACACAGGACCTGAAAAAGCAGAGCAAGAGACATCACCGACAGGCAGCCCAGCACTACCCACCGCAAAAGAAACCTCTGATCCAACAAGCACCCCTTCTCACCTGCTCAGGCTCTTGTCAACGCTCAACTTTGCCTCTCCACAACTTCCTGCAAAACCTGCAAACACAAACAGAAAGCAGGCACTCGGGTCACACCTGCAAAACCACAGCCCACCCACATCAAGCGTTTGCTCCCACACCTTCGCCTGCTCTGCTCGCCCATCCCGACCGCCATGCTACGGGTTGCCAAGCCGAGGCCTGCCACCCACCTGTAAAACCAGAACAGTGGTGAGCAACACAGACAGCGCCAACAACACAACAGCCCTATGCTAGGCACTACTTCCACTATTGGACTGACGCTCACCTTGCCATGCTCCGCCTGCATGCAAGCGACCCACTCTCCACGTTGCTCCACACCTACAAAAACAAAGCAAAAATTAACCGGGGAACCGCTGACCACAATACTCTGCTTCCAGCAACAAGTCTCTAGCTCACCTTCCTAGGCCATGACCCTTTTTTCCTCCATCTCCCTCAGGCACTCCAACTGCTGTGCCACATCTACAAAAAAAACAACAAAACCCACACACACAACATGAACTGGAACACGCAGGTACTAACCAATCACCATTCCATCACTACTCTCCTCTGCACACTACCATAACTAAAACCCACAAGCAAGGCAGCTTCAGCACCAAACAGACAGACACACAAATATCAAACACAGACATGAAGGAAAGCCCTACACAAAAAGAACTATTCCTACGCATAAGATGCTGCCAGCCAGAAAGCCCTATGAGGCCACAACCGCATGGCTCTGATGCTCCGGATGAGCCCAGAAAAGAATCAAACGCCACAGCCCGTGATGGAAAGGGCCCAGCAAAGCCAGGCAGATCGATGCAAAAGAGGCCAGCAAGAAAGACCTAACCATGTGACAATGCAGGGAAGAAAACCCTGAAAGGAGGCTAGGAAGACGCAAAATGAGCAGCCTCAGAAGAAGAGCAGCTGACAAGGCCTCGATGAGGACCGCAGGGATGACCGACCACAAATGGCCACGATGCAAAGACAGAGCGACGGACGGCTCCTTTTAGCTGGCTGCACAGAACAAGACGCCATCCATTGGGACAAGGCTGATGAGTCAGGCCAGGCAAAAGACAACGGATGCCTACCGCGCTAGTACTGCACAGTGTGGGCCGTGTTCCTTGAGCACGAGGAACAAGAGCAACATCAAGACCTGAGCAAAAGGTAGCACAGCTACAACATACACCACAGACTACACCACAACACAGAGGCTGCAGCTGCCCTGCCTAGCACACCCTCACCTTTTGCCATACACACCCCATCACCTCTGCCTCACACAAAGCATTCAACCGGAAGAGCCCTCCACTCTACACTCACTGTCAGCACACACACACACACACACACACACACACACACACACACACACACAGAGTCAAGACACACCAACACCCGTGGCCCCTCAACTTAGCTTTTGCAGTGCTCTAGGTCACCCTCTGTCTTCAAGACACATTCTCAATGACAGCCACATCCTCTCTGATCTTCCTCCGGTCACCACATTCACCTTCATCGCCTGCCAAAACAGACCGCAAGCGGTCACCCCCGGGCCGGCCAGCTCCAGCCTCGTCTGCAAGAGCGCTCTACATCAAAACCCCATGGACACTCTGCTCACCTGCCCTGTGCCAATTCCCAACTCCAAAATTATGCCCAGAGGGAGCCCACAGCACCTGCAAAAAACAAAACAAAGTGACTCTTCTGCTAGGCAGCGCTCACCAGCGCAACAACGCCCAACACCAGTCTGCTCACCTGACATCCTCAGCCATGCCTGGGAAAGGCCCACACAGGACCTGAAAAAGCAGATTAAAAGCCATCATCAACAGGAAGCCCAACACCACCCATGGCACAATAAACCTCTGACCCAACAAGCACCCCATCTCACCCGCTCAGGCTCTTGTCAGCACTCAACTTCTCCTCCCCACAACTTCCTGCAAAACCTGCAAACAAACAGAAAGCAAGCACTCAGATCATGCCTGCAAAACCACAGCCCACCCACATCAAGCATTTGCTCCCACACCTTCACCTGCTCTGCTCACCCATCCCGACCGCCATGCTACGGGTCGCCACGCCGAGGCCAGCCACCCACCTGTAAAACCAAAACAGTGGTGGGCAATACAGACAGCGCCAACAAGACAACAGCCCTACCCTAGCCTCTACTTCAAATATCAGACTGACACTCACCTTGCCATGCTCCTCCTGCATGCAAGCGACCCGCTCTCCACATTGCTCCACACCTATAAGCACAAAGCAAAAATTAACCAGGGAACCACTGACCAGAATACTCTACTTCTAGCAACAAATCTCTAACTCACCTTCCTAGGGGCGTGACCCTTTCTTTCTCCATCTCCCTCGGGCCCGCTGGGAATGCTGTACCACATCTACAAAAACAACAACATAAGGTGGAGCACACACAAGCTCACTAATCACCATTCCAGTTCATCACCGCCACACTCTGCGCTCTACCACTGCTAACACCCGCAGGCAAAGCAGCTCCAGCCCCAGACAGACAGACATACATGCAAATATCAGACAAACATGGAGGAGAGTCCTACGCAAAGAGAACTATTCCTACGCATAAGACACTGCCGGCCAGAAAGCCCTATGAGGCCACAACCGCATGGCTCTGATACTCTGGACGAGCCCAGAAGAGAGTCAAATGCCACTGCCCGTGATGGAAAGGGGCTGGCAAAGTCAAGAATATCGATGCAGAAGAGCCCGGCAAGGAAGACCTGAGGCCATGACAACACAGGGAAGAAAACCCTGAAAGAACACCAGAAACATGGAAGAAGAATGGCCAAGAGGATCTCAAAGATGGCTGCAAAGATGACTGGCAACAAATAGCTAAAATGCAAAGCCAGTGGGACAGACTGCCACTTTTAGCTGGCTACACAAAACAAGACACGATCCATAGGCAAGATGCTGATGACTCAGGCCAGGCAAAAGACAATGGATGCCTAATGCACTAGTGCTGGACAGTGTGGGCTGTACTCCTTGAGCACAAAAAAGCACAGCAACATCAAGACCTGAGCAAAAGATAGCACAGCTACAATACACACCACATAGACTACACAACAACACAGACACAGGCTGGAGCTGCCCTGCCTAACACAACCACACCTTCTGCCAGCCACACCCCACTGCCTCTGCCTCACACAAAACACTCATCCAGAAGAGTCCTCCACTCTACACTCACTGTCACCACACATGCACATGCACACATGTGCACACACACACACATGCACACACAGAGTCAAGACACACCAACACCCATGGCCTCTCAACTTAGCTTCTGCAGTGCTCTGCGTCACCCTCTGTCTTCAAGAAGCATCCTCAATGGCAGCTGCATCCTCTCTAATCTTCCTCTGGTCACCACATTCACCTTCATCACCTGCCAAAACAGAGCACAAGCCGTCACCCCCGGGCCGGTCAGCTCCAGCCTCGTCTACAAGAGCGCCCGCCACCAAAGCGCCATGGTCGCTCCGCTCACCTGCACCGTGCCAATCCCGAACTCCAACACTGTGCCTGGGGGGACACCCACAGCACCTGGAAAAAGCAAAACAAAGTGACTCTTCTGCCAGGCAATACTCACCAACCCCGCAACACCCATCAGGAATCTGCTCACCTGACATCCTCAGCCATGCCTAGGAAAGGCCCACGCAGTACCTGGACAAGCAGAGCGAGAGACATCACCGACAGGCAGCCCAGCGCTACCCACCGCAAAAGAAACCTCGGACCCGACAAGCACCCCCTCTTACCTGCTTACCTTTTGTCAACGCTCATCTTTGCCTCTCCACAACTTCCTGCAAAACCTGCAAACACAAACAGAAAGCAAGCACTCCGGTGACACCTGCAAAACCACAGCCCACCCACATCAAGCATGTGCTCCCACACCTTCACCTGCTCTGCTCACCCATCCCGACCGCCATACTACAGGCCGCCACGCCAAGGCGTGTCATGCACCTGTAAAACCAGAACAGCAGTGGGCAACGGAGACAGCACCAACGAGACAACAGCCCTATGCTAGGCTCTGCTACCGCACTCAGACCAACACTCACCTTGCCGTGCTCCTCCCACACATGAACGATCCACTCTCCGCATTCCTCCACACCTACAAGCACAAAGCAAGAATTAACCAGGGAACCGCTGACCACAAAACTCTGCTTCCAGCAACAAATCTCTAGCTCACCTTCCTAGGGCATGACCCTTTCTTCCTCCATCTCCCTCAGGCACTCCAACTGCTGCGCCACATCTACAAAAAAAAAAAAAAACAACAAACCACACACACAAAGTGGAGCACACAGATGCTGACTAATCACCATTCCATCACTACTCTCCTCTGCACACTACCATAGCTAAAACACACAAGCAAGGCAGCTTCAGCCCCAGACAAACACACATGAATATCAGACACAGACACAAAGGAAAACCCCCCACAAAAACAACTATTCCTACGCATAAGACACTGCCGGCCAGAAAGCCCTATGAGGCCACAACCGCATGGCTCTGATGCTCTGGACGAGCCCAGAAGAGAGTCAAATGCCACCACCCCGATGGAAAGGGGCTGGCAAACTCAAGAATATCGATGCAGAAGAGCCCAGCAAGGAAGACCTGAGGCCATGACAACACAGGGAAGAAAACCCTGAAAGAACACCAGAAACACATGGAAGAAGAATGGCCAAGAGGATCTCAAAGATGGCTGCAAAGATGACTGGCAACAAATAGCTAAAATGCAAAGCCAGTGGGACAGACCGCCGCTTTTAGCTGACTGCACAGAAAGAGACACGATCCATTGGCACAAAGCTGATGAGTCAGACCAAGCAAAAGTCAACGGATGCCTACCGCACTAGTGCTGGACAGTGTGGGCCATGCTCCTTGAGCACGAGCAACAAGAGCAACATCAAGACCTGAGCAAAAGATAGCACAGCTACAACGCACACCACATAGACTACACAACAACACAGACACAGGCTAGAGCTGCCCTGCCTAGAACACACTCACCTTCTGCCTTGCACACCCCACTGCCTCTGCCTCACACACAGCACTCATCCAGAAGAGCCTGTCACCAAAGGAGCAATGCACTTCACTTCTAAGAGGGAAGCAGCACTACATTTATTGCAGTAAGACAGCAACTTAACAAAGTTGACTATTGAATAAGAACAATTTAATGAGGTTCAATTGGCAGGGTTCACTCAGTTATTCACTGCATGAAGGACAGGGTCAGATGCATGCACAATGGAGACCCTCCTGTTGAGTCATGAGGTTCAGACTGGACCCCCTTGCTTTCTAAACTCCTTCCGAGAGGAGCCTAGGTGCGGCTGGATCCAGTCCTACTCCCAGGCTTGGTCAACAGTTTATGTCTAAGGAATTATGCATGCAATTAGTCAGAGCTATAACTCAGGAAAGTTTCACAAAGTTCACAAAAGTTCAGCATGCTATTAATCACTTGCTGAGGATCTGTCACAGGTAAGGAATCTCTCTCAACCTTGAGAAGTAACCTGGCGAGCCATCCCTGCTCAAGAGGAGGTTCTGCAGTGCAGCCCGCTGCCCTGCAGGAGGGCTCAATGGGCTCTGGGCTGCCCCCTATTTATGGGGGGGGGGGAATGATTGACTCATAGTCATATTTGCATACTAGATGGGCCTTAGTTGGCACAAGCTCAACTAGCCCCTACATACATGCTGTTTACAGGAAAATCAGGTTGAGGGGGACAGAGCACATCAGTAGTGGGGAGGGAAAGGAGCACACCGTCACAGAGCCCTCCACACTACACTCACTGTCAACACACACACACACTCACACGCGCGCACACGCGCGCGCACGCGCGCGCACACGCGCGCACACGCGCGCTCACTCTCTCACTCTCTCACTCTCTCACACTCTCACTCTCTCACACTCTCACACTCTCACTCTCTCACTCTCTCACTCTCTCACTCTCTCACTCTCTCACTCTCTCACTCTCTCACTCTCTCACTCTCTCACTCTCTCACTCTCTCACTCTCTCACTCTCTCACTCTCTCACTCTCTCACTCTCTCACTCTCTCACTCTCTCACTCTCTCACTCTCTCACTCTCTCACTCTCACTCTCACTCTCACTCTCACTCTCACTCTCACTCTCACTCTCACTCTCACTCTCACTCTCACTCTCACTCTCACTCTCACTCTCACTCTCACTCTCACTCTCACTCTCACTCTCACTCTCACTCTCACTCTCACTCTCACTCTCACTCTCACTCTCACTCTCACTCTCACTCTCACTCTCACTCTCACTCTCACTCTCACTCTCACTCTCACTCTCACTCTCACTCTCACTCTCACTCTCACTCTCTCACTCTCTCACTCTCTCACTCTCTCACTCTCTCACTCTCTCACTCTCTCACTCTCTCACTCTCACACACACTCTCACACACTCACACACACTCACACACACTCACACACACTCACACACTCAAGACACCCACACCCTTTGCCCCTCAACTTAGCTTTTGCACTGCTCTGGGTCACCATCCATCCTCAACAGGCATCCTCAATGGCAGCCACATCCTCTCTGATCTTCCTCCGGTCACCACATTCACCTTCATCACCTGCCAAAACAGAGCGCAAGCGGTCACTCCCACGCCAGTCAGCTCCAGCCTCATCCACAAGAGCACCCTCCATACCAAAGCACCACTGGCGCTGCACTCACCTGCACTGCGCCAATCCCAAACTCCAACATTGTGGCTGGTGGGACACCCACAGGACCTGCAAAAAACAAAACAAAACAAAATTTCTCCTCTGCCAGGCAACACTCACCAACCCCACAACACCCACCACCAGTCAACAATCCAGGCCAGCACCACTCTCCTCTGCACACTACCATAGCTAACACCCACAAGCAAGGCAGCTCCAGCACCAGACAGACAGACACACACACAAACATCAGACACAGACATGAAGGAAAGCCCTACACAAAAAGAACTATTCCTACGCATAAGACACTGCCAACCAGAAAGCCCTATGAGGCCACAACCATGTGGCTCCGATGCTCTGGACAAGCCCAGAAGAGAGTCAAACGCCACCGCCCGTGACGGAAAGGGCCCGGCAAAGCCAGGCAGATCGATGCGGAAGAGGCCGGCAAGAAACACCTAAGGACGTGACAACGCAGGGAAGAAAACCCTGAAAGGAGGCCAGGAAGATGCAAAATGAGAGCGGCCTCAGAAGAGGAGCGGTCGACAAGGCCTCGATGAGGGCCAGGGAGATGACCGGCCACAATGCAAAGCCAGAGTGACAGACCACCCCTTTTAGCTGGCTGCACAGAACAAGATGCCATCCATTGGCAAGATGCTGATGAGTCAGGCCAAGCAAAAGACAACAGATGCCTACCTCGCTAGTGCTGTACAGTGTGGGCTGTACTCCTTGAGCACAAGGAACAAGAGCAACATCAAGACCTGAGCAAAAGATAGCACAGCTACAACGCGCACCACATAGACTACACAGACACAGGCTGGAGCTGCCCTGCCTAGCACACCCTCACCTTCTGCCATGCACACCCCACTGCCTCTGCCTCACACACAGCACTCATCCAGAAGAGCCCTCCACTCTACACTCACTGTCACCACACATGTGCACGCACACACACAGTCAAGACACACCAACACCCATGGCCTCTCAACTTAGCTTCTACAGTGCTCTGGGTCACCATCTGTCTTCAAGAGGCATCCTCAATGGCAGCTGCATCCTCTCTAATCTTCCTCCGGTCACCACATTCACCTTCATCACCTGCCAAAACAGAGCACAAGCAGTCACCCCCAGGCCAGTCAGCTCCAGCCTTGTCTGCAAGAGCACCCACCACCAAAGCGCCATAGGCGCTCCGCTCACCTGCACCGCACCGATCCCAAACTCCAACATTGTGCCTGGGGGGACACCCACAGCACCTGGAAAAAGCAAAACAAAGTGACTCTTCTGCCAGGCAATACTCACCAACCCCGCAACACCCATCAGGAATCTGCTCACCTGACATCCTCAGCCATGCCTGGGAAAGGCCCACACAGGACCTGAAAAAGCAGAGCAAAAACCATCACCGACAGGCAGCCCAGCACTACCCACCGCACAAGAAACCTCTGACCCAACAAGTGCCCCCTCTCACCTGCTCAGGCTCTTGTCAATGCTCAACTTTGCCTCTCCACAACTTCCTGCAAAACCTGCAAACACAAACAGAAAGCAAGCGCTCGGGTCGCACCAGCAAAACCACAGCCCACCCACATCAAGCATTTGCTCCCACACCTTCACCTGCTCTGCTCACCCATCCCAACCGCCATGCAACCGGCCACCACGCCGAGGCCTGTCATGCACCTGTAAAACCAGAACAGCAGTGGGCAATGGGGACAGCACCAATGAGACAACAGCCCTATGCTAGGCTCTGCTACCGCTCTCAGACCGACACTCACCTTGCTGTGCTCCTTGCACACGCAAATGACCCACTCTCCACATTCCTCCACACCTACAAGCACAAAGCAAAAATTAACCGGGGAACCGCTGACCACAATACTCTGCTTCCAGCAACAAATCTCTAGCTCACCTTCCTAGGGGCATGACCCTTCTTTCCTCCATCTCCCTCAGGCACTCCAACTCCTGTGCCACATTACAAAAAAAAACAACAAAACCCACACACACAACATAAACTGGAACACACAGGTGCTAACCAATCACCATTCCATCACTACTCTCCTCTGCACACTACCATAACTAAAACCCACAAGCAAGGCAGCTTCAGCACCAAACAGACAGACAGACACACAAATATCAGACACAGACATGAAGGAAAGCCCTACACAAAAAGAACTATTCCTACGCATAAGATGCAGCCAGCCAGAAAGCCCTATGAGGCCACAACCGCATGGCTCTGATGCTCTGGGCGAGCCCAAAAAAGAGTCAAATGCCACTGCCTGTGACAGAAAGGGCCCAGCAAACCAGGCAGATCGATGCAAAAGAGGCCAGCAAGAAAGACCTAAGCATGTGACAACGCAGGGAAGAAAACCCTGAAAGGAGGCTAGGAAGAGACAAAATGAGCAGCCTCAGAAGAAGAGCAGCTGACAAGGCCTCGATGAGGACCGCAGGGATGACCGACCACAAACGGCCACGATGCAAAGACGGAGCGACGGACGGCTCCTTTTAGCTGGCTGCACAGAACAAGACGCCATCCATTGCGACAAGGCTGATGAGTCAGGCCAGCCAAAGACAACAGATGCCTACCGCGCTAGTACTGCACAGTGTGGGCCGTGTTCCTTGAGCACGAGGAACAAGACCAACATCAAGACCTGAGCAAAAGGTAGCACAGCTACAACACACACCACAGACTAGACCACAACACAGACAGAGGCTGGAGCTGCCCTGCCTAGCACATCCTCACCTTTTGCCATGCACACCCCATCACCTCTGCCTCACACAAAGCATTCATCCAGAAGAGCCCTCCACTCTACACTCACTTTCAGCACACACACACACACACACACACACACACAGTCAAGACACACCAACACCCATGGCCCCTCAACTTAGCTTCTGCAGTGCTCTGGGTCACCATCTGTCTTCAAGACACATTCTCAATGGCAGCCGCATCCTCTCTGATCTTCCTCCGGTCACCACATTCACCTTCGCCACCTGCCAAAACAGACCGCAAGCGGTCACCCCCGGGCCGGTCAGCTCCAGCCTCGTCTGCAAGAGCGCTCTACGTCAAAACCCCATGGGCGCTCTGCTCACCTGTGCTGTGCCAATTCCCAGCTCCAACATTATGCCCGGAGGGAGCCTGCGGCACCTGCAAAAAACAAAATAACAAAGTGACTCTTCTGCTAGGCAGTGCTCACCAGCGCTACAACGCCCAACACCGGTCTGCTCACCTGACATCCTCAGCCATGCCTGGGAAAGGCCCACACAGGACCTGAAAAAGCAGAGCAAAAACCATCACCGACAGGAAGCCCAACACCACCCATGGCACAATAAACCTCTGACCCGACAAGCACCCCGTCTCACCTGCTCAGGCTCTTGTCAATGCTCAACTTTGCCTCTCCACAACTTCCTGCAAAACCTGCAAACACAAACAGAAAGCAAGCGCTCACATCATGCCTGCAACACCACAGCCCGCCCACATCAAGCATTTGCTCCCATACCTTCGCCTGCTCTGCTCGCCCATCCCGACCGCCACGCTACGGGTCGCCACGCCGAGGCCTGCCACCCACCTGTAAAACCAAAACAGTGGTGAGCAACACAGACAGCGCCGACGACACAACAGCCCTATGCTAGGCACTACTTCCACTATCGGACTGACGCTCACCTTGCCTTGCCCCTCCTGCATGCGAGCGACCCCCCTCTCCACGTTGCTCCACACCTATAACCACAAAGCAAAAATTAACCGGGGAACTGCTGACCACAATACTCTGCTTCCAGCAACAAATCTCTAGCTCACCTTCCTAGGGCCGTGACCCGTTCTTTCTCCATCTCCCTCGGGCCCACTGAGAATGCTGCACCACATCTACAAAAACAACAACATAAGGTGGAGCACACACAAGCTCACTAATCACCATTCCAGTTCATCACGGCCGCACTCTGCGCTCTACCACTGCTAACACCCGCAGGCAAAGCAGCTCCAGCCCCAGACACAGACATACACACAAATATCAGACAAAAACATGGAGGACAGTCCTATGCAAAGAGAACTATTCCTACGCATAAGACGCAGCCAGCCAGAAAGCCCTATGACGCCACAACCGCGTGGCTCTGATGCTCTGGACGAGCCCAAAAGAGAGTCAAATGCCGCTGCCCGTGGTGGATAGGACCCAGCAAAGCGAGGCAGATTGATGCCAAAGAAGCCAGCAAGAAAGACCTAAGGACGTGACAACGCAGGGAAGAAAACCCTGAAAGGAGGCCAGGAAGATGCAAAACAAGGATGGCCTCGGAAGAGGAGCGGCCGACGAGGCCTCGATGAGGGCCACGGAGATGACCTGCCACAAACGGCCACGATGCAAAGACAGAGTGACGGACCACCCCTTTCAGCTGGCTGCACAGAACAAGACGCCATCCATTGGCAAGATGCTGATGAGCCAGGCCAAGCAAAAGACAACAGATGCCTACCTCACTAGTGCTGTACAGTGTGGGCTGTACTCCTTGAGCACAAGGAACAAGAGCAACATCAAGACCTGAGCAAAAGACAGCACAGCTACAACGCGCACCACATGGACTACACAACAACACAGACACGGGCTGCAGCTGCCCTGCCTAGCACACCCTCACCTTCTGCCATGCACACCCCACCGCCTCTGCCTCACACACAGCACTCATCCAGAAGAGCCTGTCACCAAAGGAGCGATGCACTTCGCTCCTAAGAGGGAAGCGGCACTACATTTATTGCAGTAAGACAGCAACTTAACAAAGTTGACTATTGAATAAGAACAATTTAATGAGGTTCAATTGGCAGGGTTCACTCAGTTATTCACTGCATGAAGGACAGGGTCAGATGCATGCACAATGGAGACCCTCCTGTTGAGTCATGAGGTTCAGACTGGACCCCCTTGCTTTCTAAACTCCTTCTGAGAGGAGCCTAGGTGCGGCTGGATCCAGTCCTAGTCCCAGACTTGGTCAACAGTTTATGTCTAAAGGGGTGAGTGAAAAGAGAACCCTCCTGTTGAGTCACGAGGTTCAGACTGGACCCCCTTGCTTTCTAAACTCCTTCTGAGAGGAGCCTAGGTGCGGCTGGAGCCAGTCCTACTCCCAGACTTGGTCAACAGTTTATGCCTAAGGAATTATGCACGCAATTAGTCAGAGCTATAACTCAGGAAAGTTACACAAAGTTTGCAAAAGTTCAGCATGCTATTAATCACTTGCTGAGGATCTGTCACAGGTAAGGAATCTCTCTCAACCTCAAGAAGTAACCTGGAGAGGCGTCCCTGCTCAAGAGGACTTTCTGCAGTGCAGCCCGCTGCCCTGCAGGAGGGCTCAATGCACTCTGGGCTGCCCCCTATTTATGGGGGAGAATGATTGACTCATAGTCATATTTGCATACTAGATGGACCTTAGTTGGCACATGCTCAACTAGCCCCTACATATATGCTGTTTACAGGAAAATCAGGTTGAGGGGGACAGAGCACATCAGTGGTGGGGGGGGAAGGAGCACACCGTCACAGAGCCCTCCACACTACACTCACTGTCAGCACACACACACACACACCCTTTGCCCCTCAACGTAGCTTTTGCACTGCTCTGAGTTACGATCCATCCTCAACAGGCATCCTCAATGGCAGCCGCATCCTCCCTGATCTTCCTCCGGTCACCACATTCACCTTCATCACCTGCCAAAACAGAGCGCAAGCAGTCATCCCCACACCAGTCAGCTCCAGCCTCATCCGCAAGAGCACCCTCCATACCAAAGCCCCACTAGCACTGCGCTCACCTGCACTGCGCCAATCCCAAACTCCAACGTTGTGGCTGGCGGGACACCCACGGCACCTGCAAAGAACAAAACAAAAACGTTTCTCCTCTGCCAGGCAACACTCACCAACCCCACAACACCCAACACCAGTCAACATTCCAGGCCAGCACTACTTTCCTCTGCACGCTACCATAGCTAAAACCCACAAGCAAGGCAGCTCCAGCACCAGACAGACAAACACACAAACATCAGACACAGACATGAAGGAAAGCCCTACACAAAAAGAACTATTTCTACACATAAGACACTGCTGGATGGAAAGCCCTATGAGGCCACAACCACGTGGCCCTGATGCTCTGGATGAGCCCAGAAAAGAGTCAAACGCCACAGCCCGTGATGGAAAGGGCCCAGCAAAGCCAGGCAGATCAATGTGGAAGAGGCCGGCAAGAAAAAACTAAGGACATGAAAATGCAGGGAAGAAAACCCTGAAAGGAGGCCAGGAAGACGCAAAACGAGAGTGGCCTCAGAAGAGGAGCGGCCGACGAGGCCTCGATGAGGGCCACGGAGATGACCGGCCACAAACGGCCACGATGCAAAGACAGAGTGACGGACCGCCCCTTTTAGCTGGCTGCACAGAACAAGACACCATCCGTTGGTGCAAAGCTGATGAGTCAGGCCAAGCAAAAGACAACGGATGCCTACCACACTAGTGCTGTACAGTGTGGGCTGTGCTCCTTGAGCACAAGGAACAAGAGCAACATCAAGACCTGAGCAAAAGAGAGCACAGCTACAACGCGCACCACATAGACTACACAACAACACAGACACAGGCTGGAGCTGCCCTGCCTTCCACACCCCACTGCCTCTGCCTCACACACAGCACTCATCCAGAAGAGCCCTCCACTCTACACTCACTGTCAGCACACACGCACACACGCACACACGCACACACGCACACACGCACACACGCACACACGCACACACGCACACACGCACACACGCACACACGCACACACGCACACACGCACACACGCACACACGCACACACGCACACACAGAGTCAAGACACACCAACACCCATGGCCTCTCAACTTAGCTTCTACAGTGCTCTGGGTCACCATCTGTCTTCAAGAGGCATCCTCAATGGCAGCTGCATCCTCTCTAATCTTCCTCTGGTCACCACATTCACCTTCATCACCTGCCAAAACAGAGCACAAGCGGTCACCCCCAGACCGGTCACCTCCAGCCTCGTCCGCAAGAGCGCCCACCACCAAAGCGCCGTGGACGCTCCGCTCACCTGCACTGCGCTGATCCCAAACGCCAAAATTGTGCTTGGAGGGACACCCGCAGCACCTGGAAAAAGCAAAACAAAGTGACTACTCTGCCAGGCAATACTCATCAACCCTGCAACACCAATAAGGAATCTGCTCACCTGACATCCTCAACCATGCCTAGGAAAGGCTCACACAGGACCTGAAAAAGCAGAGCGAGAGACATCACCGACAGGCAGCCCAGCACTACCCACCGCAAAAGAAACCTCTGATCCAACAAGCACCCCTTCTCACCTGCTCAGGCTCTTGTCAACACTCAACTTTGCCTCTCCACAACTTCCTGCAAAACCTGCAAACAAACAGAAAGCAGGCGCTCGGGTCACACCTGCAAAACCACAGCCCACCCACATCAAGCGTTTGCTCCCACACCTTCGCCTGCTCTGCTCGCCCATCCCGACCGCCATGCTACGGGTCGCCAAGCCTAGGCCTGCCACCCACCTGTAAAACCAGAACAGTGGTGAGCAACACAGACAGCGCCAACAACACAACAGCCCTATGCTAGGCATTACTTCCACTATCGGACTGACACTCACCTTGCCGTGCTCCTCCTGCATGCAAGCGACCCACTCTCCACGTTGCTCCACACCTACAAAAACAAAGCAAAAATTAACCGGGGAACCGCTGACCACAATACTCTGCTTCCAGCAACAAATCTCTAGCTCACCTTCCTAGGGGCATGACCCTTCTTTCCTCCATCTCCCTCAGGCACTCCAACTCCTGTGCCACATCTACAAAAAAAAACAACAAAACCCACACACACAACATCAACTGGAACACGCAGGTACTAACCAATCACCATTCCATCACTACTCTCCTCTGCACACTACCATAACTAAAACCCACAAGCAAGGCAGCTTCAGCACCAAACAGACAGACAGACACACAAATATCAGACACAGACATGAAGAAAAGCCCTACACAAAAAGAACTATTCCTACGCATAAGATGCAGCCAGCCAGAAAGCCCTATGAGGCCACAACCGCATGGCTCTGATGCTCCGGATGAGCCCAGAAAAGAATCAAACGCCACAGCCCGTGATGGAAAGGGCCCAGCAAAGCCAGGCAGATCGATGCAAAAGAGGCCAGCAAGAAAGACCTAACCATGTGACAACACAGGGAAGAAAACCCTGAAAGGAGGCTAGGAAGAGACAAAATGAGCAGCCTCAGAAGAAGAGCAGCTGACAAGGCCTCGATGAGGACCGCAGAGATGACCGACCACAAATGGCCACGATGCAAAGACGGAGCGACGGACGGCTCCTTTTAGCTGGCTGCACAGAACAAGACGCCATCCATTGGGACAAGGCTGATGAGTCAGGCCAGGCAAAAGACAACGGATGCCTACCGCGCTAGTACTGCACAGTGTGGGCCGTGTTCCTTGAGCACGAGGAACAAGAGCAACATCAAGACCTGAGCAAAAGGTAGCACAGCTACAACATACACCACAGACTACACCACAACACAGAGGCTGCAGCTGCCCTGCCTAGCACACCCTCACCTTTTGCCATACACACCCCATCACCTCTGCCTCACACAAAGCATTCAACCGGAAGAGCCCTCCACTCTACACTCACTTTCAGCACACACACACACACACACACACACACTCAAGACACACCAACACCCATGGCCCCTCAACTTAGCTTCTGCAGTGCTCTGGGTCACCATCTGTCTTCAAGACACATTCTCAATGACAGCCGCATCCTCTCTGATCTTCCTCCGGTCACCACATTCACCTTCGCCACCTGCCAAAACAGACCGCAAGCGGTCACCCCCGGGCCGGTCAGCTCCAGCCTCGTCTGCAAGAGCGCTCTACGTCAAAACCCCATGGGCGCTCTCCTCACCTGTGCTGTGGCAATTCCCAGCTCCAACATTATGCCCGGAGGGAGCCTGCGGCACCTGCAAAAAACAAAATAACAAAGTGACTCTTCTGCTAGGCAGTGCTCACCAGCGCTACAATGCCCAACACCAGTCTGCTCACCTGACATCCTCAGCCATGCCTGGAAAAGGCCCACACAGGACCTGAAAAAGCAGAGCAAAAACCATCACCGACAGGAAGCCCAACACCACCCATGGCACAATAAACCTCTGACCCGACAAGCACCCCGTCTCACCTGCTCAGGCTCTTGTCAGCGCTCAACTTCTCCTCTCCACAACTTCCTACAAAACCTGCAAACACAAACAGAAAGCAAGCGCTCACATCATGCCTGCAACACCACAGCCCGCCCACATCAAGCGTTTGCTCCCACACCTTCGCCTGCTCTGCTCGCCCATCCCGACCGCCATGCTACGGGTCGCCACGCCGAGGCCTGCCACCCACCTGTAAAACCAGAACAGTGGTGAGCAACACAGACAGCGCCAACAACACAACAGCCCTATGCTAGGCATTACTTCCACTATCAGACTGACGCTCACCTTGCCGTGCTCCTCCTGCATGCGAGCGACACACTCTCCACATTGCTCCACACCTATAACCACAAAGCAAAAATTAACCAGGGAACCGCTGACCACAATACTCTGCTTCCAGCAACAAATCTCTAGCTCACCTTCCTAGGGCCGTGACCCGTTCTTTCTCCATCTCCCTCGGGCCCGCTGGGAATGCTGCACCACATCTACAAAAACAACAACATAAGGTGGAGCGTACACAAGCTCACTAATCACCATTCCAGTTCATCACGGCCACACTCTGCGCTCTACCACTGCTAACACCCACAGGCAAAGCAGCTCCAGCCCCAGACACAGACATACACACAAATATCAGACACAAACATGGAGGACAGTCCTATGCAAAGAGAACTATTCCTACGCAAAAGACGCAGCCAGCCAGAAAGCCCTATAAGTCCACAACCGCATGACTCTGATGCTCTGGACGAGCCCGGAAGAGAGTCAAATGCCACCGCCCGTGATGGAAAGGGGCTGGCAAAGTCAAGAATATCGATGCAGAAGAGCCCGGCAAGAAAGACCTGAGGCCGTGACAACACAGGGAAGAAAACCCTGAAAGAACACCAGAAACACACAGAAGAAGAATAGCCAAGAGGACCTCACAGATGGCTGCAAAGATGACCGGCAACAAATAGCTACGATGCAAAGCCGATCCGACAGACTGCCGCTTTTAGCTGGCTGCGCAAAACAAGACGCCATCCATTGGCAAGATGCTGATGACTCAGGCCAGGCAAAAGACAATGGATGCCTACCTCGCTAGTGCTGCGCAGTGTGGGCTGTGCTCCTTGAGCGCAAAAGAGCACAACAACATCAAGACCTGAGCAAAAGATAACACAGCTACAACACACACCACATAGACTACACAACAACACAGACACAGCCTGGAGCTGCCCTGCCTAGAACACACACCTTCTGCCTTGCACACCCCACCACCTCTGCCTCGCACACAGCGCTCATCCAGAACAGCCCTCCACTCTATACTCACTGTCAGCACACACGTGCACACACACACACACACACACACAGTCAAGACACACCAACACCCATGGCCTCTCAACTTAGCTTCTGCACTGCTCTGTGTCACCCTCTGTTTTCAAGAAGCATCCTCAATGGCAGCTGCATCCTCTCTAATCTTCCTCTGGTCACCACATTCACCTTCATCACCTGCCAAAACAGAGCACAAGCGGTCACCCCCAGACCGGTCAGCTCCAGCCTCATCTACAAGAGCACCCGCCACCAAAGTGCCATGGGCGCTCCGCTCACCTGCGCCGTGCCGATCCCAAACTCCAACATTGTGCCTGGGGGGACACCCGCAGCACCTGGAAAAAGCAAAACAAAGTGACTCTTCTGCCAGGCAATACTCACCGACCCCGCAACACCCATCAGGAATCTGCTCACCTGACATCCTCAACCATGCCTGGGAAAGGCCCACACAAGGCCTGAAAAAGCAGAGCGAGAGACCTCACTGACAGGCAGCCCAGCACTACCCACCGCACAATAAAACTCTGACCCAACAAGCGCGCCCTCTCACCTGCTCAGGCTTTTGTCAATGCTCATCTTTGCCTCTCCACAACTTCCTGCAAAACCTGCAAACACAAACAGAAAGCAAACGCTCCCGTGACACCTGCAAAACCACAGCCCACCAACATCAAGCATTTGCTCCAACACCTTCACCTGCTCTGCTTACCCATCCCAACTACCGTGCAACCGGCCGCCACGCCGAGGCCTGTCATGCACCTGTAAAACCAGAACAGCAGTGGGCAATGTGGACAGCACCGATGAGACAACAGCCCTATGCTATGCTCTGCTACCGCCCTCAGACCGACGCTCACCTTGCCGTGCTCCTCCCTCACGTGAACGACTCGCTCTCCACATTCCTCCACACCTACAAGCACAAAGCAAAAATTAACCGGGGAACCGCTGACCACAATACTCTGCTTCCAGCAACAAGTCTCTAGCTCACCTTCCTAGGCCATGACCCTTTCTTCCTCCATCTCCCTCAGGCACTCCAACTGCTGCGCCACATCTACCAAAACAAAAAAAACCCCAACACAAAACACACACACCATAAAGTGGAGCACACAGATGCTGACTAATCACCATTCCATCACTACTCTCCTCTGCACACTACCATAGCTACAACCCACAAGCAAGGCAGCTCCAGCCCCAGACACACACACATGAATATCAGACACAGACACAAAGGAAAACCCTACACAAAAACAAGTATTCCTACGCATAAGACGCAGCCAGCCAGAAAGCCCTATGAGGCCACACCCACATGGCTCTGATGCTCTGGATGAGCCCAGAAGAGAGTCAAATGCCACCGCCCGTGATGGAAAGGGGCTGGCAAAGTCGAGAATATCGATGCAGAAGAGCCCGGCAAGAAAGACCTGAGGCCGTGACAACACAGGGAAGAAAACCCTGAAAGAATACCAGAAACACACAGAAGAAGAATGGCCAAGAGGACCTCAGAGATGGCTGCAAAGATGACTGGCAACAAATAGCTACAATGGAAAGCCACTGGGACAGACCGCCGCTTTTAGCTGACTGCACAGAAAGACACGATCCATTGGCACAAAGCTGATGAGTCAGATCAAGCAAAAGTCAACGGATGCCTACCACGCTAGTACTGCACAGTGTGGGCCGTGCTCCTTGAGCACGAGGAAGAAGACCATCATCAAGACCTGAGCAAAAGATAACACAGCTACAACACACCACATACACTACACAACACAGATGCAGGTTGGAGCTGCCCTGCCTAGCGCACCCGCGCCTTCTGCCATGCGCACCCGCTGTCTCTGCCTCACACGCAGCGCTCATCCAGAAGAGCCCATACTACACTTGGTCAGCACACGCACAGACAAGACACATCAACACCCTTTGCCCCTCAACTTAGCTTCTGCAGTGCTCTGGGTCACCATCCATCCTCAAGAGGCATCCTCAATGGCACCTGCATTCTCTCTGATCTTCCTGCAGTCACCTCATTTGCCATCGTCACCTGCCAAACCAGAGCACGAGCGGTCACCCCCGGGACGGTCAGCTCCAGCTTCGTCCGCGAGACCTCCCTCCGTCAAAGCCCCACGGGCGCTCCGCTCGCCTGCTCCGTGCGGATTCCAAACTCAGACATTGGGGCCGGGGGGATGCCCGTGGCACCTGGAAAACCAAAGCAAAGTTTCACTGTGGCCAGGCAGCACTGACCGGCCCTAGAACAACTGAAACACCATTCTGATCACCCATTCTACCTCACCTGAAATCCTCAAACATTCCTGGAAAAGGCCCACACACTACCTGAAAAAGCAAAGCATACAGTCCCAAAAGCCAGGGTAGAAGTCAGAAGCAGAGCCACCAAAGACCATCTGCCAGTGACTTCAGGGCCATGAACATAAGAAAGGAGCTGGCAAACAACACTGCCCATGCTTCCTCCTGTTCCACAGAAGTCCAGCACTTAATTCACTGTCAGTGCTGAGGCTTGGTGAGGAAAAGAGGTGAGCTCGTTAGCTCTGTGTAGGTTAGTTTCTGAGCCCTCGGGGCACATGGGCTTACTCAGTTGCCTTTGGAGTCCAATGACGTGACTTCTTTTCTCATCATACTGCACTTGCAGGGTGGGAGGGTGCTTCCATCCCTCTTCAGATAAAGTCGGAACTCTTCCACGAGTCTACATACCACAAATATCCCACATGCTTTCTCCCTGAAGAGGGCTGACAATATTTCTGAGGAGCAGCAAATCATCTACCAAGTGAGCCAAAAACCAGACTAGCTGATGAGACTGATACCTCACACACATCCCAATTACTGCAGATACTTAAAAAAAACCAGACACCACACACACACACACCACAAGGATATAAATATAGAAGAAAATGTTTTCCCAGGACCTCTGCTGTGTCCTCTTGTCTGCAGTCTCGGACAGGGAAACAATTATTCAATTCCAATAATCTTCAAAGAGTCCAGTGATGAAGCTGTGTACCTTCCACAGTAAACACAAAAACACCAGAAAACAATACTGACAAGTAACAGAACATAAAACTGGGCATTCACAAGCCCTCTTCCACCCCTGCACACCCCACACTGAGACACTAACCCAAAAAAAAAAAAGCCTGCTACAAGCAGTTCTTTAACACACTCACAACTCCAGCTTGAGTCCTTCCCTTGCTCTTACATTAAAGATAGGTCTTTGCTTCTCTAAAGGCAGCAATAAATCTTCCTTGTTAGCTTTACTTCCTCAAATGCTGTTATTTGCCAAGGCAATTCCAGAGCACTACCCCCACAAAAGAACAAAAGCAGAATGAACTCCCTAGCCCGAGACCCTGGCTTTATGTAACCCTAGCCCCACCCACTCTCCTACCCACAAACCCTGGGAAGGGGAGGGGCAAACCAATGGCACCCATAAATACATAGGGCTAGGCAGAAGCAAGGCTTTTGCTTCCACTCAGTATCTACAATGAAGAGCACACAGAGAAAAAACAGACCTCTTCAATGAAACAAGCCATCTACTTTGTTACTGGGACTTCATATACTATATCCATAATATCAGCAGGTATGTTACCTCTTTACCCTAACTAGCACTAGCCTTTACATTAAAAACTAGAAAATAGTTCTGCTTATACTTAGGAATAAAGCTACAACATTCCACATAACCTATAAAGGGCACACTATACCACAGTCCTCTAATTGCTTCAGGCCTGCAAATAGTACAGCTGTTCTAGCAGGGCAGCATTTCCTGTAGAGTAAAGCAAGATATCAAAATAAACTCCTGGAACAAGCCTGCTGCTGTAATGTGAGTACTTCCTAAAAGGGATGTTTCCTATATAATACCTAGAGTAATTAGAAAAAGGACTCAGTGGGCAGAAGGGGTAGAACTCCACGTGAACATCACCCCTGTTTCTCTAAATCAGTGAGACACACAATGAGACAAGAAGGGTGCTAACAAGACTGGAGAACCACCACAGACCTCTAGGACCCAAAAAAGGCTTCCGGAAGGGGTTCTTAAGGAACTATAGGGTTCCTAAACCTCTAAAGGGCCAAAACAGAATGTGGGAACAAAAGAAAAGCTGAAAGAATAGTCCAGAGTGAAATAAAGGAGTTCCTCAGAGCTCTGCAACACCAACAGAGGTCTATACAGAACAACAAAGCTCTAAAGACAAATCCAGAACAGATTAGACATCTCTTATGGAGACTAGAGAGCAACTAAAACAAGCCAAAAGAGAACAACCAGACCTCCCAAAAAGTCCATAGGAAAACAGGGGTACAGAGGCAGCCGAATGATGAAAAGAACACTATAGGGCAAAAAAAAAAGCCTTAGAAAGACTTCTAAGAAAACTGCACACATCTTAAGCAGCTAGAAAACCAAAAGACAACTATAGGGAGCAAAAAAGGCAAAAAAAAGTAGTCTAGAACACACTAGAGCGGTTCTAATGGGAATCAATGGCAAAAAAAAATCAAAACAAGGTAACAAGACAGACCTCCAGAGGTGCTCTAAGGAGACAGAACAGGTACTATGAGATGGGGATGGCAAACATAGGACTTGAGAAAACAACAAAGACCTTGGGAAGACTTCAGATGAGAACAGAAAAGTCCTAAGGAGAAACAAAGACCAGAAGACAGCTCTTGGGCACAACCAAGATCTGCAGAGGAACTCTAGGGGAACAAGCGAGATTGAAAAAGAATCTATATAGACAAGATACAGCACTGAAGATTCAGGAAGACTGAAACAGTAGTCCAGAGTACACTAGCTGGGTACTAAAGGATCTACATGCTCAAAACATGACTCTGGGAAACAAGAAAGACATCTGCAGAGCTTCTGAGAAGACTACAGATTTCCAAAGTGTGCTGGGGAGCCAAAGCAAAGCTCTGGGACACAAAGAAGACTGAAAAATAAAACAAGAGAGCATTGGAAGAGACCTAAAGTGTATAGAGGACCAAGACAGTCCTGCACAGGAAAAGAAAAAGGTGGAAGGAGGGAGCCAGAGCAGAAGAGAGGGCTGCTAAAGGGTGTGGAGGGCCTCAGAGGGCTCCGGGGCATGAAGAAGTGCTCCAGAGGGATTCTGACGGGACTGCCAGGGTCCTAAGGGGTCTCGAGGTGCAAGAGACAGCTCTGGGAAGCAAGGAAGGCCCAAAGAGGAGTCGGGAAGACACTAGAGGGGTGCTAGGGGGACTAGAGAGGAAGAAAGTAAAAAGCGGGGAGCAAGGAAGACGTGCGGAGGTGGTGTGAGGGGACAAGAGAGGTTGTGCAGGGTGTGGAGGGCCAGAGGACAGCTCTGGGGCACAGAAGAAAGCTGAAATGTAGTGCCGAGTGCACAAGGGGGATGCTAAGGGGAGCAGAGGGAAAGAAAAAGGTGGAAGGAGGGGGCCAGAGCAGAAGAGAGGGCTGCTAAAGGGTGTGGAGGGCCAACAGAGGGCTCCCGGGCATGAAGAAGGGCTCCACAGGGATTCTGAGGGGACTGCCAGGGTCCTAAGGGGTCTCGAGGTGCAAGAGACAGCTCTGGGAAACAAGGAAGGCCCAAAGAGGAGTCGGGAAGACACTAGAGGGGTGCTAGGGGGACTAGAGAGGAAGAAAGTAAAAAGCGGGGAGCAAGGAAGACGTGCGGAGGTGGTCTGAGGGGACAAGAGAGATTGTGCAGGGTGTGGAGGGCCAGAAGACAGCTGTGGGGCACAGAAGAAAGCTGAAATGTAGTGCCGAGTGCACAAGGGGGATGCTAAGGGGAGCAGAGGGAAAGAAAAAGGTGGAAGGAGGGGGCCAGAGCAGAAGAGAGGGCTGCTAAAGGGTGTGGAGGGCCAACAGAGGGCTCCCGGGCATGAAGAAGGGCTCCACAGGGATTCTGAGGGGACTGCCAGGGTCCTAAGTGGGCTTGAGGTGCAAGAGACAGCTCTGGGAAGCAAGGAAGGCCCAAAGAGGAGTTGGGAAGACACTAGAGTTTTAGTAGGGGGAGTAGATGGGAAAAAAGTAAAAAGCGGGGAGCAAGGAAGACGTGCGGAGGTGGTGTGAGGGGACAAGAGAGGTTGTGCAGGGTGTGGAGGGCCAGAAGACAGCTCTGGGGCACAGAAGAAAGCTGAAATGTAGTGCCGAGTGCACAAGGGGGATGCTAAGGGGAGCAGAGGGAAAGAAAAAGGTGGAAGGAGGGGGCCAGAGCAGAAGAGAGGGCTGCTAAAGGGTGTGGAGGGCCAACAGAGGGCTCCAGGGCATGAAGAAGGGCTCCGGAGGGATTCTGAGGGGACTGCCAGGGTCCTAAGGGGTCTCGAGGTGCAAGAGACAGCTCTGGGAACCAAGGAAGGCCCAAAGAGGAGTCGGGAAGACACTAGAGGGGTGCTAGGGGGACTAGAGAGGAAGAAAGTAAAAAGCAGGGAGCAAGGAAGACGTGCGGAGGTGGTGTGAGGGGACAAGAGAGATTGTGCAGGGTGTGGAGGGCCAGAAGACAGCTCTGGGGCACAGAAGAAAGCTGCACAAGTAGTGCCGAGTACACAAGGGGGATGCTAAGGGGAGCAGAGGGAAAGAAAAAGGTGGAAGGAGGGGGCCAGAGCAGAAGAGAGGGCTGCTAAAGGGTGTGGAGGGCCAACAGAGGGCTGCAGGGCATGAAGAAGGTCTCCGGAGGGATTCTGAGGGGACTGCCAGGGTCCTAAGGGGTCTCGAGGTGCAAGAGACAGCTCTGGGAAGCAAGGAAGGCCCAAAGAGGAGTCGGGAAGACACTAGAGGGGTGCTAGGGGGACTAGACGGGTCAAAAATTAAAAAGCGGGGAGCAAGGAAGACGTGCGGAGGTGGTGTGAGGGGACAAGAGAGGTTGTGCAGGGTGTGGAGGGCCAGAAGACAGCTCTGGGGCACAGAAGAAAGCTGCACAAGTAGTGCCGAGTGCACAAGGCGGGTGCTAAGGGGAGCAGAGGGAAAGAAAAAGGTGGAAGGAGGGGGCCAGAGCAGAAGAGAGGGCTGCTAAAGGCTGTGGAGGGCCAACAGAGGGCTGCAGGGCATGAAGAAGGGCTCCACAGGGATTCTGAGGGGACTGCCAGGGTCCTAAGGGGTCTCGAGGTGCAAGAGACAGCTCTGGGAAACAAGGAAGGCCCAAAGAGGAGTCGGGAAGACACTAGAGGGGTGCTAGGGGGACTAGAGAGGAAGAAAGTAAAAAGCGGGGAGCAAGGAAGACGTCCGGAGGTGGTCTGAGGGGAGAAGAGAGGTTGTGCAGGGTGTGGAGGGCCAGAAGACAGCTGTGGGGCACAGAAGAAAGCTGAAATGTAGTGGCGAGTGCACAAGGGGGATGCTAAGGGGAGCAGAGGGAAAGAAAAAGGTGGAAGGAGGGGGCCAGAGCACAAGAGAGGGCTGCTAAAGGGTGTGGAGGGCCAACAGAGGGCTCCCGGGCATGAAGAAGGGCTCCACAGGGATTCTGAGGGGACTGCCAGGGTCCTAAGGGGTCTCGAGGTGCAAGAGACAGCTCTGGGAAACAAGGAAGGCCCAAAGAGGAGTCGGGAAGACACTAGAGGGGTGCTAGGGGGACTAGACGGGTCAAAAATTAAAAAGCGGGGAGCAAGGAAGACGTGCGGAGGTGGTCTGAGGGGAGAAGAGAGGTTGTGCAGGGTGTGGAGGGCCAGAAGACAGCTCTGGGGCACAGAAGAAAGCTGCACAAGTAGTGCCGAGTACACAAGGGGGATGCTAAGGGGAGCAGAGGGAAAGAAAAAGGTGGAAGGAGGGGGCCAGAGCAGAAGAGAGGGCTGCTAAAGGGTGTGGAGGGCCAACAGAGGGCTCCAGGGCATGAAGAAGGGCTCCACAGGGATTCTGAGGGGACTGCCAGGGTCCTAAGGGGTCTCGAGGTGCAAGAGACAGCTCTGGGAAACAAGGAAGGCCCAAAGAGGAGTCGGGAAGACACTAGAGTTTTAGTAGGGGGAGTAGATGGGAAAAAAGTAAAAAGCGGGGAGCAAGGAAGACGTGCGGAGGTGGTGTGAGGGGACAAGAGAGGTTGTGCAGGGTGTGGAGGGCCAGAAGACAGCTCTGGGGCACAGAAGAAAGCTGCACAAGTAGTGCCGAGTGCACAAGGCGGGTGCTAAGGGGAGCAGAGGGAAAGAAAAAGGTGGAAGGAGGGGGCCAGAGCAGAAGAGAGGGCTGCTAAAGGCTGTGGAGGGCCAACAGAGGGCTCCAGGGCATGAAGAAGGGCTGCACAGGGATTCTGAGGGGACTGCCAGGGTCCTAAGGGGTCTCGAGGTGCAAGAGACAGCTCTGGGAACCAAGGAAGGCCCAAAGAGGAGTCGGGAAGACACTAGAGGGGTGCTAGGGGGACTAGAGAGGAAGAAAGTAAAAAGCAGGGAGCAAGGAAGACGTGCGGAGGTGGTGTGAGGGGACAAGAGAGGTTGTGCAGGGTGTGGAGGGCCAGAAGACAGCTCTGGGTCGCAGAAGAAAGCTGAAATGTAGTGCCGAGTGCACAAGGGGGATGCTAAGGGGAGCAGAGGGAAAGAAAAAGGTGGAAGGAGGGGGCCAGAGCAGAAGAGAGGGCTGCTAAAGGGTGTGGAGGGCCAACAGAGGGCTCCAGGGCATGAAGAAGGGCTGCACAGGGATTCTGAGGGGACTGCCAGGGTCCTAAGGGGTCTCGAGGTGCAAGAGACAGCTCTGGGAAACAAGGAAGGCCCAAAGAGGAGTCGGGAAGACACTAGAGGGGTGTTAGGGGGACTAGATGGGAAGAAAGTAAAAAGCGGGGAGCAAGGAAGACGTGCGGAGGTGGTGTGAGGGGACAAGAGAGATTGTGCAGGGTGTGGAGGGCCAGAAGACAGCTCTGGGGCACAGAAGAAAGCTGCACAAGTAGTGCCGAGTACACAAGGGGGATGCTAAGGGGAGCAGAGGGAAAGAAAAAGGTGGAAGGAGGGGGCCAGAGCAGAAGAGAGGGCTGCTAAAGGGTGTGGAGGACCAACAGAGGGCTCCAGGGCATGAAGAAGGTCTCCGGAGGGATTCTGAGGGGACTGCCAGGGTCCTAAGGGGTCTCGAGGTGCAAGAGACAGCTCTGGGAAGCAAGGAAGGCCCAAAGAGGAGTCGGGAAGACACTAGAGGGGTGCTAGGGGGACTAGACGGGTCAAAAATTAAAAAGCGGGGAGCAAGGAAGACGTGCGGAGGTGGTGTGAGGGGACAAGAGAGGTTGTGCAGGGTGTGGAGGGCCAGAAGACAGCTCTGGGGCACAGAAGAAAGCTGCACAAGTAGTGCCGAGTGCACAAGGCGGGTGCTAAGGGGAGCAGAGGGAAAGAAAAAGGTGGAAGGAGGGGGCCAGAGCAGAAGAGAGGGCTGCTAAAGGGTGTGGAGGGCCAACAGAGGGCTCCAGGGCATGAAGAAGGGCTGCACAGGGATTCTGAGGGGACTGCCAGGGTCCTAAGGGGTCTCGAGGTGCAAGAGACAGCTCTGGGAACCAAGGAAGGCCCAAAGAGGAGTCGGGAAGACACTAGAGGGGTGCTAGGGGGACTAGAGAGGAAGAAAGTAAAAAGCGGGGAGCAAGGAAGACGTCCGGAGGTGGTCTGAGGGGAGAAGAGAGGTTGTGCAGGGTGTGGAGGGCCAGAAGACAGCTGTGGGGCACAGAAGAAAGCTGAAATGTAGTGGCGAGTGCACAAGGGGGATGCTAAGGGGAGCAGAGGGAAAGAAAAAGGTGGAAGGAGGGGGCCAGAGCACAAGAGAGGGCTGCTAAAGGGTGTGGAGGGCCAACAGAGGGCTCCCGGGCATGAAGAAGGGCTCCACAGGGATTCTGAGGGGACTGCCAGGGTCCTAAGGGGTCTCGAGGTGCAAGAGACAGCTCTGGGAAACAAGGAAGGCCCAAAGAGGAGTCGGGAAGACACTAGAGGGGTGCTAGGGGGACTAGACGGGTCAAAAATTAAAAAGCGGGGAGCAAGGAAGACGTGCGGAGGTGGTCTGAGGGGAGAAGAGAGGTTGTGCAGGGTGTGGAGGGCCAGAAGACAGCTCTGGGGCACAGAAGAAAGCTGCACAAGTAGTGCCGAGTACACAAGGGGGATGCTAAGGGGAGCAGAGGGAAAGAAAAAGGTGGAAGGAGGGGGCCAGAGCAGAAGAGAGGGCTGCTAATGGGTGAGGAGGACCAACAGAGGGCTCCAGGGCATGAAGAAGGGCTCCGGAGGGATTCTGAGGGGACTGCCAGGGTCCTAAGGGGTCTCGAGGTGCAAGAGACAGCTCTGGGAAACAAGGAAGGCCCAAAGAGGAGTCGGGAAGACACTAGAGTTTTAGTAGGGGGAGTAGATGGGAAAAAAGTAAAAAGCGGGGAGCAAGGAAGACGTGCGGAGGTGGTGTGAGGGGACAAGAGAGGTTGTGCAGGGTGTGGAGGGCCAGAAGACAGCTCTGGGGCACAGAAGAAAGCTGCACAAGTAGTGCCGAGTGCACAAGGCGGGTGCTAAGGGGAGCAGAGGGAAAGAAAAAGGTGGAAGGAGGGGGCCAGAGCAGAAGAGAGGGCTGCTAAAGGCTGTGGAGGGCCAACAGAGGGCTCCAGGGCATGAAGAAGGGCTGCACAGGGATTCTGAGGGGACTGCCAGGGTCCTAAGGGGTCTCGAGGTGCAAGAGACAGCTCTGGGAACCAAGGAAGGCCCAAAGAGGAGTCGGGAAGACACTAGAGGGGTACTAGGGGGACTAGAGAGGAAGAAAGTAAAAAGCAGGGAGCAAGGAAGACGTGCGGAGGTGGTGTGAGGGGACAAGAGAGGTTGTGCAGGGTGTGGAGGGCCAGAAGACAGCTCTGGGTCGCAGAAGAAAGCTGAAATGTAGTGCCGAGTGCACAAGGGGGATGCTAAGGGGAGCAGAGGGAAAGAAAAAGGTGGAAGGAGGGGGCCAGAGCAGAAGAGAGGGCTGCTAAAGGGTGTGGAGGGCCAACAGAGGGCTCCAGGGCATGAAGAAGGGCTGCACAGGGATTCTGAGGGGACTGCCAGGGTCCTAAGGGGTCTCGAGGTGCAAGAGACAGCTCTGGGAAACAAGGAAGGCCCAAAGAGGAGTCGGGAAGACACTAGAGGGGTGTTAGGGGGACTAGATGGGAAGAAAGTAAAAAGCGGGGAGCAAGGAAGACGTGCGGAGGTGGTGTGAGGGGACAAGAGAGATTGTGCAGGGTGTGGAGGGCCAGAAGACAGCTCTGGGGCACAGAAGAAAGCTGCACAAGTAGTGCCGAGTACACAAGGGGGATGCTAAGGGGAGCAGAGGGAAAGAAAAAGGTGGAAGGAGGGGGCCAGAGCAGAAGAGAGGGCTGCTAAAGGGTGTGGAGGACCAACAGAGGGCTCCAGGGCATGAAGAAGGTCTCCGGAGGGATTCTGAGGGGACTGCCAGGGTCCTAAGGGGTCTCGAGGTGCAAGAGACAGCTCTGGGAAGCAAGGAAGGCCCAAAGAGGAGTCGGGAAGACACTAGAGGGGTGCTAGGGGGACTAGACGGGTCAAAAATTAAAAAGCGGGGAGCAAGGAAGACGTGCGGAGGTGGTGTGAGGGGACAAGAGAGGTTGTGCAGGGTGTGGAGGGCCAGAAGACAGCTCTGGGGCACAGAAGAAAGCTGCACAAGTAGTGCCGAGTGCACAAGGCGGGTGCTAAGGGGAGCAGAGGGAAAGAAAAAGGTGGAAGGAGGGGGCCAGAGCAGAAGAGAGGGCTGCTAAAGGGTGTGGAGGGCCAACAGAGGGCTCCAGGGCATGAAGAAGGGCTGCACAGGGATTCTGAGGGGACTGCCAGGGTCCTAAGGGGTCTCGAGGTGCAAGAGACAGCTCTGGGAACCAAGGAAGGCCCAAAGAGGAGTCGGGAAGACACTAGAGGGGTGCTAGGGGGACTAGAGAGGAAGAAAGTAAAAAGCGGGGAGCAAGGAAGACGTCCGGAGGTGGTCTGAGGGGACAAGAGAGATTGTGCAGGGTGTGGAGGGCCAGAAGACAGCTGTGGGGCACAGAAGAAAGCTGAAATGTAGTGGCGAGTGCACAAGGGGGATGCTAAGGGGAGCAGAGGGAAAGAAAAAGGTGGAAGGAGGGGGCCAGAGCACAAGAGAGGGCTGCTAAAGGGTGTGGAGGGCCAACAGAGGGCTCCCGGGCATGAAGAAGGGCTCCACAGGGATTCTGAGGGGACTGCCAGGGTCCTAAGGGGTCTCGAGGTGCAAGAGACAGCTCTGGGAAACAAGGAAGGCCCAAAGAGGAGTCGGGAAGACACTAGAGGGGTGCTAGGGGGACTAGAGAGGAAGAAAGTAAAAAGCGGGGAGCAAGGAAGACGTGCGGAGGTGGTCTGAGGGGACAAGAGAGATTGTGCAGGGTGTGGAGGGCCAGAAGACAGCTGTGGGGCACAGAAGAAAGCTGAAATGTAGTGCCGAGTGCACAAGGGGGATGCTAAGGGGAGCAGAGGGAAAGAAAAAGGTGGAAGGAGGGGGCCAGAGCAGAAGAGAGGGCTGCTAAAGGGTGTGGAGGGCCAACAGAGGGCTCCCGGGCATGAAGAAGGGCTCCACAGGGATTCTGAGGGGACTGCCAGGGTCCTAAGTGGGCTTGAGGTGCAAGAGACAGCTCTGGGAAGCAAGGAAGGCCCAAAGAGGAGTTGGGAAGACACTAGAGTTTTAGTAGGGGGAGTAGATGGGAAAAAAGTAAAAAGCGGGGAGCAAGGAAGACGTGCGGAGGTGGTGTGAGGGGACAAGAGAGGTTGTGCAGGGTGTGGAGGGCCAGAAGACAGCTCTGGGGCACAGAAGAAAGCTGAAATGTAGTGCCGAGTGCACAAGGGGGATGCTAAGGGGAGCAGAGGGAAAGAAAAAGGTGGAAGGAGGGGGCCAGAGCAGAAGAGAGGGCTGCTAAAGGGTGTGGAGGGCCAACAGAGGGCTCCAGGGCATGAAGAAGGGCTGCACAGGGATTCTGAGGGGACTGCCAGGGTCCTAAGGGGTCTCGAGGTGCAAGAGACAGCTCTGGGAAGCAAGGAAGGCCCAAAGAGGAGTCGGGAAGACACTAGAGGGGTGCTAGGGGGACTAGACGGGTCAAAAATTAAAAAGCGGGGAGCAAGGAAGACGTGCGGAGGTGGTGTGAGGGGACAAGAGAGGTTGTGCAGGGTGTGGAGGGCCAGAAGACAGCTCTGGGGCACAGAAGAAAGCTGCACAAGTAGTGCCGAGTGCACAAGGCGGGTGCTAAGGGGAGCAGAGGGAAAGAAAAAGGTGGAAGGAGGGGGCCAGAGCAGAAGAGAGGGCTGCTAAAGGCTGTGGAGGGCCAACAGAGGGCTCCAGGGCATGAAGAAGGGCTCCACAGGGATTCTGAGGGGACTGCCAGGGTCCTAAGGGGTCTCGAGGTGCAAGAGACAGCTCTGGGAAACAAGGAAGGCCCAAAGAGGAGTCGGGAAGACACTAGAGGGGTGCTAGGGGGACTAGAGAGGAAGAAAGTAAAAAGCGGGGAGCAAGGAAGACGTCCGGAGGTGGTCTGAGGGGAGAAGAGAGGTTGTGCAGGGTGTGGAGGGCCAGAAGACAGCTGTGGGGCACAGAAGAAAGCTGAAATGTAGTGGCGAGTGCACAAGGGGGATGCTAAGGGGAGCAGAGGGAAAGAAAAAGGTGGAAGGAGGGGGCCAGAGCACAAGAGAGGGCTGCTAAAGGCTGTGGAGGGCCAACAGAGTGCTCCCGGGCATGAAGAAGGGCTCCACAGGGATTCTGAGGGGACTGCCAGGGTCCTAAGGGGTCTCGAGGTGCAAGAGACAGCTCTGGGAAACAAGGAAGGCCCAAAGAGGAGTCGGGAAGACACTAGAGGGGTGCTAGGGGGACTAGACGGGTCAAAAATTAAAAAGCGGGGAGCAAGGAAGACGTGCGGAGGTGGTCTGAGGGGAGAAGAGAGGTTGTGCAGGGTGTGGAGGGCCAGAAGACAGCTCTGGGGCACAGAAGAAAGCTGCACAAGTAGTGCCGAGTACACAAGGGGGATGCTAAGGGGAGCAGAGGGAAAGAAAAAGGTGGAAGGAGGGGGCCAGAGCAGAAGAGAGGGCTGCTAATGGGTGAGGAGGACCAACAGAGGGCTCCAGGGCATGAAGAAGGGCTCCGGAGGGATTCTGAGGGGACTGCCAGGGTCCTAAGGGGTCTCGAGGTGCAAGAGACAGCTCTGGGAAACAAGGAAGGCCCAAAGAGGAGTCGGGAAGACACTAGAGTTTTAGTAGGGGGACTAGATGGGAAAAAAGTAAAAAGCGGGGAGCAAGGAAGACGTGCGGAGGTGGTGTGAGGGGACAAGAGAGGTTGTGCAGGGTGTGGAGGGCCAGAAGACAGCTCTGGGGCACAGAAGAAAGCTGCACAAGTAGTGCCGAGTGCACAAGGCGGGTGCTAAGGGGAGCAGAGGGAAAGAAAAAGGTGGAAGGAGGGGGCCAGAGCAGAAGAGAGGGCTGCTAAAGGCTGTGGAGGGCCAACAGAGGGCTCCAGGGCATGAAGAAGGGCTGCACAGGGATTCTGAGGGGACTGCCAGGGTCCTAAGGGGTCTCGAGGTGCAAGAGACAGCTCTGGGAACCAAGGAAGGCCCAAAGAGGAGTCGGGAAGACACTAGAGGGGTGCTAGGGGGACTAGAGAGGAAGAAAGTAAAAAGCAGGGAGCAAGGAAGACGTGCGGAGGTGGTGTGAGGGGACAAGAGAGGTTGTGCAGGGTGTGGAGGGCCAGAAGACAGCTCTGGGTCGCAGAAGAAAGCTGAAATGTAGTGCCGAGTGCACAAGGGGGATGCTAAGGGGAGCAGAGGGAAAGAAAAAGGTGGAAGGAGGGGGCCAGAGCAGAAGAGAGGGCTGCTAAAGGGTGTGGAGGGCCAACAGAGGGCTCCAGGGCATGAAGAAGGGCTGCACAGGGATTCTGAGGGGACTGCCAGGGTCCTAAGGGGTCTCGAGGTGCAAGAGACAGCTCTGGGAAACAAGGAAGGCCCAAAGAGGAGTCGGGAAGACACTAGAGGGGTGTTAGGGGGACTAGATGGGAAGAAAGTAAAAAGCGGGGAGCAAGGAAGACGTGCGGAGGTGGTGTGAGGGGACAAGAGAGATTGTGCAGGGTGTGGAGGGCCAGAAGACAGCTCTGGGGCACAGAAGAAAGCTGCACAAGTAGTGCCGAGTACACAAGGGGGATGCTAAGGGGAGCAGAGGGAAAGAAAAAGGTGGAAGGAGGGGGCCAGAGCAGAAGAGAGGGCTGCTAAAGGGTGTGGAGGACCAACAGAGGGCTCCAGGGCATGAAGAAGGTCTCCGGAGGGATTCTGAGGGGACTGCCAGGGTCCTAAGGGGTCTCGAGGTGCAAGAGACAGCTCTGGGAAGCAAGGAAGGCCCAAAGAGGAGTCGGGAAGACACTAGAGGGGTGCTAGGGGGACTAGACGGGTCAAAAATTAAAAAGCGGGGAGCAAGGAAGACGTGCGGAGGTGGTGTGAGGGGACAAGAGAGGTTGTGCAGGGTGTGGAGGGCCAGAAGACAGCTCTGGGGCACAGAAGAAAGCTGCACAAGTAGTGCCGAGTGCACAAGGCGGGTGCTAAGGGGAGCAGAGGGAAAGAAAAAGGTGGAAGGAGGGGGCCAGAGCAGAAGAGAGGGCTGCTAAAGGCTGTGGAGGGCCAACAGAGGGCTCCAGGGCATGAAGAAGGGCTGCACAGGGATTCTGAGGGGACTGCCAGGGTCCTAAGGGGTCTCGAGGTGCAAGAGACAGCTCTGGGAACCAAGGAAGGCCCAAAGAGGAGTCGGGAAGACACTAGAGGGGTGCTAGGGGGACTAGAGAGGAAGAAAGTAAAAAGCGGGGAGCAAGGAAGACGTGCGGAGGTGGTGTGAGGGGACAAGAGAGATTGTGCAGGGTGTGGAGGGCCAGAAGACAGCTGTGGGGCACAGAAGAAAGCTGAAATGTAGTGGCGAGTGCACAAGGGGGATGCTAAGGGGAGCAGAGGGAAAGAAAAAGGTGGAAGGAGGGGGCCAGAGCACAAGAGAGGGCTGCTAAAGGGTGTGGAGGGCCAACAGAGGGCTCCCGGGCATGAAGAAGGGCTCCACAGGGATTCTGAGGGAACTGCCAGGGTCCTAAGGGGTCTCGAGGTGCAAGAGACAGCTCTGGGAAACAAGGAAGGCCCAAAGAGGAGTCGGGAAGACACTAGAGGGGTGCTAGGGGGACTAGACGGGTCAAAAATTAAAAAGCGGGGAGCAAGGAAGACGTGCGGAGGTGGTCTGAGGGGAGAAGAGAGGTTGTGCAGGGTGTGGAGGGCCAGAAGACAGCTCTGGGGCACAGAAGAAAGCTGAAATGTAGTGCCGAGTGCACAAGGGGGATGCTAAGGGGAGCAGAGGGAAAGAAAAAGGTGGAAGGAGGGGGCCAGAGCAGAAGAGAGGGCTGCTAATGGGTGAGGAGGACCAACAGAGGGCTCCAGGGCATGAAGAAGGGCTCCGGAGGGATTCTGAGGGGACTGCCAGGGTCCTAAGGGGTCTCGAGGTGCAAGAGACAGCTCTGGGAAACAAGGAAGGCCCAAAGAGGAGTCGGGAAGACACTAGAGGGGTGTTAGGGGGACTAGATGGGAAGAAAGTAAAAAGCGGGGAGCAAGGAAGACGTGCGGAGGTGGTGTGAGGGGACAAGAGAGATTGTGCAGGGTGTGGAGGGCCAGAAGACAGCTCTGGGGCACAGAAGAAAGCTGCACAAGTAGTGCCGAGTACACAAGGGGGATGCTAAGGGGAGCAGAGGGAAAGAAAAAGGTGGAAGGAGGGGGCCAGAGCAGAAGAGAGGGCTGCTAAAGGCTGTGGAGGGCCAACAGAGGGCTCCAGGGCATGAAGAAGGGCTCCACAGGGATTCTGAGGGGACTGCCAGGGTCCTAAGGGGTCTCGAGGTGCAAGAGACAGCTCTGGGAAACAAGGAAGGCCCAAAGAGGAGTCGGGAAGACACTAGAGGGGTGTTAGGGGGACTAGATAGGAAGAAAGTAAAAAGCGGGGAGCAAGGAAGACGTGCGGAGGTGGTGTGAGGGGACAAGAGAGGTTGTGCAGGGTGTGGAGGGCCAGAAGACAGCTCTGGGGCACAGAAGAAAGCTGAAATGTAGTGCCGAGTGCACAAGGGGGATGCTAAGGGGAGCAGAGGGAAAGAAAAAGGTGGAAGGAGGGGGCCAGAGCAGAAGAGAGGGCTGCTAAAGGGTGTGGAGGGCCAACAGAGGGCTCCAGGGCATGAAGAAGGGCTCCACAGGGATTCTGAGGGGACTGCCAGGGTCCTAAGGGGTCTCGAGGTGCAAGAGACAGCTCTGGGAAACAAGGAAGGCCCAAAGAGGAGTCGGGAAGACACTAGAGTTTTAGTAGGGGGAGTAGATGGGAAGAAAGTAAAAAGCGGGGAGCAAGGAAGACGTGCGGAGGTGGTGTGAGGGGACAAGAGAGGTTGTGCAGGGTGTGGAGGGCCAGAGGACAGCTCTGGGGCACAGAAGAAAGCTGAAATGTAGTGGCGAGTGCACAAGGGGGATGGTAAGGGGAGCAGAGGGAAAGAAAAAGGTGGAAGGAGGGGGCCAGAGCAGAAGAGAGGGCTGCTAAAGGGTGTGGAGGGCCAACAGAGGGCTCCAGGGCATGAAGAAGGGCTCCACAGGGATTCTGAGGGGACTGCCAGGGTCCTAAGGGGTCTCGAGGTGCAAGAGACAGCTCTGGGAACCAAGGAAGGCCCAAAGAGGAGTCGGGAAGACACTAGAGGGGTGTTAGGGGGACTAGATAGGAAGAAAGTAAAAAGCGGGGAGCAAGGAAGACGTGCGGAGGTGGTCTGAGGGGACAAGAGAGGTTGTGCAGGGTGTGGAGGGCCAGAAGACAGCTGTGGGGCACAGAAGAAAGCTGAACAAGTAGCACCGAGTGCACAAGGCGGGTGCTAAGGGGAGCAGAGGGAAAGAAAAAGGTGGAAGGAGGGGGCCAGAGCAGAAGAGAGGGCTGCTAAAGGGTGTGGAGGGCCAACAGAGGGCTCCCGGGCATGAAGAAGGGCTTCGGAGGGATTCTGAGGGGACTGCCAGGGTCCTAAGGGGTCTCGAGGTGCAAGAGACAGCTCTGGGAAACAAGGAAGGCCCAAAGAGGAGTCGGGAAGACACTAGAGTTTTAGTAGGGGGAGTAGATGGGAAGAAAGTAAAAAGCGGGGAGCAAGGAAGACGTGCGGAGGTGGTGTGAGGGGACAAGAGAGGTTGTGCAGGGTGTGGAGGGCCAGAAGACAGCTGTGGGGCACAGAAGAAAGCTGAAATGTAGTGCCGAGTGCACAAGGGGGATAGTAAGGGGAGCAGAGGGAAAGAAAAAGGTGGAAGGAGGGGGCCAGAGCAGAAGAGAGGGCTGCTAAAGGGTGTGGAGGGCCAACAGAGGGCTCCAGGGCATGAAGAAGGGCTCCACAGGGATTCTGAGGGGACCGCCAGGGTCCTAAGGGGTCTCGAGGTGCAAGAGACAGCTCTGGGAAACAAGGAAGGCCCAAAGAGCAGTCGGGAAGACACTAGAGGGGTGCTAGGGGGACTAGATGGGAAGAAAGTAAAAAGCGGGGAGCAAGGAAGACGTGCGGAGGTGGTGTGAGGGGACAAGAGAGGTTGTGCAGGGTGTGGAGGGCCAGAAGACAGCTGTGGGGCACAGAAGAAAGCTGAAATGTAGTGCCGAGTGCACAAGGGGGATGCTAAGGGGAGCAGAGGGAAAGAAAAAGGTGGAAGGAGGGGGCCAGAGCAGAAGAGAGGGCTGCTAAAGGGTGTGGAGGGCCAACAGAGGGCTGCAGGGCATGAAGAAGGGCTCCAGAGGGATTCTGAGGGGACTGCCAGGGTCCTAAGGGGTCTCGAGGTGCAAGAGACAGCTCTGGGAAACAAGGAAGGCCCAAAGAGGAGTCGGGAAGACACTAGAGGAGTGCTAGGGGGACTAGAGAGGAAGAAAGAAAAAGCGGGGAGCAAGGAAGACGTGCGGAGGTGGTGTGAGGGGACAAGAGAGGTTGTGCAGGGTGTGGAGGGCCAGAAGACAGCTGTGGGGCACAGAAGAAAGCTGAAATGTAGTGCCGAGTGCACAAGGGGGATGGTAAGGGGAGCAGAGGGAAAGAAAAAGGTGGAAGGAGGGGGCCAGAGCAGAAGAGAGGGCTGCTAAAGGGTGTGGAGGGCCAACAGAGGGCTCCAGGGCATGAAGAAGGGCTCCACAGGGATTCTGAGGGGACCGCCAGGGTCCTAAGGGGTCTCGAGGTGCAAGAGACAGCTCTGGGAAACAAGGAAGGCCCAAAGAGCAGTCGGGAAGACACTAGAGGGGTGCTAGGGGGACTAGATGGGAAGAAAGTAAAAAGCGGGGAGCAAGGAAGACGTGCGGAGGTGGTGTGAGGGGACAAGAGAGGTTGTGCAGGGTGTGGAGGGCCAGAAGACAGCTGTGGGGCACAGAAGAAAGCTGAAATGTAGTGCCGAGTGCACAAGGGGGATGCTAAGGGGAGCAGAGGGAAAGAAAAAGGTGGAAGGAGGGGGCCAGAGCAGAAGAGAGGGCTGCTAAAGGGTGTGGAGGGCCAACAGAGGGCTGCAGGGCATGAAGAAGGGCTCCAGAGGGATTCTGAGGGGACTGCCAGGGTCCTAAGGGGTCTCGAGGTGCAAGAGACAGCTCTGGGAAGCAAGGAAGGCCCAAAGAGGAGTCGGGAAGACACTAGAGGGGTGCTAGGGGGACTAGACGGGTCAAAAATTAAAAAGCGGGGAGCAAGGAAGACGTGCGGAGGTGGTGTGAGGGGACAAGAGAGGTTGTGCAGGGTGTGGAGGGCCAGAAGACAGCTGTGGGGCACAGAAGAAAGCTGAAATGTAGTGCCGAGTGCACAAGGGGGATGCTAAGGGGAGCAGAGGGAAAGAAAAAGGTGAAAGGAGGGGGCCAGAGCAGAAGAGAGGGCTGCTAAAGGGTGTGGAGGACCAACAGAGGGCTCCAGGGCATGAAGAAGGGCTCCACAGGGATTCTGAGGGGACTGCCAGGGTCCTAAGGGGTCTCGAGGTGCAAGAGACAGCTCTGGGAAACAAGGAAGGCCCAAAGAGGAGTCGGGAAGACACTAGAGTTTTAGTAGGGGGAGTAGATGGGAAAAAAGTAAAAAGCGGGGAGCAAGGAAGACGTGCGGAGGTGGTGTGAGGGGACAAGAGAGGTTGTGCAGGGTGTGGAGGGCCAGAAGACAGCTCTGGGGCACAGAAGAAAGCTGAAATGTAGTGCCGAGTGCACAAGGGGGATGCTAAGGGGAGCAGAGGGAAAGAAAAAGGTGGAAGGAGGGGGCCAGAGCAGAAGAGAGGGCTGCTAAAGGGTGTGGAGGGCCAACAGAGGGCTGCAGGGCATGAAGAAGGGCTGCACAGGGATTCTGAGGGGACTGCCAGGGTCCTAAGGGGTCTCGAGGTGCAAGAGACAGCTCTGGGAAACAAGGAAGGCCCAAAGAGGAGTCGGGAAGACACTAGAATTTTAGTAGGGGGAGTAGATGGGAAAAAAGTAAAAAGCGGGGAGCAAGGAAGACGTGCGGAGGTGGTGTGAGGGGACAAGAGAGGTTGTGCAGGGTGTGGAGGGCCAGAAGACAGCTCTGGGGCACAGAAGAAAGCTGCACAAGTAGTGCCGAGTGCACAAGGCGGGTGCTAAGGGGAGCAGAGGGAAAGAAAAAGGTGGAAGGAGGGGGCCAGAGCAGAAGAGAGGGCTGCTAAAGGCTGTGGAGGGCCAACAGAGGGCTCCAGGGCATGAAGAAGGGCTGCACAGGGATTCTGAGGGGACTGCCAGGGTCCTAAGGGGTCTCGAGGTGCAAGAGACAGCTCTGGCAACCAAGGAAGGCCCAAAGAGGAGTCGGGAAGACACTAGAGGGGTGCTAGGGGGACTAGAGAGGAAGAAAGTAAAAAGCAGGGAGCAAGGAAGACGTGCGGAGGTGGTGTGAGGGGACAAGAGAGGTTGTGCAGGGTGTGGAGGGCCAGAAGACAGCTCTGGGTCGCAGAAGAAAGCTGAAATGTAGTGCCGAGTGCACAAGGGGGATGCTAAGGGGAGCAGAGGGAAAGAAAAAGGTGGAAGGAGGGGGCCAGAGCAGAAGAGAGGGCTGCTAAAGGGTGTGGAGGGCCAACAGAGGGCTCCAGGGCATGAAGAAGGGCTGCACAGGGATTCTGAGGGGACTGCCAGGGTCCTAAGGGGTCTCGAGGTGCAAGAGACAGCTCTGGGAAACAAGGAAGGCCCAAAGAGGAGTCGGGAAGACACTAGAGGGGTGTTAGGGGGACTAGATGGGAAGAAAGTAAAAAGCGGGGAGCAAGGAAGACGTGCGGAGGTGGTGTGAGGGGACAAGAGAGATTGTGCAGGGTGTGGAGGGCCAGAAGACAGCTCTGGGGCACAGAAGAAAGCTGCACAAGTAGTGCCGAGTACACAAGGGGGATGCTAAGGGGAGCAGAGGGAAAGAAAAAGGTGGAAGGAGGGGGCCAGAGCAGAAGAGAGGGCTGCTAAAGGGTGTGGAGGACCAACAGAGGGCTCCAGGGCATGAAGAAGGTCTCCGGAGGGATTCTGAGGGGACTGCCAGGGTCCTAAGGGGTCTCGAGGTGCAAGAGACAGCTCTGGGAACCAAGGAAGGCCCAAAGAGGAGTCGGGAAGACACTAGAGGGGTGCTAGGGGGACTAGACGGGTCAAAAATTAAAAAGCGGGGAGCAAGGAAGACGTGCGGAGGTGGTGTGAGGGGACAAGAGAGGTTGTGCAGGGTGTGGAGGGCCAGAAGACAGCTCTGGGGCACAGAAGAAAGCTGCACAAGTAGTGCCGAGTGCACAAGGCGGGTGCTAAGGGGAGCAGAGGGAAAGAAAAAGGTGGAAGGAGGGGGCCAGAGCAGAAGAGAGGGCTGCTAAAGGCTGTGGAGGGCCAACAGAGGGCTCCAGGGCATGAAGAAGGGCTGCACAGGGATTCTGAGGGGACTGCCAGGGTCCTAAGGGGTCTCGAGGTGCAAGAGACAGCTCTGGGAACCAAGGAAGGCCCAAAGAGGAGTCGGGAAGACACTAGAGGGGTGCTAGGGGGACTAGAGAGGAAGAAAGTAAAAAGCGGGGAGCAAGGAAGACGTCCGGAGGTGGTGTGAGGGGACAAGAGAGATTGTGCAGGGTGTGGAGGGCCAGAAGACAGCTGTGGGGCACAGAAGAAAGCTGAAATGTAGTGGCGAGTGCACAAGGGGGATGCTAAGGGGAGCAGAGGGAAAGAAAAAGGTGGAAGGAGGGGGCCAGAGCACAAGAGAGGGCTGCTAAAGGGTGTGGAGGGCCAACAGAGGGCTCCCGGGCATGAAGAAGGGCTCCACAGGGATTCTGAGGGAACTGCCAGGGTCCTAAGGGGTCTCGAGGTGCAAGAGACAGCTCTGGGAAACAAGGAAGGCCCAAAGAGGAGTCGGGAAGACACTAGAGGGGTGCTAGGGGGACTAGACGGGTCAAAAATTAAAAAGCGGGGAGCAAGGAAGACGTGCGGAGGTGGTCTGAGGGGAGAAGAGAGGTTGTGCAGGGTGTGGAGGGCCAGAAGACAGCTCTGGGGCACAGAAGAAAGCTGAAATGTAGTGCCGAGTGCACAAGGGGGATGCTAAGGGGAGCAGAGGGAAAGAAAAAGGTGGAAGGAGGGGGCCAGAGCAGAAGAGAGGGCTGCTAATGGGTGAGGAGGACCAACAGAGGGCTCCAGGGCATGAAGAAGGGCTCCGGAGGGATTCTGAGGGGACTGCCAGGGTCCTAAGGGGTCTCGAGGTGCAAGAGACAGCTCTGGGAAACAAGGAAGGCCCAAAGAGGAGTCGGGAAGACACTAGAGTTTTAGTAGGGGGAGTAGATGGGAAAAAGGTAAAAAGCGGGGAGCAAGGAAGACGTGCGGAGGTGGTGTGAGGGGACAAGAGAGGTTGTGCAGGGTGTGGAGGGCCAGAAGACAGCTCTGGGGCACAGAAGAAAGCTGAAATGTAGTGCCGAGTGCACAAGGGGGATGCTAAGGGGAGCAGAGGGAAAGAAAAAGGTGGAAGGAGGGGGCCAGAGCAGAAGAGAGGGCTGCTAAAGGGTGTGGAGGGCCAACAGAGGGCTGCAGGGCATGAAGAAGGGCTGCACAGGGATTCTGAGGGGACTGCCAGGGTCCTAAGGGGTCTCGAGGTGCAAGAGACAGCTCTGGGAACCAAGGAAGGCCCAAAGAGGAGTCGGGAAGACACTAGAGGGGTGCTAGGGGGACTAGAGAGGAAGAAAGTAAAAAGCAGGGAGCAAGGAAGACGTGCGGAGGTGGTGTGAGGGGACAAGAGAGGTTGTGCAGGGTGTGGAGGGCCAGAAGACAGCTCTGGGTCACAGAAGAAAGCTGAAATGTAGTGCCGAGTGCACAAGGGGGATGCTAAGGGGAGCAGAGGGAAAGAAAAAGGTGGAAGGAGGGGGCCAGAGCAGAAGAGAGGGCTGCTAAAGGGTGTGGAGGGCCAACAGAGGGCTCCAGGGCATGAAGAAGGGCTCCACAGGGATTCTGAGGGGACTGCCAGGGTCCTAAGGGGTCTCGAGGTGCAAGAGACAGCTCTGGGAAACAAGGAAGGCCCAAAGAGGAGTCGGGAAGACACTAGAGTTTTAGTAGGGGGAGTAGATGGGAAAAAAGTAAAAAGCGGGGAGCAAGGAAGACGTGCGGAGGTGGTGTGAGGGGACAAGAGAGGTTCTGCAGGGTGTGGAGGGCCAGAAGACAGCTCTGGGGCACAGAAGAAAGCTGAAATGTAGTGCCGAGTGCACAAGGGGGATGCTAAGGGGAGCAGAGGGAAAGAAAAAGGTGGAAGGAGGGGGCCAGAGCAGAAGAGAGGGCTGCTAAAGGGTGTGGAGGGCCAACAGAGGGCTCCAGGGCATGAAGAAGGGCTGCACAGGGATTCTGAGGGGACTGCCAGGGTCCTAAGGGGTCTCGAGGTGCAAGAGACAGCTCTGGGAACCAAGGAAGGCCCAAAGAGGAGTCGGGAAGACACTAGAGGGGTGCTAGGGGGACTAGAGAGGAAGAAAGTAAAAAGCAGGGAGCAAGGAAGACGTGCGGAGGTGGTGTGAGGGGACAAGAGAGGTTGTGCAGGGTGTGGAGGGCCAGAAGACAGCTCTGGGTCACAGAAGAAAGCTGAAATGTAGTGCCGAGTGCACAAGGGGGATGCTAAGGGGAGCAGAGGGAAAGAAAAAGGTGGAAGGAGGGGGCCAGAGCAGAAGAGAGGGCTGCTAAAGGGTGTGGAGGGCCAACAGAGGGCTCCAGGGCATGAAGAAGGGCTGCACAGGGATTCTGAGGGGACTGCCAGGGTCCTAAGGGGTCTCGAGGTGCAAGAGACAGCTCTGGGAAACAAGGAAGGCCCAAAGAGGAGTCGGGAAGACACTAGAGGGGTGTTAGGGGGACTAGATAGGAAGAAAGAAAAAGCGGGGAGCAAGGAAGACGTGCGGAGGTGGTGTGAGGGGACAAGAGAGATTGTGCAGGGTGTGGAGGGCCAGAAGACAGCTCTGGGGCACAGAAGAAAGCTGCACAAGTAGTGCCGAGTGCACAAGGGGGATGCTAAGGGGAGCAGAGGGAAAGAAAAAGGTGGAAGGAGGGGTCCAGAGCAGAAGAGAGGGCTGCTAAAGGGTGTGGAGGGCCAACAGAGGGCTCCAGGGCATGAAGAAGGGCTCCGGAGGGATTCTGAGGGGACTGCCAGGGTCCTAAGGGGTCTCGAGGTGCAAGAGACAGCTCTGGGAAGCAAGGAAGGCCCAAAGAGGAGTCGGGAAGACACTAGAGGGGTGCTAGGGGGACTAGACGGGTCAAAAATTAAAAAGCGGGGAGCAAGGAAGACGTGCGGAGGTGGTGTGAGGGGACAAGAGAGGTTGTGCAGGGTGTGGAGGGCCAGAAGACAGCTGTGGGGCACAGAAGAAAGCTGAAATGTAGTGGCGAGTGCACAAGGGGGATGCTAAGGGGAGCAGAGGGAAAGAAAAAGGTGGAAGGAGGGGGCCAGAGCAGAAGAGAGGGCTGCTAAAGGGTGTGGAGGGCCAACAGAGGGCTGCAGGGCATGAAGAAGGGCTCCACAGGGATTCTGAGGGGACTGCCAGGGTCCTAAGGGGTCTCGAGGTGCAAGAGACAGCTCTGGGAAACAAGGAAGGCCCAAAGAGGAGTCGGGAAGACACTAGAGGAGTGCTAGGGGGACTAGAGAGGAAGAAAGTAAAAAGCGGGGAGCAAGGAAGACGTGCGGAGGTGGTGTGAGGGGACAAGAGAGGTTGTGCAGGGTGTGGAGGGCCAGAGGACAGCTCTGGGGCACAGAAGAAAGCTGAAATGTAGTGCCGAGTGCACAAGGGGGATGCTAAGGGGAGCAGAGGGAAAGAAAAAGGTGGAAGGAGGGGGCCAGAGCAGAAGAGAGGGCTGCTAAAGGGTGTGGAGGGCCAACAGAGGGCTCCCGGGCATGAAGAAGGGCTCCACAGGGATTCTGAGGGGACTGCCAGGGTCCTAAGGGGTCTCGAGGTGCAAGAGACAGCTCTGGGAAACAAGGAAGGCCCAAAGAGGAGTTGGGAAGACACTAGAGGGGTGCTAGGGGGACTAGACGGGTCAAAAATTAAAAAGCGGGGAGCAAGGAAGACGTGCGGAGGTGGTGTGAGGGGACAAGAGAGGTTGTGCAGGGTGTGGAGGGCCAGAAGACAGCTGTGGGGCACAGAAGAAAGCTGAAATGTAGTGCCGAGTGCACAAGGGGGATGCTAAGGGGAGCAGAGGGAAAGAAAAAGGTGGAAGGAGGGGGCCAGAGCAGAAGAGAGGGCTGCTAATGGGTGAGGAGGACCAACAGAGGGCTCCAGGGCATGAAGAAGGGCTCCACAGGGATTCTGAGGGGACTGCCAGGGTCCTAAGGGGTCTCGAGGTGCAAGAGACAGCTCTGGGAACCAAGGAAGGCCCAAAGAGGAGTCAGGAAGACACTAGAGGGGTGCTAGGGGGACTAGAGAGGAAGAAAGTAAAAAGCGGGGAGCAAGGAAGATGTGCGGAGGTGGTGTGAGGATACAAGAGAGGTTGTGCAGGGTGTGGAGGGCCAGAAGACAGCTCTGGGGCACAGAAGAAAGCTGCACAAGTAGTGCCGATTGCACAAGGCGGGTGCTAAGGGGAGCAGAGGGAAAGAAAAAGGTGGAAGGAGGGGGCCAGAGCAGAAGAGAGGGCTGCTAAAGGGTGTGGAGGGCCAACAGAGGGCTCCAGGGCATGAAGAAGGGCTCCACAGGGATTCTGAGGGGACTGCCAGGGTCCTAAGGGGTCTCGAGGTGCAAGAGACAGCTCTGGGAAACAAGGAAGGCCCAAAGAGGAGTCGGGAAGACACTAGAATTTTAGTAGGGGGAGTAGATGGGAAAAAAGTAAAAAGCGGGGAGCAAGGAAGACGTGCGGAGGTGGTGTGAGGGGACAAGAGAGGTTGTGCAGGGTGTGGAGGGCCAGAAGACAGCTCTGGGGCACAGAAGAAAGCTGCACAAGTAGTGCCGAGTGCACAAGGCGGGTGCTAAGGGGAGCAGAGGGAAAGAAAAAGGTGGAAGGAGGGGGCCAGAGCAGAAGAGAGGGCTGCTAAAGGCTGTGGAGGGCCAACAGAGGGCTCCAGGGCATGAAGAAGGGCTGCACAGGGATTCTGAGGGGACTGCCAGGGTCCTAAGGGGTCTCGAGGTGCAAGAGACAGCTCTGGCAACCAAGGAAGGCCCAAAGAGGAGTCGGGAAGACACTAGAGGGGTGCTAGGGGGACTAGAGAGGAAGAAAGTAAAAAGCAGGGAGCAAGGAAGACGTGCGGAGGTGGTGTGAGGGGACAAGAGAGGTTGTGCAGGGTGTGGAGGGCCAGAAGACAGCTCTGGGTCGCAGAAGAAAGCTGAAATGTAGTGCCGAGTGCACAAGGGGGATGCTAAGGGGAGCAGAGGGAAAGAAAAAGGTGGAAGGAGGGGGCCAGAGCAGAAGAGAGGGCTGCTAAAGGGTGTGGAGGGCCAACAGAGGGCTCCAGGGCATGAAGAAGGGCTGCACAGGGATTCTGAGGGGACTGCCAGGGTCCTAAGGGGTCTCGAGGTGCAAGAGACAGCTCTGGGAAACAAGGAAGGCCCAAAGAGGAGTCGGGAAGACACTAGAGGGGTGTTAGGGGGACTAGATAGGAAGAAAGAAAAAGCGGGGAGCAAGGAAGACGTGCGGAGGTGGTGTGAGGGGACAAGAGAGATTGTGCAGGGTGTGGAGGGCCAGAAGACAGCTCTGGGGCACAGAAGAAAGCTGCACAAGTAGTGCCGAGTGCACAAGGGGGATGCTAAGGGGAGCAGAGGGAAAGAAAAAGGTGGAAGGAGGGGTCCAGAGCAGAAGAGAGGGCTGCTAAAGGGTGTGGAGGGCCAACAGAGGGCTCCAGGGCATGAAGAAGGGCTCCGGAGGGATTCTGAGGGGACTGCCAGGGTCCTAAGGGGTCTCGAGGTGCAAGAGACAGCTCTGGGAAGCAAGGAAGGCCCAAAGAGGAGTCGGGAAGACACTAGAGGGGTGCTAGGGGGACTAGACGGGTCAAAAATTAAAAAGCGGGGAGCAAGGAAGACGTGCGGAGGTGGTGTGAGGGGACAAGAGAGGTTGTGCAGGGTGTGGAGGGCCAGAAGACAGCTGTGGGGCACAGAAGAAAGCTGAAATGTAGTGGCGAGTGCACAAGGGGGATGCTAAGGGGAGCAGAGGGAAAGAAAAAGGTGGAAGGAGGGGGCCAGAGCAGAAGAGAGGGCTGCTAAAGGGTGTGGAGGGCCAACAGAGGGCTGCAGGGCATGAAGAAGGGCTCCACAGGGATTCTGAGGGGACTGCCAGGGTCCTAAGGGGTCTCGAGGTGCAAGAGACAGCTCTGGGAAACAAGGAAGGCCCAAAGAGGAGTCGGGAAGACACTAGAGGAGTGCTAGGGGGACTAGAGAGGAAGAAAGTAAAAAGCGGGGAGCAAGGAAGACGTGCGGAGGTGGTGTGAGGGGACAAGAGAGGTTGTGCAGGGTGTGGAGGGCCAGAGGACAGCTCTGGGGCACAGAAGAAAGCTGAAATGTAGTGCCGAGTGCACAAGGGGGATGCTAAGGGGAGCAGAGGGAAAGAAAAAGGTGGAAGGAGGGGGCCAGAGCAGAAGAGAGGGCTGCTAAAGGGTGTGGAGGGCCAACAGAGGGCTCCCGGGCATGAAGAAGGGCTCCACAGGGATTCTGAGGGGACTGCCAGGGTCCTAAGGGGTCTCGAGGTGCAAGAGACAGCTCTGGGAAACAAGGAAGGCCCAAAGAGGAGTTGGGAAGACACTAGAGGGGTGCTAGGGGGACTAGACGGGTCAAAAATTAAAAAGCGGGGAGCAAGGAAGACGTGCGGAGGTGGTGTGAGGGGACAAGAGAGGTTGTGCAGGGTGTGGAGGGCCAGAAGACAGCTGTGGGGCACAGAAGAAAGCTGAAATGTAGTGCCGAGTGCACAAGGGGGATGCTAAGGGGAGCAGAGGGAAAGAAAAAGGTGGAAGGAGGGGGCCAGAGCAGAAGAGAGGGCTGCTAATGGGTGAGGAGGACCAACAGAGGGCTCCAGGGCATGAAGAAGGGCTCCACAGGGATTCTGAGGGGACTGCCAGGGTCCTAAGGGGTCTCGAGGTGCAAGAGACAGCTCTGGGAACCAAGGAAGGCCCAAAGAGGAGTCAGGAAGACACTAGAGGGGTGCTAGGGGGACTAGAGAGGAAGAAAGTAAAAAGCGGGGAGCAAGGAAGATGTGCGGAGGTGGTGTGAGGATACAAGAGAGGTTGTGCAGGGTGTGGAGGGCCAGAAGACAGCTCTGGGGCACAGAAGAAAGCTGCACAAGTAGTGCCGATTGCACAAGGCGGGTGCTAAGGGGAGCAGAGGGAAAGAAAAAGGTGGAAGGAGGGGGCCAGAGCAGAAGAGAGGGCTGCTAAAGGGTGTGGAGGGCCAACAGAGGGCTCCAGGGCATGAAGAAGGGCTCCACAGGGATTCTGAGGGGACTGCCAGGGTCCTAAGGGGTCTCGAGGTGCAAGAGACAGCTCTGGGAAACAAGGAAGGCCCAAAGAGGAGTCGGGAAGACACTAGAATTTTAGTAGGGGGAGTAGATGGGAAAAAAGTAAAAAGCGGGGAGCAAGGAAGACGTGCGGAGGTGGTGTGAGGGGACAAGAGAGGTTGTGCAGGGTGTGGAGGGCCAGAAGACAGCTCTGGGGCACAGAAGAAAGCTGCACAAGTAGTGCCGAGTGCACAAGGCGGGTGCTAAGGGGAGCAGAGGGAAAGAAAAAGGTGGAAGGAGGGGGCCAGAGCAGAAGAGAGGGCTGCTAAAGGCTGTGGAGGGCCAACAGAGGGCTCCAGGGCATGAAGAAGGGCTGCACAGGGATTCTGAGGGGACTGCCAGGGTCCTAAGGGGTCTCGAGGTGCAAGAGACAGCTCTGGCAACCAAGGAAGGCCCAAAGAGGAGTCGGGAAGACACTAGAGGGGTGCTAGGGGGACTAGAGAGGAAGAAAGTAAAAAGCAGGGAGCAAGGAAGACGTGCGGAGGTGGTGTGAGGGGACAAGAGAGGTTGTGCAGGGTGTGGAGGGCCAGAAGACAGCTCTGGGTCGCAGAAGAAAGCTGAAATGTAGTGCCGAGTGCACAAGGGGGATGCTAAGGGGAGCAGAGGGAAAGAAAAAGGTGGAAGGAGGGGGCCAGAGCAGAAGAGAGGGCTGCTAAAGGGTGTGGAGGGCCAACAGAGGGCTCCAGGGCATGAAGAAGGGCTGCACAGGGATTCTGAGGGGACTGCCAGGGTCCTAAGGGGTCTCGAGGTGCAAGAGACAGCTCTGGGAAACAAGGAAGGCCCAAAGAGGAGTCGGGAAGACACTAGAGGGGTGTTAGGGGGACTAGATGGGAAGAAAGTAAAAAGCGGGGAGCAAGGAAGACGTGCGGAGGTGGTGTGAGGGGACAAGAGAGATTGTGCAGGGTGTGGAGGGCCAGAAGACAGCTCTGGGGCACAGAAGAAAGCTGCACAAGTAGTGCCGAGTACACAAGGGGGATGCTAAGGGGAGCAGAGGGAAAGAAAAAGGTGGAAGGAGGGGGCCAGAGCAGAAGAGAGGGCTGCTAAAGGGTGTGGAGGACCAACAGAGGGCTCCAGGGCATGAAGAAGGTCTCCGGAGGGATTCTGAGGGGACTGCCAGGGTCCTAAGGGGTCTCGAGGTGCAAGAGACAGCTCTGGGAAGCAAGGAAGGCCCAAAGAGGAGTCGGGAAGACACTAGAGGGGTGCTAGGGGGACTAGACGGGTCAAAAATTAAAAAGCGGGGAGCAAGGAAGACGTGCGGAGGTGGTGTGAGGGGACAAGAGAGGTTGTGCAGGGTGTGGAGGGCCAGAAGACAGCTCTGGGGCACAGAAGAAAGCTGCACAAGTAGTGCCGAGTGCACAAGGCGGGTGCTAAGGGGAGCAGAGGGAAAGAAAAAGGTGGAAGGAGGGGGCCAGAGCAGAAGAGAGGGCTGCTAAAGGCTGTGGAGGGCCAACAGAGGGCTCCAGGGCATGAAGAAGGGCTGCACAGGGATTCTGAGGGGACTGCCAGGGTCCTAAGGGGTCTCGAGGTGCAAGAGACAGCTCTGGGAACCAAGGAAGGCCCAAAGAGGAGTCGGGAAGACACTAGAGGGGTGCTAGGGGGACTAGAGAGGAAGAAAGTAAAAAGCGGGGAGCAAGGAAGACGTCCGGAGGTGGTCTGAGGGGACAAGAGAGATTGTGCAGGGTGTGGAGGGCCAGAAGACAGCTGTGGGGCACAGAAGAAAGCTGAAATGTAGTGGCGAGTGCACAAGGGGGATGCTAAGGGGAGCAGAGGGAAAGAAAAAGGTGGAAGGAGGGGGCCAGAGCACAAGAGAGGGCTGCTAAAGGGTGTGGAGGGCCAACAGAGGGCTCCCGGGCATGAAGAAGGGCTCCACAGGGATTCTGAGGGAACTGCCAGGGTCCTAAGGGGTCTCGAGGTGCAAGAGACAGCTCTGGGAAACAAGGAAGGCCCAAAGAGGAGTCGGGAAGACACTAGAGGGGTGCTAGGGGGACTAGACGGGTCAAAAATTAAAAAGCGGGGAGCAAGGAAGACGTGCGGAGGTGGTCTGAGGGGAGAAGAGAGGTTGTGCAGGGTGTGGAGGGCCAGAAGACAGCTCTGGGGCACAGAAGAAAGCTGAAATGTAGTGCCGAGTGCACAAGGGGGATGCTAAGGGGAGCAGAGGGAAAGAAAAAGGTGGAAGGAGGGGGCCAGAGCAGAAGAGAGGGCTGCTAATGGGTGAGGAGGACCAACAGAGGGCTCCAGGGCATGAAGAAGGGCTCCGGAGGGATTCTGAGGGGACTGCCAGGGTCCTAAGGGGTCTCGAGGTGCAAGAGACAGCTCTGGGAAACAAGGAAGGCCCAAAGAGGAGTCGGGAAGACACTAGAGGGGTGCTAGGGGGACTAGACGGGTCAAAAATTAAAAAGCGGGGAGCAAGGAAGACGTGCGGAGGTGGTGTGAGGGGACAAGAGAGGTTGTGCAGGGTGTGGAGGGCCAGAAGACAGCTCTGGGGCACAGAAGAAAGCTGCACAAGTAGTGCCGAGTGCACAAGGCGGGTGCTAAGGGGAGCAGAGGGAAAGAAAAAGGTGGAAGGAGGGGGCCAGAGCAGAAGAGAGGGCTGCTAAAGGCTGTGGAGGGCCAACAGAGGGCTCCAGGGCATGAAGAAGGGCTCCACAGGGATTCTGAGGGGACTGCCAGGGTCCTAAGGGGTCTCGAGGTGCAAGAGACAGCTCTGGGAAACAAGGAAGGCCCAAAGAGGAGTCGGGAAGACACTAGAGGGGTGTTAGGGGGACTAGATAGGAAGAAAGTAAAAAGCGGGGAGCAAGGAAGACGTGCGGAGGTGGTGTGAGGGGACAAGAGAGGTTGTGCAGGGTGTGGAGGGCCAGAAGACAGCTCTGGGGCACAGAAGAAAGCTGCACAAGTAGTGCCGAGTGCACAAGGCGGGTGCTAAGGGGAGCAGAGGGAAAGAAAAAGGTGGAAGGAGGGGGCCAGAGCAGAAGAGAGGGCTGCTAAAGGCTGTGGAGGGCCAACAGAGGGCTCCAGGGCATGAAGAAGGGCTCCACAGGGATTCTGAGGGGACTGCCAGGGTCCTAAGGGGTCTCGAGGTGCAAGAGACAGCTCTGGGAAACAAGGAAGGCCCAAAGAGGAGTCGGGAAGACACTAGAGTTTTAGTAGGGGGAGTAGATGGGAAGAAAGTAAAAAGCGGGGAGCAAGGAAGACGTGCGGAGGTGGTGTGAGGGGACAAGAGAGGTTGTGCAGGGTGTGGAGGGCCAGAGGACAGCTCTGGGGCACAGAAGAAAGCTGAAATGTAGTGGCGAGTGCACAAGGGGGATGGTAAGGGGAGCAGAGGGAAAGAAAAAGGTGGAAGGAGGGGGCCAGAGCAGAAGAGAGGGCTGCTAAAGGGTGTGGAGGGCCAACAGAGGGCTCCAGGGCATGAAGAAGGGCTCCACAGGGATTCTGAGGGGACTGCCAGGGTCCTAAGGGGTCTCGAGGTGCAAGAGACAGCTCTGGGAACCAAGGAAGGCCCAAAGAGGAGTCGGGAAGACACTAGAGGGGTGTTAGGGGGACTAGATAGGAAGAAAGTAAAAAGCGGGGAGCAAGGAAGACGTGCGGAGGTGGTCTGAGGGGACAAGAGAGGTTGTGCAGGGTGTGGAGGGCCAGAAGACAGCTGTGGGGCACAGAAGAAAGCTGAAATGTAGTGCCGAGTGCACAAGGGGGATGCTAAGGGGAGCAGAGGGAAAGAAAAAGGTGGAAGGAGGGGGCCAGAGCAGAAGAGAGGGCTGCTAAAGGGTGTGGAGGGCCAACAGAGGGCTGCAGGGCATGAAGAAGGGCTCCAGAGGGATTCTGAGGGGACTGCCAGGGTCCTAAGGGGTCTCGAGGTGCAAGAGACAGCTCTGGGAAACAAGGAAGGCCCAAAGAGGAGTCGGGAAGACACTAGAGGAGTGCTAGGGGGACTAGAGAGGAAGAAAGAAAAAGCGGGGAGCAAGGAAGACGTGCGGAGGTGGTGTGAGGGGACAAGAGAGGTTGTGCAGGGTGTGGAGGGCCAGAAGACAGCTGTGGGGCACAGAAGAAAGCTGAAATGTAGTGCCGAGTGCACAAGGGGGATGGTAAGGGGAGCAGAGGGAAAGAAAAAGGTGGAAGGAGGGGGCCAGAGCAGAAGAGAGGGCTGCTAAAGGGTGTGGAGGGCCAACAGAGGGCTCCAGGGCATGAAGAAGGGCTCCACAGGGATTCTGAGGGGACCGCCAGGGTCCTAAGGGGTCTCGAGGTGCAAGAGACAGCTCTGGGAAACAAGGAAGGCCCAAAGAGCAGTCGGGAAGACACTAGAGGGGTGCTAGGGGGACTAGATGGGAAGAAAGTAAAAAGCGGGGAGCAAGGAAGACGTGCGGAGGTGGTGTGAGGGGACAAGAGAGGTTGTGCAGGGTGTGGAGGGCCAGAAGACAGCTGTGGGGCACAGAAGAAAGCTGAAATGTAGTGCCGAGTGCACAAGGGGGATGCTAAGGGGAGCAGAGGGAAAGAAAAAGGTGGAAGGAGGGGGCCAGAGCAGAAGAGAGGGCTGCTAAAGGGTGTGGAGGGCCAACAGAGGGCTGCAGGGCATGAAGAAGGGCTCCAGAGGGATTCTGAGGGGACTGCCAGGGTCCTAAGGGGTCTCGAGGTGCAAGAGACAGCTCTGGGAAGCAAGGAAGGCCCAAAGAGGAGTCGGGAAGACACTAGAGGGGTGCTAGGGGGACTAGACGGGTCAAAAATTAAAAAGCGGGGAGCAAGGAAGACGTGCGGAGGTGGTGTGAGGGGACAAGAGAGGTTGTGCAGGGTGTGGAGGGCCAGAAGACAGCTGTGGGGCACAGAAGAAAGCTGAAATGTAGTGCCGAGTGCACAAGGGGGATGCTAAGGGGAGCAGAGGGAAAGAAAAAGGTGAAAGGAGGGGGCCAGAGCAGAAGAGAGGGCTGCTAAAGGGTGTGGAGGACCAACAGAGGGCTCCAGGGCATGAAGAAGGGCTCCACAGGGATTCTGAGGGGACTGCCAGGGTCCTAAGGGGTCTCGAGGTGCAAGAGACAGCTCTGGGAAACAAGGAAGGCCCAAAGAGGAGTCGGGAAGACACTAGAGTTTTAGTAGGGGGAGTAGATGGGAAAAAGGTAAAAAGCGGGGAGCAAGGAAGACGTGCGGAGGTGGTGTGAGGGGACAAGAGAGGTTGTGCAGGGTGTGGAGGGCCAGAAGACAGCTCTGGGGCACAGAAGAAAGCTGAAATGTAGTGCCGAGTGCACAAGGGGGATGCTAAGGGGAGCAGAGGGAAAGAAAAAGGTGGAAGGAGGGGGCCAGAGCAGAAGAGAGGGCTGCTAAAGGGTGTGGAGGGCCAACAGAGGGCTGCAGGGCATGAAGAAGGGCTGCACAGGGATTCTGAGGGGACTGCCAGGGTCCTAAGGGGTCTCGAGGTGCAAGAGACAGCTCTGGGAACCAAGGAAGGCCCAAAGAGGAGTCGGGAAGACACTAGAGGGGTGCTAGGGGGACTAGAGAGGAAGAAAGTAAAAAGCAGGGAGCAAGGAAGACGTGCGGAGGTGGTGTGAGGGGACAAGAGAGGTTGTGCAGGGTGTGGAGGGCCAGAAGACAGCTCTGGGTCACAGAAGAAAGCTGAAATGTAGTGCCGAGTGCACAAGGGGGATGCTAAGGGGAGCAGAGGGAAAGAAAAAGGTGGAAGGAGGGGGCCAGAGCAGAAGAGAGGGCTGCTAAAGGGTGTGGAGGGCCAACAGAGGGCTCCAGGGCATGAAGAAGGGCTCCACAGGGATTCTGAGGGGACTGCCAGGGTCCTAAGGGGTCTCGAGGTGCAAGAGACAGCTCTGGGAAACAAGGAAGGCCCAAAGAGGAGTCGGGAAGACACTAGAGTTTTAGTAGGGGGAGTAGATGGGAAAAAAGTAAAAAGCGGGGAGCAAGGAAGACGTGCGGAGGTGGTGTGAGGGGACAAGAGAGGTTCTGCAGGGTGTGGAGGGCCAGAAGACAGCTCTGGGGCACAGAAGAAAGCTGAAATGTAGTGCCGAGTGCACAAGGGGGATGCTAAGGGGAGCAGAGGGAAAGAAAAAGGTGGAAGGAGGGGGCCAGAGCAGAAGAGAGGGCTGCTAAAGGGTGTGGAGGGCCAACAGAGGGCTCCAGGGCATGAAGAAGGGCTGCACAGGGATTCTGAGGGGACTGCCAGGGTCCTAAGGGGTCTCGAGGTGCAAGAGACAGCTCTGGGAACCAAGGAAGGCCCAAAGAGGAGTCGGGAAGACACTAGAGGGGTGCTAGGGGGACTAGAGAGGAAGAAAGTAAAAAGCAGGGAGCAAGGAAGACGTGCGGAGGTGGTGTGAGGGGACAAGAGAGGTTGTGCAGGGTGTGGAGGGCCAGAAGACAGCTCTGGGTCACAGAAGAAAGCTGAAATGTAGTGCCGAGTGCACAAGGGGGATGCTAAGGGGAGCAGAGGGAAAGAAAAAGGTGGAAGGAGGGGGCCAGAGCAGAAGAGAGGGCTGCTAAAGGGTGTGGAGGGCCAACAGAGGGCTCCAGGGCATGAAGAAGGGCTGCACAGGGATTCTGAGGGGACTGCCAGGGTCCTAAGGGGTCTCGAGGTGCAAGAGACAGCTCTGGGAAACAAGGAAGGCCCAAAGAGGAGTCGGGAAGACACTAGAGGGGTGTTAGGGGGACTAGATAGGAAGAAAGAAAAAGCGGGGAGCAAGGAAGACGTGCGGAGGTGGTGTGAGGGGACAAGAGAGATTGTGCAGGGTGTGGAGGGCCAGAAGACAGCTCTGGGGCACAGAAGAAAGCTGCACAAGTAGTGCCGAGTGCACAAGGGGGATGCTAAGGGGAGCAGAGGGAAAGAAAAAGGTGGAAGGAGGGGTCCAGAGCAGAAGAGAGGGCTGCTAAAGGGTGTGGAGGGCCAACAGAGGGCTCCAGGGCATGAAGAAGGGCTCCGGAGGGATTCTGAGGGGACTGCCAGGGTCCTAAGGGGTCTCGAGGTGCAAGAGACAGCTCTGGGAAGCAAGGAAGGCCCAAAGAGGAGTCGGGAAGACACTAGAGGGGTGCTAGGGGGACTAGACGGGTCAAAAATTAAAAAGCGGGGAGCAAGGAAGACGTGCGGAGGTGGTGTGAGGGGACAAGAGAGGTTGTGCAGGGTGTGGAGGGCCAGAAGACAGCTCTGGGGCACAGAAGAAAGCTGAAATGTAGTGGCGAGTGCACAAGGGGGATGCTAAGGGGAGCAGAGGGAAAGAAAAAGGTGGAAGGAGGGGGCCAGAGCAGAAGAGAGGGCTGCTAAAGGGTGTGGAGGGCCAACAGAGGGCTGCAGGGCATGAAGAAGGGCTCCACAGGGATTCTGAGGGGACTGCCAGGGTCCTAAGGGGTCTCGAGGTGCAAGAGACAGCTCTGGGAAACAAGGAAGGCCCAAAGAGGAGTCGGGAAGACACTAGAGGAGTGCTAGGGGGACTAGAGAGGAAGAAAGTAAAAAGCGGGGAGCAAGGAAGACGTGCGGAGGTGGTGTGAGGGGACAAGAGAGGTTGTGCAGGGTGTGGAGGGCCAGAGGACAGCTCTGGGGCACAGAAGAAAGCTGAAATGTAGTGCCGAGTGCACAAGGGGGATGCTAAGGGGAGCAGAGGGAAAGAAAAAGGTGGAAGGAGGGGGCCAGAGCAGAAGAGAGGGCTGCTAAAGGGTGTGGAGGGCCAACAGAGGGCTCCCGGGCATGAAGAAGGGCTCCACAGGGATTCTGAGGGGACTGCCAGGGTCCTAAGGGGTCTCGAGGTGCAAGAGACAGCTCTGGGAAACAAGGAAGGCCCAAAGAGGAGTTGGGAAGACACTAGAGGGGTGCTAGGGGGACTAGACGGGTCAAAAATTAAAAAGCGGGGAGCAAGGAAGACGTGCGGAGGTGGTGTGAGGGGACAAGAGAGGTTGTGCAGGGTGTGGAGGGCCAGAAGACAGCTGTGGGGCACAGAAGAAAGCTGAAATGTAGTGCCGAGTGCACAAGGGGGATGCTAAGGGGAGCAGAGGGAAAGAAAAAGGTGGAAGGAGGGGGCCAGAGCAGAAGAGAGGGCTGCTAATGGGTGAGGAGGACCAACAGAGGGCTCCAGGGCATGAAGAAGGGCTCCACAGGGATTCTGAGGGGACTGCCAGGGTCCTAAGGGGTCTCGAGGTGCAAGAGACAGCTCTGGGAACCAAGGAAGGCCCAAAGAGGAGTCAGGAAGACACTAGAGGGGTGCTAGGGGGACTAGAGAGGAAGAAAGTAAAAAGCGGGGAGCAAGGAAGATGTGCGGAGGTGGTGTGAGGATACAAGAGAGGTTGTGCAGGGTGTGGAGGGCCAGAAGACAGCTCTGGGGCACAGAAGAAAGCTGCACAAGTAGTGCCGATTGCACAAGGCGGGTGCTAAGGGGAGCAGAGGGAAAGAAAAAGGTGGAAGGAGGGGGCCAGAGCAGAAGAGAGGGCTGCTAAAGGGTGTAGAGGGCCAACAGAGGGCTCCAGGGCATGAAGAAGGGCTCCACAGGGATTCTGAGGGGACTGCCAGGGTCCTAAGGGGTCTCGAGGTGCAGGAAACAGCTATGGGAAGCAAGCAAGGCCCAAAGAGGAGTCGGGAAGACACTAGAGTTTTAGTAGGGGGAGTAGATGGGAAGAAAGTAAAAAGCGGGGAGCAAGGAAGACGTGCGGAGGTGGTGTGAGGGGACAAGAGAGGTTGCGCAGGGTGTGGAGGGCCAGAAGACAGCTCTGGGGCACAGAAGAAAGCTGAAATGTAGTGCCGAGTGCACAAGGGGGATGCTAAGGGGAGCAGAGGGAAAGAAAAAGGTGGAAGGAGGGGGCCAGAGCAGAAGAGAGGGCTGCTAAAGGGTGTGGAGGGCCAACAGAGGGCTCCCGGGCATGAAGAAGGGCTCCACAGGGATTCTGAGGGGACTGCCAGGGTCCTAAGTGGGCTTGAGGTGCAAGAGACAGCTCTGGGAAAAAAGGAAGGCCCAAAGAGGAGTCGGGAAGACACTAGAGTTTTAGTAGGGGGAGTATACGGGAAGAAAGTAAAAAGCGGGGAGCAAGGAAGACGTGCGGAGGTGGTCTGAGGGGACAAGAGAGATTGTGCAGGGTGTGGAGGGCCAGAAGACAGCTCTGGGGCACAGAAGAAAGCTGAAATGTAGTGCCGAGTGCACAAGGGGGATGCTAAGGGGAGCAGAGGGAAAGAAAAAGGTGGAAGGAGGGGGCCAGAGCAGAAGAGAGGGCTGCTAAAGGGTGTGGAGGGCCAACAGAGGGCTGCAGGGCATGAAGAAGGGCTCCACAGGGATTCTGAGGGGACTGCCAGGGTCCTAAGTGGGCTTGAGGTGCAAGAGACAGCTCTGGGAAGCAAGGAAGGCCCAAAGAGGAGTTGGGAAGACACTAGAGGGGTGCTAGGGGGACTAGACGGGTCAAAAATTAAAAAGCGGGGAGCAAGGAAGACGTGCGGAGGTGGTGTGAGGGGACAAGAGAGGTTGTGCAGGGTGTGGAGGGCCAGAAGACAGCTCTGGGGCACAGAAGAAAGCTGAACAAGTATTGCCGAGTGCACAAGAGGGATGCTAAGGGGAGCAGAGGGAAAGAAAAAGGTGGAAGGAGGGGGCCAGAGCAGAAGAGAGGGCTGCTAAAGGGTGTGGAGGGGCAACAGAGGGCTCCCGGGCATGAAGAAGGGCTCCACAGGGATTCTGAGGGGACTGCCAGGGTCCTAAGGGGTCTCGAGGTGCAAGAGACAGCTCTGGGAACCAAGGAAGGCCCAAAGAGGAGTCAGGAAGACACTAGAGGGGTGCTAGGGGGACTAGAGAGGAAGAAAGTAAAAAGCGGGGAGCAAGGAAGATGTGCGGAGGTGGTGTGAGGATACAAGAGAGGTTGTGCAGGGTGTGGAGGGCCAGAAGACAGCTCTGGGGCACAGAAGAAAGCTGAACAAGTAGTGCCGATTGCACAAGGCGGGTGCTAAGGGGAGCAGAGGGAAAGAAAAAGGTGGAAGGAGGGGGCCAGAGCAGAAGAGAGGGCTGCTAAAGGGTGTAGAGGGCCAACAGAGGGCTCCAGGGCATGAAGAAGGGCTCCACAGGGATTCTGAGGGGACTGCCAGGGTCCTAAGGCGTCTCGAGGTGCAGGAAACAGCTATGGGAAGCAAGCAAGGCCCAAAGAGGAGTCGGGAAGACACTAGAGTTTTAGTAGGGGGAGTAGATGGGAAGAAAGTAAAAAGCGGGGAGCAAGGAAGACGTGCGGAGGTGGTGTGAGGGGACAAGAGAGGTTGTGCAGGGTGTGGAGGGCCAGAAGACAGCTCTGGGGCACAGAAGAAAGCTGAAATGTAGTGCCGAGTGCACAAGGGGGATGCTAAGGGGAGCAGAGGGAAAGAAAAAGGTGGAAGGAGGGGGCCAGAGCAGAAGAGAGGGCTGCTAATGGGTGTGGAGGACCAACAGAGGGCTCCCGGGCATGAAGAAGGGCTCCACAGGGATTCTGAGGGGACTGCCAGGGTCCTAAGTGGGCTTGAGGTGCAAGAGACAGCTCTGGGAAACAAGGAAGGCCCAAAGAGGAGTCGGGAAGACACTAGAGTTTTAGTAGGGGGAGTATACGGGAAGAAAGTAAAAAGCGGGGAGCAAGGAAGACGTGCGGAGGTGGTCTGAGGGGACAAGAGAGGTTGTGCAGGGTGTGGAGGGCCAGAAGACAGCTCTGGGGCACAGAAGAAAGCTGAAATGTAGTGCCGAGTGCACAAGGGGGATGCTAAGGGGAGCAGAGGGAAAGAAAAAGGTGGAAGGAGGGGGCCAGAGCAGAAGAGAGGGCTGCTAAAGGGTGTGGAGGGCCAACAGAGGGCTCCAGGGCATGAAGAAGGGCTCCGGAGGGATTCTGAGGGGACTGCCAGGGTCCTAAGGGGTCTCGAGGTGCAAGAGACAGCTCTGGGAAACAAGGAAGGCCCAAAGAGGAGTCGGGAAGACACTAGAGGGGTGCTAGGGGGACTAGATGGGAAGAAAGTAAAAAGCGGGGAGCAAGGAAGACGTGCGGAGGTGGTGTGAGGGGACAAGAGAGGTTGTGCAGGGTGTGGAGGGCCAGAAGACAGCTCTGGGGCACAGAAGAAAGCTGAAATGTAGTGCCGAGTGCACAAGGGGGATGCTAAGGGGAGCAGAGGGGAAGAAAAAGGTGGAAGGAGGGGGCCAGAGCAGAAGAGAGGGCTGCTAAAGGGTGTGGAGGACCAACAGAGGTCTCCATCGCATGAAGAAGGGCTCCGGAGGATTCTGAGGGGACTGCCAGGGTCCTAAGGGGGCTCGAGGTGCAAGAGACAGCTCTGGGAAACAAGGAAGGCCCAAAGAGGAGTCGGGAAGACACTAGAGGGGTTTTAGGGGGACTAGAGAGGAAGAAAGTAAAAAGCGGGGAGCAAGGAAGACGTCCGGAGGTGGTCTGAGGGGACAAGAGAGATTGTGCAGGGTGTGGAGGGCCAGAAGACAGCTGTGGGGCACAGAAGAAAGCTGAAATGTAGTGGCGAGTGCACAAGGGGGATGCTAAGGGGAGCAGAGGGAAAGAAAAAGTTGGAAGGAGGGGGCCAGAGCACAAGAGAGGGCTGCTAAAGGGTGTGGAGGGCCAACAGAGGGCTCCCGGGCATGAAGAAGGGCTCCACAGGGATTCTGAGGGGACTGCCAGGGTCCTAAGGGGTCTCGAGGTGCAAGAGACAGCTCTGGGAAACAAGGAAGGCCCAAAGAGGAGTCGGGAAGACACTAGAGGGGTGCTAGGGGGACTAGACGGGTCAAAAATTAAAAAGCGGGGAGCAAGGAAGACGTGCGGAGGTGGTGTGAGGGGACAAGAGAGGTTGTGCAGGGTGTGGAGGGCCAGAAGACAGCTCTGGGGCACAGAAGAAAGCAGAAATGTAGTGCCGAGTGCACAAGGGGGATGCTAAGGGGAGCAGAGGGAAAGAAAAAGGTGGAAGGAGGGGGCCAGAGCAGAAGAGAGGGCTGCTAAAGGGTGTGGAGGGCCAACAGAGGGCTCCCGGGCATGAAGAAGGGCTCCACAGGGATTCTGAGGGGACTGCCAGGGTCCTAAGGGGTCTCGAGGTGCAAGAGACAGCTCTGGGAAACAAGGAAGGCCCAAAGAGGAGTCGGGAAGACACTGGAGTTTTAGTAGGGGGAGTAGATGGGAAGAAAGTAAAAAGCGGGGAGCAAGGAAGACGTGCGGAGGTGGTGTGAGGGGACAAGAGAGGTTGTGCAGGGCGTGGAGGGCCAGAAGACAGCTCTGGGGCACAGAAGAAAGCTGAACAAGTAGTGCCGATTGCACAAGGCGGGTGCTAAGGGGAGCAGAGGGAAAGAAAAAGGTGGAAGGAGGGGGCCAGAGCAGAAGAGAGGGCTGCTAAAGGGTGTGGAGGACCAACAGAGGGCTCCAGGGCATGAAGAAGGGCTCCACAGGGATTCTGAGGGGACTGCCAGGGTCCTAAGGGGTCTCGAGGTGCAAGAGACAGCTCTGGGAACCAAGGAAGGCCCAAAGAGGAGTCAGGAAGACACTAGAGGGGTGCTAGGGGGACTAGAGAGGAAGAAAGTAAAAAGCGGGGAGCAAGGAAGACGTCCGGAGGTGGTCTGAGGGGACAAGAGAGATTGTGCAGGGTGTGGAGGGCCAGAAGACAGCTGTGGGGCACAGAAGAAAGCTGAAATGTAGTGCCGAGTGCACAAGGGGGATGCTAAGGGGAGCAGAGGGAAAGAAAAAGGTGGAAGGAGGGGGCCAGAGCAGAAGAGAGGGCTGCTAAAGGGTGTGGAGGGCCAACAGAGGGCTCCCGGGCATGAAGAAGGGCTCCACAGGGATTCTGAGGGGACTGCCAGGGTCCTAAGGGGTCTCGAGGTGCAAGAGACAGCTCTGGGAAACAAGGAAGGCCCAAAGAGGAGTCGGGAAGACACTAGAGTTTTAGTAGGGGGAGTAGATGGGAAAAAAGTAAAAAGCGGGGAGCAAGGAAGACGTGCGGAGGTGGTGTGAGGGGACAAGAGAGGTTGTGCAGGGTGTGGAGGGCCAGAAGACAGCTCTGGGGCACAGAAGAAAGCTGAAATGTAGTGCCGAGTGCACAAGGGGGATGCTAAGGGGAGCAGAGGGAAAGAAAAAGGTGGAAGGAGGGGGCCAGAGCAGAAGAGAGGGCTGCTAAAGGGTGTGGAGGGCCAACAGAGGGCTCCAGGGCATGAAGAAGGGCTCCACAGGGATTCTGAGGGGACTGCCAGGGTCCTAAGTGGGCTTGAGGTGCAAGAGACAGCTCTGGGAAGCAAGGAAGGCCCAAAGAGGAGTTGGGAAGACACTAGAGGGGTGCTAGGGGGACTAGACGGGTCAAAAATTAAAAAGCGGGGAGCAAGGAAGACGTGCGGAGGTGGTGTGAGGGGACAAGAGAGGTTGTGCAGGGTGTGGAGGGCCAGAAGACAGCTCTGGGGCACAGAAGAAAGCTGAACAAGTATTGCCGAGTGCACAAGAGGGATGCTAAGGGGAGCAGAGGGAAAGAAAAAGGTGGAAGGAGGGGGCCAGAGCAGAAGAGAGGGCTGCTAAAGGGTGTGGAGGGCCAACAGAGGGCTCCCGGGCATGAAGAAGGGCTCCACAGGGATTCTGAGGGGACTGCCAGGGTCCTAAGTGGGCTTGAGGTGCAAGAGACAGCTCTGGGAACCAAGGAAGGCCCAAAGAGGAGTCAGGAAGACACTAGAGGGGTGCTAGGGGGACTAGAGAGGAAGAAAGTAAAAAGCGGGGAGCAAGGAAGATGTGCGGAGGTGGTGTGAGGATACAAGAGAGGTTGTGCAGGGTGTGGAGGGCCAGAAGACAGCTCTGGGGCACAGAATAAACCTGAACAAGTAGCGCCGAGTGCACAGGGCGGGTGCTAAGGGGAGCAGAGGGAAAGAAAAAGGTGGAAGGAGGGGGCCAGAGCAGAAGAGAGGGCTGCTAAAGGGTGTAGAGGGCCAACAGAGGGCTCCAGGGCATGAAGAAGGGCTCCGGAGGGATTCTGAGGGGACTGCCAGGGTCCTAAGGGGTCTCGAGGTGCAGGAAACAGCTATGGGAAGCAAGCAAGGCCCAAAGAGGAGTCGGGAAGACACTAGAGTTTTAGTAGGGGGTGTAGATGGGAAGAAAGTAAAAAGCGGGGAGCAAGGAAGACGTGCGGAGGTGGTGTGAGGGGACAAGAGAGGTTGTGCAGGGTGTGGAGGGCCAGAAGACAGCTCTGGGGCACAGAAGAAAGCTGAAATGTAGTGCCGAGTGCACAAGGGGGATGCTAAGGGGAGCAGAGGGAAAGAAAAAGGTGGAAGGAGGGGGCCAGAGCAGAAGAGAGGGCTGCTAAAGGGTGTGGAGGGCCAACAGAGGGCTCCCGGGCATGAAGAAGGGCTCCACAGGGATTCTGAGGGGACTGCCAGGGTCCTAAGTGGGCTTGAGGTGCAAGAGACAGCTCTGGGAAACAAGGAAGGCCCAAAGAGGAGTCGGGAAGACACTAGAGTTTTAGTAGGGGGAGTATACGGGAAGAAAGTAAAAAGCGGGGAGCAAGGAAGACGTGCGGAGGTGGTGTGAGGGGACAAGAGAGGTTGTGCAGGGTGTGGAGGGCCAGAAGACAGCTCTGGGGCACAGAAGAAAGCTGAAATGTAGTGCCGAGTGCACAAGGGGGATGCTAAGGGGAGCAGAGGGAAAGAAAAAGGTGGAAGGAGGGGGCCAGAGCAGAAGAGAGGGCTGCTAAAGGGTGTGGAGGGCCAACAGAGGGCTGCAGGGCATGAAGAAGGGCTCCACAGGGATTCTGAGGGGACTGCCAGGGTCCTAAGGGGTCTCGAGGTGCAAGAGACAGCTCTGGGAAACAAGGAAGGCCCAAAGAGGAGTCGGGAAGACACTAGAGTTTTAGTAGGGGGACTAGATGGGAAGAAAGTAAAAAGCGGGCAGCAAGGAAGATGTGCGGAGGTGGTGTGAGGGGACAAGAGAGGTTGTGCAGGGTGTGGAGGGCCAGAAGACAGCTCTGGGGCACAGAAGAAAGCTGAAATGTAGTGCCGAGTGCACAAGGGGGATGCTAAGGGGAGCAGAGGGAAAGAAAAAGGTGGAAGGAGGGGGCCAGAGCAGAAGAGAGGGCTGCTAAAGGGTGTGGAGGGCCAACAGAGGGCTCCAGGGCATGAAGAAGGGCTCCAGAGGGATTCTGAGGGGACTGCCAGGGTCCTAAGGGGTCTCGAGGTGCAAGAGACAGCTCTGGGAAACAAGGAAGGCCCAAAGAGGAGTCGGGAAGACACTAGAGGGGTTTTAGGGGGACTAGAGAGGAAGAAAGTAAAAAGCGGGGAGCAAGGAAGACGTCCGGAGGTGGTCTGAGGGGACAAGAGAGATTGTGCAGGGTGTGGAGGGCCAGAAGACAGCTGTGGGGCACAGAAGAAAGCTGAAATGTAGTGGCGAGTGCACAAGGGGGATGGTAAGGGGAGCAGAGGGAAAGAAAAAGGTGGAAGGAGGGGGCCAGAGCACAAGAGAGGGCTGCTAAAGGGTGTGGAGGGCCAACAGAGGGCTCCCGGGCATGAAGAAGGGCTTCGGAGGGATTCTGAGGGGACTGCCAGGGTCCTAAGGGGTCTCGAGGTGCAAGAGACAGCTCTGGGAAACAAGGAAGGCCCAAAGAGGAGTCGGGAAGACACTAGAGGGGTGCTAGGGGGACTAGACAGGTCAAAAATTAAAAAGCGGGGAGCAAGGAAGACGTGCGGAGGTGGTCTGAGGGGAGAAGAGAGGTTGTGCAGGGTGTGGAGGGCCAGAAGACAGCTCTGGGGCACAGAAGAAAGCTGAAATGTAGTGCCGAGTGCACAAGGGGGATGCTAAGGGGAGCAGAGGGAAAGAAAAAGGTGGAAGGAGGGGGCCAGAGCAGAAGAGAGGGCTGCTAATGGGTGAGGAGGACCAACAGAGGGCTCCAGGGCATGAAGAAGGGCTCCACAGGGATTCTGAGGGGACTGCCAGGGTCCTAAGGGGTCTCGAGGTGCAAGAGACAGCTCTGGGAAACAAGGAAGGCCCAAAGAGGAGTCGGGAAGACACTAGAGTTTTAGTAGGGGGAGTAGATGGGAAAAAATTAAAAAGCGGGGAGCAAGGAAGACGTGCGGAGGTGGTGTGAGGGGACAAGAGAGGTTGTGCAGGGTGTGGAGGGCCAGAAGACAGCTCTGGGGCACAGAAGAAAGCTGCACAAGTAGTGCCGAGTGCACAAGGGGGATGCTAAGGGGAGCAGAGGGAAAGAAAAAAGTGGAAGGAGGGGGCCAGAGCAGAAGAGAGGGCTGCTAAAGGGTGTGGAGGACCAACAGAGGGCTCCCGGGCATGAAGAAGGGCTCCGGAGGGATTCTGAGGGGACTGCCAGGGTCCTAAGGGGTCTCGAGGTGCAAGAGACAGCTCTGGGAAACAAGGAAGGCCCAAAGAGGAGTTGGGAAGACACTAGAGGAGTGCTAGGGGGACTAGAGAGGAAGAAAGTAAAAAGCGGGGAGCAAGGAAGACGTGCGGAGGTGGTCTGAGGGGACAAGAGAGGTTGTGCAGGGTGTGGAGGGCCAGAAGACAGCTCTGGGGCACAGAAGAAAGCAGAAATGTAGTGCCGAGTGCACAAGGGGGATGCTAAGGGGAGCAGAGGGAAAGAAAAAGGTGGAAGGAGGGGGCCAGAGCAGAAGAGAGGGCTGCTAAAGGGTGTGGAGGGCCAACAGAGGGCTCCAGGGCATGAAGAAGGGCTCCACAGGGATTCTGAGGGGACTGCCAGGGTCCTAAGTGGGCTTGAGGTGCAAGAGACAGCTCTGGGAAACAAGGAAGGCCCAAAGAGGAGTCGGGAAGACACTAGAGTTTTAGTAGGGGGAGTAGATGGGAAAAAAGTAAAAAGCGGGGAGCAAGGAAGACGTGCAGAGGTGGTGTGAGGGGACAAGAGAGGTTGTGCAGGGTGTGGAGGGCCAGAAGACAGCTCTGGGGCACAGAAGAAAGCTGAACAAGTAGCGCCGAGTGCACAAGGGGGATGCTAAGGGGAGAAGAGGGAAAGAAAAAGGTGGAAGGAGGGGGCCAGAGCAGAAGAGAGGGCTGCTAAAGGGTGTGGAGGGCCAACAGAGGGCTCCAGGGCATGAAGAAGGGCTCCACAGGGATTCTGAGGGGACTGCCAGGGTCCTAAGGGGTCTCGAGGTGCAAGAGACAGCTCTGGGAAACAAGGAAGGCCCAAAGAGGAGTCGGGAAGACACTAGAGGGGTGCTAGGGGGACTAGAGAGGAAGAAAGTAAAAAGCGGGGAGCAAGGAAGACGTCCGGAGGTGGTCTGAGGGGACAAGAGAGATTGTGCAGGGTGTGGAGGGCCAGAAGACAGCTCTGGGGCACAGAAGAAAGCTGAAATGTAGTGGCGAGTGCACAAGGGGGATGCTAAGGGGAGCAGAGGGAAAGAAAAAGGTGGAAGGAGGGGGCCAGAGCAGAAGAGAGGGCTGCTAAAGGCTGTGGAGGGCCAACAGAGGGCTCCCGGGCATGAAGAAGGGCTCCACAGGGATTCTGAGGGGACTGCCAGGGTCCTAAGGGGTCTCGAGGTGCAAGAGACAGCTCTGGGAAACAAGGAAGGCCCAAAGAGGAGTCGGGAAGACACTAGAGGGGTGCTAGGGGGACTAGACGGGTCAAAAATTAAAAAGCGGGGAGCAAGGAAGACGTGCGGAGGTGGTCTGAGGGGAGAAGAGAGGTTGTGCAGGGTGTGGAGGGCCAGAAGACAGCTCTGGGGCACAGAAGAAAGCTGAAATGTAGTGCCGAGTGCACAAGGGGGATGCTAAGGGGAGCAGAGGGAAAGAAAAAGGTGGAAGGAGGGGGCCAGAGCAGAAGAGAGGGCTGCTAATGGGTGAGGAGGACCAACAGAGGGCTCCAGGGCATGAAGAAGGGCTCCGGAGGGATTCTGAGGGGACTGCCAGGGTCCTAAGGGGTCTCGAGGTGCAAGAGACAGCTCTGGGAACCAAGGAAGGCCCAAAGAGGAGTCGGGAAGACACTAGAGTTTTAGTAGGAGTAGATGGGAAAAAAGTAAAAAGCGGGGAGCAAGGAAGACGTGCGGAGGTGGTGTGAGGGGACAAGAGAGGTTGTGCAGGGTGTGGAGGGCCAGAAGACAGCTCTGGGGCACAGAAGAAAGCTGCACAAGTAGTGCCGAGTGCACAAGGGGGATGCTAAGGGGAGCAGAGGGAAAGAAAAAGGTGGAAGGAGGGGGCCAGAGCAGAAGAGAGGGCTGCTAAAGGGTGTGGAGGACCAACAGAGGGCTCCAGGGCATGAAGAAGGGCTCCACAGGGATTCTGAGGGGACTGCCAGGGTCCTAAGGGGTCTCGAGGTGCAAGAGACAGCTCTGGGAACCAAGGAAGGCCCAAAGAGGAGTCAGGAAGACACTAGAGGGGTGCTAGGGGGACTAGAGAGGAAGAAAGTAAAAAGCGGGGAGCAAGGAAGATGTGCGGAGGTGGTGTGAGGATACAAGAGAGGTTGTGCAGGGTGTGGAGGGCCAGAAGACAGCTCTGGGGCACAGAAGAAAGCTGAACAAGTAGCGCCGAGTGCACAGGGCGGGTGCTAAGGGGAGCAGAGGGAAAGAAAAAGGTGGAAGGAGGGGGCCAGAGCAGAAGAGAGGGCTGCTAAAGGGTGTAGAGGGCCAACAGAGGGCTCCAGGGCATGAAGAAGGGCTCCCCAAGGATTCTGAGGGGACTGCCAGGGTCCTAAGGGGTCTCGAGGTGCAGGAAACAGCTATGGGAAGCAAGCAAGGCCCAAAGAGGAGTCGGGAAGACACTAGAGTTTTAGTAGGGGGAGTAGATGGGAAGAAAGTAAAAAGCGGGGAGCAAGGAAGACGTGCGGAGGTGGTGTGAGGGGACAAGAGAGGTTGTGCAGGGTGTGGAGGGCCAGAAGACAGCTCTGGGGCACAGAAGAAAGCTGAAATGTAGTGCCGAGTGCACAAGGGGGATGCTAAGGGGAGCAGAGGGAAAGAAAAAGGTGGAAGGAGGGGGCCAGAGCAGAAGAGAGGGCTGCTAAAGGGTGTGGAGGGCCAACAGAGGGCTCCCGGGCATGAAGAAGGGCTCCACAGGGATTCTGAGGGGACTGCCAGGGTCCTAAGTGGGCTTGAGGTGCAAGAGACAGCTCTGGGAAACAAGGAAGGCCCAAAGAGGAGTCGGGAAGACACTAGAGGGGTGCTAGGGGGACTAGACGGGTCAAAAATTAAAAAGCGGGGAGCAAGGAAGACGTGCGGAGGTGGTCTGAGGGGAGAAGAGAGGTTGTGCAGGGTGTGGAGGGCCAGAAGACAGCTCTGGGGCACAGAAGAAAGCTGAAATGTAGTGCCGAGTGCACAAGGGGGATGCTAAGGGGAGCAGAGGGAAAGAAAAAGGTGGAAGGAGGGGGCCAGAGCAGAAGAGAGGGCTGCTAATGGGTGAGGAGGACCAACAGAGGGCTCCAGGGCATGAAGAAGGGCTCCGGAGGGATTCTGAGGGGACTGCCAGGGTCCTAAGGGGTCTCGAGGTGCAAGAGACAGCTCTGGGAACCAAGGAAGGCCCAAAGAGGAGTCGGGAAGACACTAGAGTTTTAGTAGGAGTAGATGGGAAAAAAGTAAAAAGCGGGGAGCAAGGAAGACGTGCGGAGGTGGTGTGAGGGGACAAGAGAGGTTGTGCAGGGTGTGGAGGGCCAGAAGACAGCTCTGGGGCACAGAAGAAAGCTGCACAAGTAGTGCCGAGTGCACAAGGGGGATGCTAAGGGGAGCAGAGGGAAAGAAAAAGGTGGAAGGAGGGGGCCAGAGCAGAAGAGAGGGCTGCTAAAGGGTGTGGAGGACCAACAGAGGGCTCCAGGGCATGAAGAAGGGCTCCACAGGGATTCTGAGGGGACTGCCAGGGTCCTAAGGGGTCTCGAGGTGCAAGAGACAGCTCTGGGAACCAAGGAAGGCCCAAAGAGGAGTCAGGAAGACACTAGAGGGGTGCTAGGGGGACTAGAGAGGAAGAAAGTAAAAAGCGGGGAGCAAGGAAGATGTGCGGAGGTGGTGTGAGGATACAAGAGAGGTTGTGCAGGGTGTGGAGGGCCAGAAGACAGCTCTGGGGCACAGAAGAAAGCTGAACAAGTAGCGCCGAGTGCACAGGGCGGGTGCTAAGGGGAGCAGAGGGAAAGAAAAAGGTGGAAGGAGGGGGCCAGAGCAGAAGAGAGGGCTGCTAAAGGGTGTAGAGGGCCAACAGAGGGCTCCAGGGCATGAAGAAGGGCTCCCCAAGGATTCTGAGGGGACTGCCAGGGTCCTAAGGGGTCTCGAGGTGCAGGAAACAGCTATGGGAAGCAAGCAAGGCCCAAAGAGGAGTCGGGAAGACACTAGAGTTTTAGTAGGGGGAGTAGATGGGAAGAAAGTAAAAAGCGGGGAGCAAGGAAGACGTGCGGAGGTGGTGTGAGGGGACAAGAGAGGTTGTGCAGGGTGTGGAGGGCCAGAAGACAGCTCTGGGGCACAGAAGAAAGCTGAAATGTAGTGCCGAGTGCACAAGGGGGATGCTAAGGGGAGCAGAGGGAAAGAAAAAGGTGGAAGGAGGGGGCCAGAGCAGAAGAGAGGGCTGCTAAAGGGTGTGGAGGGCCAACAGAGGGCTCCCGGGCATGAAGAAGGGCTCCACAGGGATTCTGAGGGGACTGCCAGGGTCCTAAGTGGGCTTGAGGTGCAAGAGACAGCTCTGGGAAACAAGGAAGGCCCAAAGAGGAGTCGGGAAGACACTAGAGTTTTAGTAGGGGGAGTATACGGGAAGAAAGTAAAAAGCGGGGAGCAAGGAAGACGTGCGGAGGTGGTGTGAGGGGACAAGAGAGGTTGTGCAGGGTGTGGAGGGCCAGAAGACAGCTCTGGGGCACAGAAGAAAGCTGAAATGTAGTGCCGAGTGCACAAGGGGGATGCTAAGGGGAGCAGAGGGAAAGAAAAAGGTGGAAGGAGGGGGCCAGAGCAGAAGAGAGGGCTGCTAAAGGGTGTGGAGGGCCAACAGAGGGCTGCAGGGCATGAAGAAGGGCTCCACAGGGATTCTGAGGGGACTGCCAGGGTCCTAAGGGGTCTCGAGGTGCAAGAGACAGCTCTGGGAAACAAGGAAGGCCCAAAGAGGAGTCGGGAAGACACTAGAGTTTTAGTAGGGGGACTAGATGGGAAGAAAGTAAAAAGCGGGCAGCAAGGAAGATGTGCGGAGGTGGTGTGAGGGGACAAGAGAGGTTGTGCAGGGTGTGGAGGGCCAGAAGACAGCTCTGGGGCACAGAAGAAAGCTGAAATGTAGTGCCGAGTGCACAAGGGGGATGCTAAGGGGAGCAGAGGGAAAGAAAAAGGTGGAAGGAGGGGGCCAGAGCAGAAGAGAGGGCTGCTAAAGGGTGTGGAGGACCAACAGAGGTCTCCAGGGCATGAAGAAGGGCTCCGGAGGATTCTGAGGGGACTGCCAGGGTCCTAAGGGGGCTCGAGGTGCAAGAGACAGCTCTGGGAACCAAGGAAGGCCCAAAGAGGAGTCGGGAAGACACTAGAGGGGTTTTAGGGGGACTAGAGAGGAAGAAAGTAAAAAGCGGGGAGCAAGGAAGACGTGCGGAGGTGGTCTGAGGGGACAAGAGAGATTGTGCAGGGTGTGGAGGGCCAGAAGACAGCTGTGGGGCACAGAAGAAAGCTGAAATGTAGTGGCGAGTGCACAAGGGGGATGCTAAGGGGAGCAGAGGGAAAGAAAAAGGTGGAAGGAGGGGGCCAGAGCAGAAGAGAGGGCTGCTAAAGGGTGTGGAGGGCCAACAGAGGGCTCCCGGGCATGAAGAAGGGCTTCGGAGGGATTCTGAGGGGACTGCCAGGGTCCTAAGGGGTCTCGAGGTGCAAGAGACAGCTCTGGGAAACAAGGAAGGCCCAAAGAGGAGTCGGGAAGACACTAGAGGGGTGCTAGGGGGACTAGACAGGTCAAAAATTAAAAAGCGGGGAGCAAGGAAGACGTGCGGAGGTGGTCTGAGGGGAGAAGAGAGGTTGTGCAGGGTGTGGAGGGCCAGAAGACAGCTCTGGGGCACAGAAGAAAGCTGAAATGTAGTGCCGAGTGCACAAGGGGGATGCTAAGGGGAGCAGAGGGAAAGAAAAAGGTGGAAGGAGGGGGCCAGAGCAGAAGAGAGGGCTGCTAATGGGTGAGGAGGACCAACAGAGGGCTCCAGGGCATGAAGAAGGGCTCCACAGGGATTCTGAGGGGACTGCCAGGGTCCTAAGGGGTCTCGAGGTGCAAGAGACAGCTCTGGGAAACAAGGAAGGCCCAAAGAGGAGTCGGGAAGACACTAGAGTTTTAGTAGGGGGACTAGATGGGAAGAAAGTAAAAAGCGGGCAGCAAGGAAGATGTGCGGAGGTGGTGTGAGGGGACAAGAGAGGTTGTGCAGGGTGTGGAGGGCCAGAAGACAGCTCTGGGGCACAGAAGAAAGCAGAAATGTAGTGCCGAGTGCACAAGGGGGATGCTAAGGGGAGCAGAGGGAAAGAAAAAGGTGGAAGGAGGGGGCCAGAGCAGAAGAGAGGGCTGCTAAAGGGTGTGGAGGGCCAACAGAGGGCTCCAGGGCATGAAGAAGGGCTCCACAGGGATTCTGAGGGGACTGCCAGGGTCCTAAGTGGGCTTGAGGTGCAAGAGACAGCTCTGGGAAACAAGGAAGGCCCAAAGAGGAGTCGGGAAGACACTAGAGTTTTAGTAGGGGGAGTAGATGGGAAAAAAGTAAAAAGCGGGGAGCAAGGAAGACGTGCAGAGGTGGTGTGAGGGGACAAGAGAGGTTGTGCAGGGTGTGGAGGGCCAGAAGACAGCTCTGGGGCACAGAAGAAAGCTGAACAAGTAGCGCCGAGTGCACAAGGGGGATGCTAAGGGGAGAAGAGGGAAAGAAAAAGGTGGAAGGAGGGGGCCAGAGCAGAAGAGAGGGCTGCTAAAGGGTGTGGAGGGCCAACAGAGGGCTCCAGGGCATGAAGAAGGGCTCCACAGGGATTCTGAGGGGACTGCCAGGGTCCTAAGGGGTCTCGAGGTGCAAGAGACAGCTCTGGGAAACAAGGAAGGCCCAAAGAGGAGTCGGGAAGACACTAGAGGGGTGCTAGGGGGACTAGAGAGGAAGAAAGTAAAAAGCGGGGAGCAAGGAAGACGTCCGGAGGTGGTCTGAGGGGACAAGAGAGATTGTGCAGGGTGTGGAGGGCCAGAAGACAGCTCTGGGGCACAGAAGAAAGCTGAAATGTAGTGGCGAGTGCACAAGGGGGATGCTAAGGGGAGCAGAGGGAAAGAAAAAGGTGGAAGGAGGGGGCCAGAGCAGAAGAGAGGGCTGCTAAAGGCTGTGGAGGGCCAACAGAGGGCTCCCGGGCATGAAGAAGGGCTCCACAGGGATTCTGAGGGGACTGCCAGGGTCCTAAGGGGTCTCGAGGTGCAAGAGACAGCTCTGGGAAACAAGGAAGGCCCAAAGAGGAGTCGGGAAGACACTAGAGGGGTGCTAGGGGGACTAGACGGGTCAAAAATTAAAAAGCGGGGAGCAAGGAAGACGTGCGGAGGTGGTCTGAGGGGAGAAGAGAGGTTGTGCAGGGTGTGGAGGGCCAGAAGACAGCTCTGGGGCACAGAAGAAAGCTGAAATGTAGTGCCGAGTGCACAAGGGGGATGCTAAGGGGAGCAGAGGGAAAGAAAAAGGTGGAAGGAGGGGGCCAGAGCAGAAGAGAGGGCTGCTAATGGGTGAGGAGGACCAACAGAGGGCTCCAGGGCATGAAGAAGGGCTCCGGAGGGATTCTGAGGGGACTGCCAGGGTCCTAAGGGGTCTCGAGGTGCAAGAGACAGCTCTGGGAACCAAGGAAGGCCCAAAGAGGAGTCGGGAAGACACTAGAGTTTTAGTAGGAGTAGATGGGAAAAAAGTAAAAAGCGGGGAGCAAGGAAGACGTGCGGAGGTGGTGTGAGGGGACAAGAGAGGTTGTGCAGGGTGTGGAGGGCCAGAAGACAGCTCTGGGGCACAGAAGAAAGCTGCACAAGTAGTGCCGAGTGCACAAGGGGGATGCTAAGGGGAGCAGAGGGAAAGAAAAAGGTGGAAGGAGGGGGCCAGAGCAGAAGAGAGGGCTGCTAAAGGGTGTGGAGGACCAACAGAGGGCTCCAGGGCATGAAGAAGGGCTCCACAGGGATTCTGAGGGGACTGCCAGGGTCCTAAGGGGTCTCGAGGTGCAAGAGACAGCTCTGGGAACCAAGGAAGGCCCAAAGAGGAGTCAGGAAGACACTAGAGGGGTGCTAGGGGGACTAGAGAGGAAGAAAGTAAAAAGCGGGGAGCAAGGAAGATGTGCGGAGGTGGTGTGAGGATACAAGAGAGGTTGTGCAGGGTGTGGAGGGCCAGAAGACAGCTCTGGGGCACAGAAGAAAGCTGAACAAGTAGCGCCGAGTGCACAGGGCGGGTGCTAAGGGGAGCAGAGGGAAAGAAAAAGGTGGAAGGAGGGGGCCAGAGCAGAAGAGAGGGCTGCTAAAGGGTGTAGAGGGCCAACAGAGGGCTCCAGGGCATGAAGAAGGGCTCCCCAAGGATTCTGAGGGGACTGCCAGGGTCCTAAGGGGTCTCGAGGTGCAGGAAACAGCTATGGGAAGCAAGCAAGGCCCAAAGAGGAGTCGGGAAGACACTAGAGTTTTAGTAGGGGGAGTAGATGGGAAGAAAGTAAAAAGCGGGGAGCAAGGAAGACGTGCGGAGGTGGTGTGAGGGGACAAGAGAGGTTGTGCAGGGTGTGGAGGGCCAGAAGACAGCTCTGGGGCACAGAAGAAAGCTGAAATGTAGTGCCGAGTGCACAAGGGGGATGCTAAGGGGAGCAGAGGGAAAGAAAAAGGTGGAAGGAGGGGGCCAGAGCAGAAGAGAGGGCTGCTAAAGGGTGTGGAGGGCCAACAGAGGGCTCCCGGGCATGAAGAAGGGCTCCACAGGGATTCTGAGGGGACTGCCAGGGTCCTAAGTGGGCTTGAGGTGCAAGAGACAGCTCTGGGAAACAAGGAAGGCCCAAAGAGGAGTCGGGAAGACACTAGAGTTTTAGTAGGGGGAGTATACGGGAAGAAAGTAAAAAGCGGGGAGCAAGGAAGACGTGCGGAGGTGGTGTGAGGGGACAAGAGAGGTTGTGCAGGGTGTGGAGGGCCAGAAGACAGCTCTGGGGCACAGAAGAAAGCTGAAATGTAGTGCCGAGTGCACAAGGGGGATGCTAAGGGGAGCAGAGGGAAAGAAAAAGGTGGAAGGAGGGGGCCAGAGCAGAAGAGAGGGCTGCTAAAGGGTGTGGAGGGCCAACAGAGGGCTGCAGGGCATGAAGAAGGGCTCCACAGGGATTCTGAGGGGACTGCCAGGGTCCTAAGGGGTCTCGAGGTGCAAGAGACAGCTCTGGGAAACAAGGAAGGCCCAAAGAGGAGTCGGGAAGACACTAGAGTTTTAGTAGGGGGACTAGATGGGAAGAAAGTAAAAAGCGGGCAGCAAGGAAGATGTGCGGAGGTGGTGTGAGGGGACAAGAGAGGTTGTGCAGGGTGTGGAGGGCCAGAAGACAGCTCTGGGGCACAGAAGAAAGCTGAAATGTAGTGCCGAGTGCACAAGGGGGATGCTAAGGGGAGCAGAGGGAAAGAAAAAGGTGGAAGGAGGGGGCCAGAGCAGAAGAGAGGGCTGCTAAAGGGTGTGGAGGACCAACAGAGGGCTCCAGGGCATGAAGAAGGGCTCCGGAGGATTCTGAGGGGACTGCCAGGGTCCTAAGGGGGCTCGAGGTGCAAGAGACAGCTCTGGGAACCAAGGAAGGCCCAAAGAGGAGTCGGGAAGACACTAGAGGGGTTTTAGGGGGACTAGAGAGGAAGAAAGTAAAAAGCGGGGAGCAAGGAAGACGTGCGGAGGTGGTCTGAGGGGACAAGAGAGATTGTGCAGGGTGTGGAGGGCCAGAAGACAGCTGTGGGGCACAGAAGAAAGCTGAAATGTAGTGGCGAGTGCACAAGGGGGATGCTAAGGGGAGCAGAGGGAAAGAAAAAGGTGGAAGGAGGGGGCCAGAGCAGAAGAGAGGGCTGCTAAAGGGTGTGGAGGGCCAACAGAGGGCTCCCGGGCATGAAGAAGGGCTTCGGAGGGATTCTGAGGGGACTGCCAGGGTCCTAAGGGGTCTCGAGGTGCAAGAGACAGCTCTGGGAAACAAGGAAGGCCCAAAGAGGAGTCGGGAAGACACTAGAGGGGTGCTAGGGGGACTAGACAGGTCAAAAATTAAAAAGCGGGGAGCAAGGAAGACGTGCGGAGGTGGTCTGAGGGGAGAAGAGAGGTTGTGCAGGGTGTGGAGGGCCAGAAGACAGCTCTGGGGCACAGAAGAAAGCTGAAATGTAGTGCCGAGTGCACAAGGGGGATGCTAAGGGGAGCAGAGGGAAAGAAAAAGGTGGAAGGAGGGGGCCAGAGCAGAAGAGAGGGCTGCTAAAGGGTGTGGAGGACCAACAGAGGGCTCCAGGGCATGAAGAAGGGCTCCACAGGGATTCTGAGGGGACTGCCAGGGTCCTAAGGGGTCTCGAGGTGCAAGAGACAGCTCTGGGAAACAAGGAAGGCCCAAAGAGGAGTCGGGAAGACACTAGAGTTTTAGTAGGGGGACTAGATGGGAAGAAAGTAAAAAGCGGGCAGCAAGGAAGATGTGCGGAGGTGGTGTGAGGGGACAAGAGAGGTTGTGCAGGGTGTGGAGGGCCAGAAGACAGCTCTGGGGCACAGAAGAAAGCTGAAATGTAGTGCCGAGTGCACAAGGGGGATGCTAAGGGGAGCAGAGGGAAAGAAAAAAGTGGAAGGAGGGGGCCAGAGCAGAAGAGAGGGCTGCTAAAGGGTGTGGAGGGCCAACAGAGGGCTCCCGGGCATGAAGAGGGGCTCCGGAGGGATTCTGAGGGGACTGCCAGGGTCCTAAGGGGTCTCGAGGTGCAAGAGACAGCTCTGGGAAACAAGGAAGGCCCAAAGAGGAGTTGGGAAGACACTAGAGGAGTGCTAGGGGGACTAGAGAGGAAGAAAGTAAAAAGCGGGGAGCAAGGAAGACGTGCGGAGGTGGTCTGAGGGGACAAGAGAGGTTGTGCAGGGTGTGGAGGGCCAGAAGACAGCTCTGGGGCACAGAAGAAAGCAGAAATGTAGTGCCGAGTGCACAAGGGGGATGCTAAGGGGAGCAGAGGGAAAGAAAAAGGTGGAAGGAGGGGGCCAGAGCAGAAGAGAGGGCTGCTAAAGGGTGTGGAGGGCCAACAGAGGGCTCCAGGGCATGAAGAAGGGCTCCACAGGGATTCTGAGGGGACTGCCAGGGTCCTAAGTGGGCTTGAGGTGCAAGAGACAGCTCTGGGAAACAAGGAAGGCCCAAAGAGGAGTCGGGAAGACACTAGAGTTTTAGTAGGGGGAGTAGATGGGAAAAAAGTAAAAAGCGGGGAGCAAGGAAGACGTGCAGAGGTGGTGTGAGGGGACAAGAGAGGTTGTGCAGGGTGTGGAGGGCCAGAAGACAGCTCTGGGGCACAGAAGAAAGCTGAACAAGTAGCGCCGAGTGCACAAGGGGGATGCTAAGGGGAGAAGAGGGAAAGAAAAAGGTGGAAGGAGGGGGCCAGAGCAGAAGAGAGGGCTGCTAAAGGGTGTGGAGGGCCAACAGAGGGCTCCAGGGCATGAAGAAGGGCTCCACAGGGATTCTGAGGGGACTGCCAGGGTCCTAAGGGGTCTCGAGGTGCAAGAGACAGCTCTGGGAAACAAGGAAGGCCCAAAGAGGAGTCGGGAAGACACTAGAGGGGTGCTAGGGGGACTAGAGAGGAAGAAAGTAAAAAGCGGGGAGCAAGGAAGACGTCCGGAGGTGGTCTGAGGGGACAAGAGAGATTGTGCAGGGTGTGGAGGGCCAGAAGACAGCTGTGGGGCACAGAAGAAAGCTGAAATGTAGTGGCGAGTGCACAAGGGGGATGCTAAGGGGAGCAGAGGGAAAGAAAAAGGTGGAAGGAGGGGGCCAGAGCACAAGAGAGGGCTGCTAAAGGCTGTGGAGGGCCAACAGAGGGCTCCCGGGCATGAAGAAGGGCTCCACAGGGATTCTGAGGGGACTGCCAGGGTCCTAAGGGGTCTCGAGGTGCAAGAGACAGCTCTGGGAAACAAGGAAGGCCCAAAGAGGAGTCGGGAAGACACTAGAGGGGTGCTAGGGGGACTAGACAGGTCAAAAATTAAAAAGCGGGGAGCAAGGAAGACGTGCGGAGGTGGTCTGAGGGGAGAAGAGAGGTTGTGCAGGGTGTGGAGGGCCAGAAGACAGCTCTGGGGCACAGAAGAAAGCTGCACAAGTAGTTCCGAGTGCACAAGGGGGATGCTAAGGGGAGCAGAGGGAAAGAAAAAAGTGGAAGGAGGGGGCCAGAGCAGAAGAGAGGGCTGCTAAAGGGTGTGGAGGACCAACAGAGGGCTCCCGGGCATGAAGAAGGGCTCCGGAGGGATTCTGAGGGGACTGCCAGGGTCCTAAGGGGTCTCGAGGTGCAAGAGACAGCTCTGGGAAACAAGGAAGGCCCAAAGAGGAGTCGGGAAGACACTAGAGGGGTGCTAGGGGGACTAGATGGGAAGAAAGTAAAAAGCGGGGAGCAAGGAAGACGTGCGGAGGTGGTGTGAGGGGACAAGAGAGGTTGTGCAGGGTGTGGAGGGCCAGAAGACAGCTCTGGGGCACAGAAGAAAGCTGAACAAGTATTGCCGAGTGCACAAGAGGGATGCTAAGGGGAGCAGAGGGAAAGAAAAAGGTGGAAGGAGGGGGCCAGAGCAGAAGAGAGGGCTGCTAAAGGGTGTGGAGGGCCAACAGAGGGCTCCAGGGCATGAAGAAGGGCTCCACAGGGATTCTGAGGGGACTGCCAGGGTCCTAAGGGGTCTCGAGGTGCAAGAGACAGCTCTGGGAACCAAGGAAGGCCCAAAGAGGAGTCGGGAAGACACTAGAGTTTTAGTAGGGGGAGTAGATGGGAAAAAAGTAAAAAGCGGGGAGCAAGGAAGACGTGCGGAGGTGGTGTGAGGGGACAAGAGAGGTTGTGCAGGGTGTGGAGGGCCAGAAGACAGCTCTGGGGCACAGAAGAAAGCTGCACAAGTAGTTCCGAGTGCACAAGGGGGATGCTAAGGGGAGCAGAGGGAAAGAAAAAGGTGGAAGGAGGGGGCCAGAGCAGAAGAGAGGGCTGCTAAAGGGTGTGGAGGGCCAACAGAGGGCTCCAGGGCATGAAGAAGGGCTCCACAGGGATTCTGAGGGGACTGCCAGGGTCCTAAGGGGTCTCGAGGTGCAAGAGACAGCTCTGGGAAACAAGGAAGGCCCAAAGAGGAGTCGGGAAGACACTAGAGGGGTGCTAGGGGGACTAGATGGGAAGAAAGTAAAAAGCGGGCAGCAAGGAAGATGTGCGGAGGTGGTGTGAGGGGACAAGAGAGGTTGTGCAGGGTGTGGAGGGCCAGAAGACAGCTCTAGGGCACAGAAGAAAGCTGAAATGTAGTGCCGAGTGCACAAGGGGGATGCTAAGGGGAGCAGAGGGAAAGAAAAAGGTGGAAGGAGGGGGCCAGAGCAGAAGAGAGGGCTGCTAAAGGGTGTGGAGGACCAACAGAGGTCTCCAGGGCATGAAGAAGGGCTCCGGAGGATTCTGAGGGGACTGCCAGGGTCCTAAGGGGGCTCGAGGTGCAAGAGACAGCTCTGGGAAACAAGGAAGGCCCAAAGAGGAGTCGGGAAGACACTAGAGGGGTTTTAGGGGGACTAGAGAGGAAGAAAGTAAAAAGCGGGGAGCAAGGAAGACGTCCGGAGGTGGTCTGAGGGGACAAGAGAGATTGTGCAGGGTGTGGAGGGCCAGAAGACAGCTGTGGGGCACAGAAGAAAGCTGAAATGTAGTGGCGAGTGCACAAGGGGGATGCTAAGGGGAGCAGAGGGAAAGAAAAAGGTGGAAGGAGGGGGCCAGAGCAGAAGAGAGGGCTGCTAAAGGGTGTGGAGGGCCAACAGAGGGCTCCCGGGCATGAAGAAGGGCTCCACAGGGATTCTGAGGGGACTGCCAGGGTCCTAAGGGGTCTCGAGGTGCAAGAGACAGCTCTGGGAAACAAGGAAGGCCCAAAGAGGAGTCGGGAAGACACTAGAGGGGTGCTCGGGGGACTAGACGGGTCAAAAATTAAAAAGCGGGGAGCAAGGAAGACGTGCGGAGGTGGTCTGAGGGGAGAAGAGAGGTTGTGCAGGGTGTGGAGGGCCAGAAGACAGCTCTGGGGCACAGAAGAAAGCTGAAATGTAGTGGCGAGTGCACAAGGGGGATGCTAAGGGGAGCAGAGGGAAAGAAAAAGGTGGAAGGAGGGGGCCAGAGCAGAAGAGAGGGCTGCTAAAGGGTGTGGAGGGCCAACAGAGGGCTCCCGGGCATGAAGAAGGGCTCCAGAGGGATTCTGAGGGGACTGCCAGGGTCCTAAGGGGTCTCGAGGTGCAAGAGACAGCTCTGGGAAACAAGGAAGGCCCAAAGAGGAGTCGGGAAGACACTAGAGTTTTAGTAGGGGGAGTAGATGGGAAGAAAGTAAAAAGCGGGGAGCAAGGAAGACGTGCGGAGGTGGTGTGAGGGGACAAGAGAGGTTGTGCAGGGTGTGGAGGGCCAGAAGACAGCTCTGGGGCACAGAAGAAAGCTGAACAAGTAGTGCCGATTGCACAAGGCGGGTGCTAAGGGGAGCAGAGGGAAAGAAAAAGGTGGAAGGAGGGGGCCAGAGCAGAAGAGAGGGCTGCTAAAGGGTGTGGAGGACCAACAGAGGGCTCCAGGGCATGAAGAAGGGCTCCACAGGGATTCTGAGGGGACTGCCAGGGTCCTAAGGGGTCTCGAGGTGCAAGAGACAGCTCTGGGAAACAAGGAAGGCCCAAAGAGGAGTCGGGAAGACACTAGAGTTTTAGTAGGGGGACTAGATGGGAAGAAAGTAAAAAGCGGGGAGCAAGGAAGATGTGCGGAGGTGGTGTGAGGATACAAGAGAGGTTGTGCAGGGTGTGGAGGGCCAGAAGACAGCTCTGGGGCACAGAAGAAAGCTGCACAAGTAGTGCCGAGTGCACAAGGGGGATGCTAAGGGGAGCAGAGGGAAAGAAAAAAGTGGAAGGAGGGGGCCAGAGCAGAAGAGAGGGCTGCTAAAGGGTGTGGAGGGCCAACAGAGGGCTCCCGGTCATGAAGAGGGGCTCCGGAGGGATTCTGAGGGGACTGCCAGGGTCCTAAGGGGTCTCGAGGTGCAAGAGACAGCTCTGGGAACCAAGGAAGGCCCAAAGAGGAGTCGGGAAGACACTAGAGTTTTAGTAGGAGTAGATGGGAAAAAAGTAAAAAGCGGGGAGCAAGGAAGACGTGCGGAGGTGGTGTGAGGGGACAAGAGAGGTTGTGCAGGGTGTGGAGGGCCAGAAGACAGCTCTGGGGCACAGAAGAAAGCTGCACAAGTAGTTCCGAGTGCACAAGGGGGATGCTAAGGGGAGCAGAGGGAAAGAAAAAAGTGGAAGGAGGGGGCCAGAGCAGAAGAGAGGGCTGCTAAAGGGTGTGGAGGACCAACAGAGGGCTCCCGGGCATGAAGAAGGGCTCCGGAGGGATTCTGAGGGGACTGCCAGGGTCCTAAGGGGTCTCGAGGTGCAAGAGACAGCTCTGGGAAACAAGGAAGGCCCAAAGAGGAGTCGGGAAGACACTAGAGGGGTGCTAGGGGGACTAGATGGGAAGAAAGTAAAAAGCGGGGAGCAAGGAAGACGTGCGGAGGTGGTGTGAGGGGACAAGAGAGGTTGTGCAGGGTGTGGAGGGCCAGAAGACAGCTCTGGGGCACAGAAGAAAGCTGAACAAGTATTGCCGAGTGCACAAGAGGGATGCTAAGGGGAGCAGAGGGAAAGAAAAAGGTGGAAGGAGGGGGCCAGAGCAGAAGAGAGGGCTGCTAAAGGGTGTGGAGGGCCAACAGAGGGCTCCAGGGCATGAAGAAGGGCTCCACAGGGATTCTGAGGGGACTGCCAGGGTCCTAAGGGGTCTCGAGGTGCAAGAGACAGCTCTGGGAACCAAGGAAGGCCCAAAGAGGAGTCGGGAAGACACTAGAGTTTTAGTAGGAGTAGATGGGAAAAAAGTAAAAAGCGGGGAGCAAGGAAGACGTGCGGAGGTGGTGTGAGGGGACAAGAGAGGTTGTGCAGGGTGTGGAGGGCCAGAAGACAGCTCTGGGGCACAGAAGAAAGCTGCACAAGTAGTTCCGAGTGCACAAGGGGGATGCTAAGGGGAGCAGAGGGAAAGAAAAAGGTGGAAGGAGGGGGCCAGAGCAGAAGAGAGGGCTGCTAAAGGGTGTGGAGGGCCAACAGAGGGCTCCAGGGCATGAAGAAGGGCTCCACAGGGATTCTGAGGGGACTGCCAGGGTCCTAAGGGGTCTCGAGGTGCAAGAGACAGCTCTGGGAAACAAGGAAGGCCCAAAGAGGAGTCGGGAAGACACTAGAGGGGTGCTAGGGGGACTAGATGGGAAGAAAGTAAAAAGCGGGCAGCAAGGAAGATGTGCGGAGGTGGTGTGAGGGGACAAGAGAGGTTGTGCAGGGTGTGGAGGGCCAGAAGACAGCTCTAGGGCACAGAAGAAAGCTGAAATGTAGTGCCGAGTGCACAAGGGGGATGCTAAGGGGAGCAGAGGGAAAGAAAAAGGTGGAAGGAGGGGGCCAGAGCAGAAGAGAGGGCTGCTAAAGGGTGTGGAGGACCAACAGAGGTCTCCAGGGCATGAAGAAGGGCTCCGGAGGATTCTGAGGGGACTGCCAGGGTCCTAAGGGGGCTCGAGGTGCAAGAGACAGCTCTGGGAAACAAGGAAGGCCCAAAGAGGAGTCGGGAAGACACTAGAGGGGTTTTAGGGGGACTAGAGAGGAAGAAAGTAAAAAGCGGGGAGCAAGGAAGACGTCCGGAGGTGGTCTGAGGGGACAAGAGAGATTGTGCAGGGTGTGGAGGGCCAGAAGACAGCTGTGGGGCACAGAAGAAAGCTGAAATGTAGTGGCGAGTGCACAAGGGGGATGCTAAGGGGAGCAGAGGGAAAGAAAAAGGTGGAAGGAGGGGGCCAGAGCAGAAGAGAGGGCTGCTAAAGGGTGTGGAGGGCCAACAGAGGGCTCCCGGGCATGAAGAAGGGCTCCACAGGGATTCTGAGGGGACTGCCAGGGTCCTAAGGGGTCTCGAGGTGCAAGAGACAGCTCTGGGAAACAAGGAAGGCCCAAAGAGGAGTCGGGAAGACACTAGAGGGGTGCTCGGGGGACTAGACGGGTCAAAAATTAAAAAGCGGGGAGCAAGGAAGACGTGCGGAGGTGGTCTGAGGGGAGAAGAGAGGTTGTGCAGGGTGTGGAGGGCCAGAAGACAGCTCTGGGGCACAGAAGAAAGCTGAAATGTAGTGGCGAGTGCACAAGGGGGATGCTAAGGGGAGCAGAGGGAAAGAAAAAGGTGGAAGGAGGGGGCCAGAGCAGAAGAGAGGGCTGCTAAAGGGTGTGGAGGGCCAACAGAGGGCTCCCGGGCATGAAGAAGGGCTCCAGAGGGATTCTGAGGGGACTGCCAGGGTCCTAAGGGGTCTCGAGGTGCAAGAGACAGCTCTGGGAAACAAGGAAGGCCCAAAGAGGAGTCGGGAAGACACTAGAGTTTTAGTAGGGGGAGTAGATGGGAAGAAAGTAAAAAGCGGGGAGCAAGGAAGACGTGCGGAGGTGGTGTGAGGGGACAAGAGAGGTTGTGCAGGGTGTGGAGGGCCAGAAGACAGCTCTGGGGCACAGAAGAAAGCTGAACAAGTAGTGCCGATTGCACAAGGCGGGTGCTAAGGGGAGCAGAGGGAAAGAAAAAGGTGGAAGGAGGGGGCCAGAGCAGAAGAGAGGGCTGCTAAAGGGTGTGGAGGACCAACAGAGGGCTCCAGGGCATGAAGAAGGGCTCCACAGGGATTCTGAGGGGACTGCCAGGGTCCTAAGGGGTCTCGAGGTGCAAGAGACAGCTCTGGGAAACAAGGAAGGCCCAAAGAGGAGTCGGGAAGACACTAGAGGGGTGCTAGGGGGACTAGAGAGGAAGAAAGTAAAAAGCGGGGAGCAAGGAAGATGTGCGGAGGTGGTGTGAGGATACAAGAGAGGTTGTGCAGGGTGTGGAGGGCCAGAAGACAGCTCTGGGGCACAGAAGAAAGCTGCACAAGTAGTGCCGAGTGCACAAGGGGGATGCTAAGGGGAGCAGAGGGAAAGAAAAAAGTGGAAGGAGGGGGCCAGAGCAGAAGAGAGGGCTGCTAAAGGGTGTGGAGGGCCAACAGAGGGCTCCCGGTCATGAAGAGGGGCTCCGGAGGGATTCTGAGGGGACTGCCAGGGTCCTAAGGGGTCTCGAGGTGCAAGAGACAGCTCTGGGAAACAAGGAAGGCCCAAAGAGGAGTTGGGAAGACACTAGAGGGGTGCTAGGGGGACTAGAGAGGAAGAAAGTAAAAAGCGGGGAGCAAGGAAGACGTGCGGAGGTGGTCTGAGGGGACAAGAGAGGTTGTGCAGGGTGTGGAGGGCCAGAAGACAGCTCTGGGGCACAGAAGAAAGCAGAAATGTAGTGCCGAGTGCACAAGGGGGATGCTAAGGGGAGCAGAGGGAAAGAAAAAGGTGGAAGGAGGGGGCCAGAGCAGAAGAGAGGGCTGCTAAAGGGTGTGGAGGGCCAACAGAGGGCTCCCGGGCATGAAGAAGGGCTCCACAGGGATTCTGAGGGGACTGCCAGGGTCCTAAGGGGTCTCGAGGTGCAAGAGACAGCTCTGGGAAACAAGGAAGGCCCAAAGAGGAGTCGGGAAGACACTAGAGTTTTAGTAGGGGGAGTAGATGGGAAGAAAGTAAAAAGCGGGGAGCAAGGAAGATGTGCGGAGGTGGTGTGAGGATACAAGAGAGGTTGTGCAGGGTGTGGAGGGCCAGAAGACAGCTCTGGGGCACAGAATAAACCTGAACAAGTAGCGCCGAGTGCACAGGGCGGGTGCTAAGGGGAGCAGAGGGAAAGAAAAAGGTGGAAGGAGGGGGCCAGAGCAGAAGAGAGGGCTGCTAAAGGGTGTAGAGGGCCAACAGAGGGCTCCAGGGCATGAAGAAGGGCTCCCCAAGGATTCTGAGGGGACTGCCAGGGTCCTAAGGGGTCTCGAGGTGCAGGAAACAGCTATGGGAAGCAAGCAAGGCCCAAAGAGGAGTCGGGAAGACACTAGAGTTTTAGTAGGGGGAGTAGATGGGAAGAAAGTAAAAAGCGGGGAGCAAGGAAGACGTGCGGAGGTGGTGTGAGGGGACAAGAGAGGTTGTGCAGGGTGTGGAGGGCCAGAAGACAGCTCTGGGGCACAGAAGAAAGCTGAAATGTAGTGCCGAGTGCACAAGGGGGATGCTAAGGGGAGCAGAGGGAAAGAAAAAGGTGGAAGGAGGGGGCCAGAGCAGAAGAGAGGGCTGCTAAAGGGTGTGGAGGGCCAACAGAGGGCTCCCGGGCATGAAGAAGGGCTCCACAGGGATTCTGAGGGGACTGCCAGGGTCCTAAGTGGGCTTGAGGTGCAAGAGACAGCTCTGGGAAACAAGGAAGGCCCAAAGAGGAGTCGGGAAGACACTAGAGTTTTAGTAGGGGGAGTATACGGGAAGAAAGTAAAAAGCGGGGAGCAAGGAAGACGTGCGGAGGTGGTGTGAGGGGACAAGAGAGGTTGTGCAGGGTGTGGAGGGCCAGAAGACAGCTCTGGGGCACAGAAGAAAGCTGAAATGTAGTGCCGAGTGCACAAGGGGGATGCTAAGGGGAGCAGAGGGAAAGAAAAAGGTGGAAGGAGGGGGCCAGAGCAGAAGAGAGGGCTGCTAAAGGGTGTGGAGGGCCAACAGAGGGCTCCAGGCATGAAGAAGGGCTCCACAGGGATTCTGAGGGGACTGCCAGGGTCCTAAGGGGTCTCGAGGTGCAAGAGACAGCTCTGGGAACCAAGGAAGGCCCAAAGAGGAGTCAGGAAGACACTAGAGGGGTGCTAGGGGGACTAGATGGGAAGAAAGTAAAAAGCGGGCAGCAAGGAAGATGTGCGGAGGTGGTGTGAGGGGACAAGAGAGGTTGTGCAGGGTGTGGAGGGCCAGAAGACAGCTCTGGGGCACAGAAGAAAGCTGAAATGTAGTGCCGAGTGCACAAGGGGGATGCTAAGGGGAGCAGAGGGAAAGAAAAAGGTGGAAGGAGGGGGCCAGAGCAGAAGAGAGGGCTGCTAAAGGGTGTGGAGGACCAACAGAGGTCTCCAGGGCATGAAGAAGGGCTCCGGAGGATTCTGAGGGGACTGCCAGGGTCCTAAGGGGGCTCGAGGTGCAAGAGACAGCTCTGGGAACCAAGGAAGGCCCAAAGAGGAGTCGGGAAGACACTAGAGGGGTTTTAGGGGGACTAGAGAGGAAGAAAGTAAAAAGCGGGGAGCAAGGAAGACGTCCGGAGGTGGTCTGAGGGGACAAGAGAGATTGTGCAGGGTGTGGAGGGCCAGAAGACAGCTGTGGGGCACAGAAGAAAGCTGAAATGTAGTGGCGAGTGCACAAGGGGGATGCTAAGGGGAGCAGAGGGAAAGAAAAAGGTGGAAGGAGGGGGCCAGAGCACAAGAGAGGGCTGCTAAAGGGTGTGGAGGGCCAACAGAGGGCTCCCGGGCATGAAGAAGGGCTCCACAGGGATTCTGAGGGAACTGCCAGGGTCCTAAGGGGTCTCGAGGTGCAAGAGACAGCTCTGGGAAACAAGGAAGGCCCAAAGAGGAGTCGGGAAGACACTAGAGGGGTGCTAGGGGGACTAGACAGGTCAAAAATTAAAAAGCGGGGAGCAAGGAAGACGTGCGGAGGTGGTCTGAGGGGAGAAGAGAGGTTGTGCAGGGTGTGGAGGGCCAGAAGACAGCTCTGGGGCACAGAAGAAAGCTGAAATGTAGTGCCGAGTGCACAAGGGGGATGCTAAGGGGAGCAGAGGGAAAGAAAAAGGTGGAAGGAGGGGGCCAGAGCAGAAGAGAGGGCTGCTAATGGGTGAGGAGGACCAACAGAGGGCTCCAGGGCATGAAGAAGGGCTCCACAGGGATTCTGAGGGGACTGCCAGGGTCCTAAGGGGGTCTCGAGGTGCAAGAGACAGCTCTGGGAAACAAGGAAGGCCCAAAGAGGAGTCGGGAAGACACTAGAGTTTTAGTAGGGGGAGTAGATGGGAAAAAAGTAAAAAGCGGGGAGCAAGGAAGACGTGCGGAGGTGGTGTGAGGGGACAAGAGAGGTTGTGCAGGGTGTGGAGGGCCAGAAGACAGCTCTGGGGCACAGAAGAAAGCTGCACAAGTAGCGCCGAGTGCACAAGGGGGATGCTAAGGGGAGCAGAGGGAAAGAAAAAAGTGGAAGGAGGGGGCCAGAGCAGAAGAGAGGGCTGCTAAAGGGTGTGGAGGGCCAACAGAGGGCTCCCGGGCATGAAGAGGGGCTCCGGAGGGATTCTGAGGGGACTGCCAGGGTCCTAAGGGGTCTCGAGGTGCAAGAGACAGCTCTGGGAAACAAGGAAGGCCCAAAGAGGAGTCGGGAAGACACTAGAGGGGTGCTAGGGGGACTAGAGAGGAAGAAAGTAAAAAGCGGGGAGCAAGGAAGACGTGCGGAGGTGGTCTGAGGGGAGAAGAGAGGTTGTGCAGGGTGTGGAGGGCCAGAAGACAGCTCTGGGGCACAGAAGAAAGCTGAAATGTAGTGCCGAGTGCACAAGGGGGATGCTAAGGGGAGCAGAGGGAAAGAAAAAGGTGGAAGGAGGGGGCCAGAGCAGAAGAGAGGGCTGCTAAAGGGTGTGGAGGGCCAACAGAGGGCTCCCGGGCATGAAGAAGGGCTCCACAGGGATTCTGAGGGGACTGCCAGGGTCCTAAGTGGGCTTGAGGTGCAAGAGACAGCTCTGGGAAACAAGGAAGGCCCAAAGAGGAGTCGGGAAGACACTAGAGTTTTAGTAGGGGGAGTAGATGGGAAAAAAGTAAAAAGCGGGGAGCAAGGAAGACGTGCAGAGGTGGTGTGAGGGGACAAGAGAGGTTGTGCAGGGTGTGGAGGGCCAGAAGACAGCTCTGGGGCACAGAAGAAAGCTGAACAAGTAGCGCCGAGTGCACAAGGGGGATGCTAAGGGGAGAAGAGGGAAAGAAAAAGGTGGAAGGAGGGGGCCAGAGCAGAAGAGAGGGCTGCTAAAGGGTGTGGAGGGCCAACAGAGGGCTGCAGGGCATGAAGAAGGGCTCCACAGGGATTCTGAGGGGACTGCCAGGGTCCTAAGGGGTCTCGAGGTGCAAGAGACAGCTCTGGGAAACAAGGAAGGCCCAAAGAGGAGTCGGGAAGACACTAGAGGGGTTTTAGGGGGACTAGAGAGGAAGAAAGTAAAAAGCGGGGAGCAAGGAAGACGTCCGGAGGTGGTCTGAGGGGACAAGAGAGATTGTGCAGGGTGTGGAGGGCCAGAAGACAGCTGTGGGGCACAGAAGAAAGCTGAAATGTAGTGGCGAGTGCACAAGGGGGATGCTAAGGGGAGCAGAGGGAAAGAAAAAGGTGGAAGGAGGGGGCCAGAGCACAAGAGAGGGCTGCTAAAGGGTGTGGAGGGCCAACAGAGGGCTCCCGGGCATGAAGAAGGGCTCCACAGGGATTCTGAGGGAACTGCCAGGGTCCTAAGGGGTCTCGAGGTGCAAGAGACAGCTCTGGGAAACAAGGAAGGCCCAAAGAGGAGTCGGGAAGACACTAGAGGGGTGCTAGGGGGACTAGACGGGTCAAAAATTAAAAAGCGGGGAGCAAGGAAGACGTGCGGAGGTGGTCTGAGGGGAGAAGAGAGGTTGTGCAGGGTGTGGAGGGCCAGAAGACAGCTCTGGGGCACAGAAGAAAGCTGAAATGTAGTGCCAAGTGCACAAGGGGGATGCTAAGGGGAGCAGAGGGAAAGAAAAAGGTGGAAGGAGGGGGCCAGAGCAGAAGAGAGGGCTGCTAATGGGTGAGGAGGACCAACAGAGGGCTCCAGGGCATGAAGAAGGGCTCCACAGGGATTCTGAGGGGACTGCCAGGGTCCTAAGGGGTCTCGAGGTGCAAGAGACAGCTCTGGGAAACAAGGAAGGCCCAAAGAGGAGTCGGGAAGACACTAGAGTTTTAGTAGGGGGAGTAGATGGGAAAAAAGTAAAAAGCGGGGAGCAAGGAAGACGTGCGGAGGTGGTCTGAGGGGAGAAGAGAGGTTGTGCAGGGTGTGGAGGGCCAGAAGACAGCTCTGGGGCACAGAAGAAAGCTGCACAAGTAGTGCCGAGTGCACAAGGGGGATGCTAAGGGGAGCAGAGGGAAAGAAAAAAGTGGAAGGAGGGGGCCAGAGCAGAAGAGAGGGCTGCTAAAGGGTGTGGAGGACCAACAGAGGGCTCCCGGGCATGAAGAAGGGCTCCGGAGGGATTCTGAGGGGACTGCCAGGGTCCTAAGGGGTCTCGAGGTGCAAGAGACAGCTCTGGGAAACAAGGAAGGCCCAAAGAGGAGTCGGGAAGACACTAGAGGGGTGCTAGGGGGACTAGAGAGGAAGAAAGTAAAAAGCGGGGAGCAAGGAAGACGTGCGGAGGTGGTGTGAGGGGACAAGAGAGGTTGTGCAGGGTGTGGAGGGCCAGAAGACAGCTCTGGGGCACAGAAGAAAGCTGAAATGTAGTGCCGAGTGCACAAGGGGGATGCTAAGCAGGCAGAGGGAAAGAAAAAGGTGGAAGGAGGGGGCCAGAGCAGAAGAGAGGGCTGCTAAAGGGTGTGGAGGGCCAACAGAGGGCTCCAGGGCATGAAGAAGGGCTCCACAGGGATTCTGAGGGGACTGCCAGGGTCCTAAGGGGTCTCGAGGTGCAAGAGACAGCTCTGGGAAACAAGGAAGGCCCAAAGAGGAGTCGGGAAGACACTAGAGTTTTAGTAGGGGGAGTAGATGGGAAAAAAGTAAAAAGCGGGGAGCAAGGAAGACGTGCAGAGGTGGTGTGAGGGGACAAGAGAGGTTGTGCAGGGTGTGGAGGGCCAGAAGACAGCTCTGGGGCACAGAAGAAAGCTGAACAAGTAGCGCCGGGTGCACAAGGGGGATGCTAAGGGGAGCAGAGGGAAAGAAAAAGGTGGAAGGAGGGGGCCAGAGCAGAAGAGAGGGCTGCTAAAGGGTGTGGAGGACCAACAGAGGGCTCCAGGCATGAAGAAGGGCTCCGGAGGGATTCTGAGGGGACTGCCAGGGTCCTAAGGGGTCTCGAGGTGCAAGAGACAGCTCTGGGAAACAAGGAAGGCCCAAAGAGGAGTCGGGAAGACACTAGAGGAGTGCTAGGGGGACTAGAGAGGAAGAAAGTAAAAAGCGGGGAGCAAGGAAGACGTGCGGAGGTGGTGTGAGGGGACAAGAGAGGTTGTGCAGGGTGTGGAGGGCCAGAAGACAGCTCTGGGGCACAGAAGAAAGCTGAACAAGTAGCGCCGAGTGCACAAGGGGGATGCTAAGGGGAGCAGAGGGGAAGAAAAAGGTGGAAGGAGGGGGCCAGAGCAGAAGAGAGGGCTGCTAATGGGTGTGGAGGGCCAACAGAGGGCTGCAGGGCATGAAGAAGGGCTCCACAGGGATTCTGAGGGGACTGCCAGGGTCCTAAGGGGTCTCGAGGTGCAAGAGACAGCTCTGGGAAACAAGGAAGGCCCAAAGAGGAGTCGGGAAGACACTAGAGTTTTAGTAGGGGGAGTAGATGGGAAAAAAGTAAAAAGCGGGGAGCAAGGAAGACGTGCGGAGGTGGTGTGAGGGGACAAGAGAGGTTGTGCAGGGTGTGGAGGGCCAGAAGACAGCTCTGGGGCACAGAAGAAAGCTGAACAAGTAGCGCCGAGTGCACAAGGGGGATGCTAAGGGGAGCAGAGGGGAAGAAAAAGGTGGAAGGAGGGGGCCAGAGCAGAAGAGAGGGCTGCTAATGGGTGTGGAGGGCCAACAGAGGGCTCCAGGGCATGAAGAAGGGCTCCACAGGGATTCTGAGGGGACTGCCAGGGTCCTAAGGGGTCTCGAGGTGCAAGAGACAGCTCTGGGAAACAAGGAAGGCCCAAAGAGGAGTCGGGAAGACACTAGAGGAGTGCTAGGGGGACTAGAGAGGAAGAAAGTAAAAAGCGGGGAGCAAGGAAGACGTGCGGAGGTGGTGTGAGGGGACAAGAGAGGTTGTGCAGGGTGTGGAGGGCCAGAAGACAGCTCTGGGGCACAGAAGAAAGCTGAAATGTAGTGCCGAGTGCACAAGGGGCATGCTAAGGGGAGCAGAGGGAAAGAAAAAGGTGGAAGGAGGGGGCCAGAGCAGAAGAGAGGGCTGCTAAAGGGTGTGGAGGGCCAACAGAGGGCTCCAGGGCATGAAGAAGGGCTCCACAGGGATTCTGAGGGGACTGCCAGGGTCCTAAGGGGTCTCGAGGTGCAAGAGACAGCTCTGGGAAACAAGGAAGGCCCAAAGAGGAGTCGGGAAGACACTAGAGGAGTGCTAGGGGGACTAGAGAGGAAGAAAGTAAAAAGCGGGGAGCAAGGAAGACGTGCGGAGGTGGTGTGAGGGGACAAGAGAGGTTGTGCAGGGTGTGGAGGGCCAGAAGACAGCTGTGGGGCACAGAAGAAAGCTGAAATGTAGTGCCGAGTGCACAAGGGGGATGCTAAGGGGAGCAGAGGGAAAGAAAAAGGTGGAAGGAGGGGGCCAGAGCAGAAGAGAGGGCTGCTAAAGGGTGTGGAGAGCCAACAGAGGGCTGCAGGGCATGAAGAAGGGCTCCACAGGGATTCTGAGGGGACTGCCAGGGTCCTAAGGGGTCTCGAGGTGCAAGAGACAGCTCTGGGAAACAAGGAAGGCCCAAAGAGGAGTCGGGAAGACACTAGAGTTTTAGTAGGGGGACTAGATGGGAAAAAAGTAAAAAGCGGGGAGCAAGGAAGACGTGCGGAGGTGGTGTGAGGGGACAAGAGAGGTTGTGCAGGGTGTGGAGGGCCAGAAGACAGCTCTGGGGCACAGAAGAAAGCTGAACAAGTAGCGCCGAGTGCACAAGGGGGATGCTAAGGGGAGCAGAGGGAAAGAAAAAGGTGGAAGGAGGGGGCCAGAGCAGAAGAGAGGGCTGCTAATGGGTGTGGAGGGCCAACAGAGGGCTCCAGGGCATGAAGAAGGGCTCCGGAGGGATTCTGAGGGGACTGCCAGGGTCCTAAGGGGTCTCGAGGTGCAAGAGACAGCTCTGGGAAACAAGGAAGGCCCAAAGAGGAGTCGGGAAGACACTAGAGGAGTGCCAGGGGGACTAGAGAGGAAGAAAGTAAAAAGCGGGGAGCAAGGAAGACGTGCGGAGGTGGTGTGAGGGGACAAGAGAGGTTGTGCAGGGTGTGGAGGGCCAGAAGACAGCTGTGGGGCACAGAAGAAAGCTGAAATGTAGTGCCGAGTGCACAAGGGGGATGCTAAGGGGAGCAGAGGGAAAGAAAAAGGTGGAAGGAGGGGGCCAGAGCAGAAGAGAGGGCTGCTAAAGGGTGTGGAGGGCCAACAGAGGGCTGCAGGGCATGAAGAAGGGCTCCACAGGGATTCTGAGGGGACTGCCAGGGTCCTAAGGGGTCTCGAGGTGCAAGAGACAGCTCTGGGAAACAAGGAAGGCCCAAAGAGGAGTCGGGAAGACACTAGAGGAGTGCTAGGGGGACTAGAGAGGAAGAAAGTAAAAAGCGGGGAGCAAGGAAGACGTGCGGAGGTGGTGTGAGGGGACAAGAGAGGTTGTGCAGGGTGTGGAGGGCCAGAAGACAGCTCTGGGGCACAGAAGAAAGCTGAAATGTAGTGCCGAGTGCACAAGGGGGATGCTAAGGGGAGCAGAGGGAAAGAAAAAGGTGGAAGGAGGGGGCCAGAGCAGAAGAGAGGGCTGCTAAAGGGTGTGGAGGGCCAACAGAGGGCTCCCGGGCATGAAGAAGGGCTCCACAGGGATTCTGAGGGGACTGCCAGGGTCCTAAGGGGTCTCGAGGTGCAAGAGACAGCTCTGGGAAACAAGGAAGGCCCAAAGAGGAGTCGGGAAGACACTAGAGTTTTAGTAGGGGGACTAGATGGGAAAAAAGTAAAAAGCGGGGAGCAAGGAAGACGTGCGGAGGTGGTGTGAGGGGACAAGAGAGGTTGTGCAGGGTGTGGAGGGCCAGAAGACAGCTCTGGGGCACAGAAGAAAGCTGAACAAGTAGCGCCGAGTGCACAAGAGGGATGCTAAGGGGAGCAGAGGGAAAGAAAAAGGTGGAAGGAGGGGGCCAGAGCAGAAGAGAGGGCTGCTAAAGGGTGTGGAGGGCCAACAGAGGGCTCCAGGGCATGAAGAAGGGCTCCGGAGGGATTCTGAGGGGACCACCAGGGTCCTAAGGGGTCTCGAGGTGCAAGAGACAGCTCTGGGAAACAAGGAAGGCCCAAAGAGGAGTCGGGAAGACACTAGAGTTTTAGTAGGGGGACTAGATGGGAAAAAAGTAAAAAGCGGGGAGCAAGGAAGACGTGTGGAGGTGGTGTGAGGGGACAAGAGAGGTTGTGCAGGGTGTGGAGGGCCAGAAGACAGCTCTGGGGCACAGAAGAAAGCTGAAATGTAGTGGCGAGTGCACAAGGGGGATGCTAAGGGGAGCAGAGGGAAAGAAAAAGGTGGAAGGAGGGGGCCAGAGCAGAAGAGAGGGCTGCTAAAGGGTGTGGAGGGCCAACAGAGGGCTGCAGGGCATGAAGAAGGGCTCCACAGGGATTCTGAGGGGACTGCCAGGGTCCTAAGGGGTCTCGAGGTGCAAGAGACAGCTCTGGGAAACAAGGAAGGCCCAAAGAGGAGTCGGGAAGACACTAGAGTTTTAGTAGGGGGAGTAGATGGGAAAAAAGTAAAAAGCGGGGAGCAAGGAAGATGTGCGGAGGTGGTGTGAGGGGACAAGAGAGGTTGTGCAGGGTGTGGAGGGCCAGAAGACAGCTCTGGGGCACAGAAGAAAGCTGAACAAGTAGCGCCGGGTGCACAAGGGGGATGCTAAGGGGAGCAGAGGGAAAGAAAAAGGTGGAAGGAGGGGGCCAGAGCAGAAGAGAGGGCTGCTAAAAGGTGTGGAGGACCAACAGAGGGCTCCAGGCATGAAGAAGGGCTCCGGAGGGATTCTGAGGGGACTGCCAGGGTCCTAAGGGGTCTCGAGGTGCAAGAGACAGCTCTGGGAAACAAGGAAGGCCCAAAGAGGAGTCGGGAAGACACTAGAGGAGTGCTAGGGGGACTAGAGAGGAAGAAAGTAAAAAGCGGGGAGCAAGGAAGACGTGCGGAGGTGGTGTGAGGGGACAAGAGAGGTTGTGCAGGGTGTGGAGGGCCAGAAGACAGCTCTGGGGCACAGAAGAAAGCTGAAATGTAGTGGCGCCGAGTGCACAAGGGGGATGCTAAGGGGAGCAGAGGGAAAGAAAAAGGTGGAAGGAGGGGGCCAGAGCAGAAGAGAGGGCTGCTAATGGGTGTGGAGGGCCAACAGAGGGCTGCAGGGCATGAAGAAGGGCTCCACAGGGATTCTGAGGGGACTGCCAGGGTCCTAAGGGGTCTCGAGGTGCAAGAGACAGCTCTGGGAAACAAGGAAGGCCCAAAGAGGAGTCGGGAAGACACTAGAGTTTTAGTAGGGGGAGTAGATGGGAAAAAAGTAAAAAGCGGGGAGCAAGGAAGACGTGCGGAGGTGGTGTGAGGGGACAAGAGAGGTTGTGCAGGGTGTGGAGGGCCAGAAGACAGCTCTGGGGCACAGAAGAAAGCTGAACAAGTAGCGCCGAGTGCACAAGGGGGATGCTAAGGGGAGCAGAGGGGAAGAAAAAGGTGGAAGGAGGGGGCCAGAGCAGAAGAGAGGGCTGCTAATGGGTGTGGAGGGCCAACAGAGGGCTCCAGGGCATGAAGAAGGGCTCCACAGGGATTCTGAGGGGACTGCCAGGGTCCTAAGGGGTCTCGAGGTGCAAGAGACAGCTCTGGGAAACAAGGAAGGCCCAAAGAGGAGTCGGGAAGACACTAGAGTTTTAGTAGGGGGACTAGATGGGAAAAAAGTAAAAAGCGGGGAGCAAGGAAGACATGCGGAGGTGGTGTGAGGGGACAAGAGAGGTTGTGCAGGGTGTGGAGGGCCAGAAGACAGCTCTGGGGCACAGAAGAAAGCTGAACAAGTAGCGCCGAGTGCACAAGGGGGATGCTAAGGGGAGCAGAGGGAAAGAAAAAGGTGGAAGGAGGGGGCCAGAGCACAAGAGAGGGCTGCTAAAGGGTGTGGAGGGCCAACAGAGGGCTGCAGGGCATGAAGAAGGGCTCCACAGGGATTCTGAGGGGACTGCCAGGGTCCTAAGGGGTCTCGAGGTGCAAGAGACAGCTCTGGGAAACAAGGAAGGCCCAAAGAGGAGTCGGGAAGACACTAGAGTTTTAGTAGGGGGAGTAGATGGGAAAAAAGTAAAAAGCGGGGAGCAAGGAAGACGTGCGGAGGTGGTGTGAGGGGACAAGAGAGGTTGTGCAGGGTGTGGAGGGCCAGAAGACAGCTCTGGGGCACAGAAGAAAGCTGAACAAGTAGCGCCGAGTGCACAAGAGGGATGCTAAGGGGAGCAGAGGGAAAGAAAAAGGTGGAAGGAGGGGGCCAGAGCAGAAGAGAGGGCTGCTAAAGGGTGTGGAGGGCCAACAGAGGGCTCCAGGGCATGAAGAAGGGCTCCGGAGGGATTCTGAGGGGACTGCCAGGGTCCTAAGGGGTCTCGAGGTGCAAGAGACAGCTCTGGGAAACAAGGAAGGCCCAAAGAGGAGTCGGGAAGACACTAGAGTTTTAGTAGGGGGAGTAGATGGGAAAAAAGTAAAAAGCGGGGAGCAAGGAAGACGTGCGGAGGTGGTGTGAGGGGACAAGAGAGGTTGTGCAGGGTGTGGAGGGCCAGAAGACAGCTCTGGGGCACAGAAGAAAGCTGAACAAGTAGCGCCGAGTGCACAAGGGGGATGCTAAGGGGAGCAGAGGGGAAGAAAAAGGTGGAAGGAGGGGGCCAGAGCAGAAGAGAGGGCTGCTAATGGGTGTGGAGGGCCAACAGAGGGCTCCAGGGCATGAAGAAGGGCTCCACAGGGATTCTGAGGGGACTGCCAGGGTCCTAAGGGGTCTCGAGGTGCAAGAGACAGCTCTGGGAAACAAGGAAGGCCCAAAGAGGAGTCGGGAAGACACTAGAGGAGTGCTAGGGGGACTAGAGAGGAAGAAAGTAAAAAGCGGGGAGCAAGGAAGACGTGCGGAGGTGGTGTGAGGGGACAAGAGAGGTTGTGCAGGGTGTGGAGGGCCAGAAGACAGCTCTGGGGCACAGAAGAAAGCTGAAATGTAGTGCCGAGTGCACAAGGGGGATGCTAAGGGGAGCAGAGGGAAAGAAAAAGGTGGAAGGAGGGGGCCAGAGCAGAAGAGAGGGCTGCTAAAGGGTGTGGAGGGCCAACAGAGGGCTCCAGGGCATGAAGAAGGGCTCCGGAGGGATTCTGAGGGGACCACCAGGGTCCTAAGGGGTCTCGAGGTGCAAGAGACAGCTCTGGGAAACAAGGAAGGCCCAAAGAGGAGTCGGGAAGACACTAGAGTTTTAGTAGGGGGAGTAGATGGGAAAAAAGTAAAAAGCGGGGAGCAAGGAAGACGTGTGGAGGTGGTGTGAGGGGACAAGAGAGGTTGTGCAGGGTGTGGAGGGCCAGAAGACAGCTCTGGGGCACAGAAGAAAGCTGAAATGTAGTGCCGAGTGCACAAGGGGGATGCTAAGGGGAGCAGAGGGAAAGAAAAAGGTGGAAGGAGGGGTCCAGAGCAGAAGAGAGGGCTGCTAAAGGGTGTGGAGGGCCAACAGAGGGCTGCAGGGCATGAAGAAGGGCTCCACAGGGATTCTGAGGGGACTGCCAGGGTCCTAAGGGGTCTCGAGGTGCAAGAGACAGCTCTGGGAAACAAGGAAGGCCCAAAGAGGAGTCGGGAAGACACTAGAGTTTTAGTAGGGGGAGTAGATGGGAAAAAAGTAAAAAGCGGGGAGCAAGGAAGACGTGCGGAGGTGGTGTGAGGGGACAAGAGAGGTTGTGCAGGGTGTGGAGGGCCAGAAGACAGCTCTGGGGCACAGAAGAAAGCTGAACAAGTAGCGCCGAGTGCACAAGAGGGATGCTAAGGGGAGCAGAGGGAAAGAAAAAGGTGGAAGGAGGGGGCCAGAGCAGAAGAGAGGGCTGCTAAAGGGTGTGGAGGGCCAACAGAGGGCTCCAGGGCATGAAGAAGGGCTCCGGAGGGATTCTGAGGGGACCGCCAGGGTCCTAAGTGGGTTTGAGGTGCAAGAGACAGCTCTGGGAAACAAGGAAGGCCCAAAGAGGAGTCGGGAAGACACTAGAGTTTTAGTAGGGGGAGTAGATGGGAAAAAAGTAAAAAGCGGGGAGCAAGGAAGACGTGCGGAGGTGGTGTGAGGGGACAAGAGAGGTTGTGCAGGGTGTGGAGGGCCAGAAGACAGCTCTGGGGCACAGAAGAAAGCTGAACAAGTAGCGCCGAGTGCACAAGGGGGATGCTAAGGGGAGCAGAGGGGAAGAAAAAGGTGGAAGGAGGGGGCCAGAGCAGAAGAGAGGGCTGCTAATGGGTGTGGAGGGCCAACAGAGGGCTCCAGGGCATGAAGAAGGGCTCCACAGGGATTCTGAGGGGACTGCCAGGGTCCTAAGGGGTCTCGAGGTGCAAGAGACAGCTCTGGGAAACAAGGAAGGCCCAAAGAGGAGTCGGGAAGACACTAGAGGAGTGCTAGGGGGACTAGAGAGGAAGAAAGTAAAAAGCGGGGAGCAAGGAAGACGTGCGGAGGTGGTGTGAGGGGACAAGAGAGGTTGTGCAGGGTGTGGAGGGCCAGAAGACAGCTCTGGGGCACAGAAGAAAGCTGAAATGTAGTGGCGAGTGCACAAGGGGGATGCTAAGGGGAGCAGAGGGAAAGAAAAAGGTGGAAGGAGGGGGCCAGAGCAGAAGAGAGGGCTGCTAAAGGGTGTGGAGGGCCAACAGAGGGCTGCAGGGCATGAAGAAGGGCTCCACAGGGATTCTGAGGGGACTGCCAGGGTCCTAAGGGGTCTCGAGGTGCAAGAGACAGCTCTGGGAAACAAGGAAGGCCCAAAGAGGAGTCGGGAAGACACTAGAGTTTTAGTAGGGGGACTAGATGGGAAAAAAGTAAAAAGCGGGGAGCAAGGAAGACGTGCGGAGGTGGTGTGAGGGGACAAGAGAGGTTGTGCAGGGTGTGGAGGGCCAGAAGACAGCTCTGGGGCACAGAAGAAAGCTGAACAAGTAGCGCCGAGTGCACAAGGGGGATGCTAAGGGGAGCAGAGGGAAAGAAAAAGGTGGAAGGAGGGGGCCAGAGCAGAAGAGAGGGCTGCTAAAGGGTGTGGAGGGCCAACAGAGGGCTGCAGGGCATGAAGAAGGGCTCCACAGGGATTCTGAGGGGACTGCCAGGGTCCTAAGGGGTCTCGAGGTGCAAGAGACAGCTCTGGGAAACAAGGAAGGCCCAAAGAGGAGTCGGGAAGACACTAGAGTTTTAGTAGGGGGAGTAGATGGGAAAAAAGTAAAAAGCGGGGAGCAAGGAAGACGTGCGGAGGTGGTGTGAGGGGACAAGAGAGGTTGTGCAGGGTGTGGAGGGCCAGAAGACAGCTCTGGGGCACAGAAGAAAGCTGAACAAGTAGCGCCGAGTGCACAAGAGGGATGCTAAGGGGAGCAGAGGGAAAGAAAAAGGTGGAAGGAGGGGGCCAGAGCAGAAGAGAGGGCTGCTAAAGGGTGTGGAGGGCCAACAGAGGGCTCCAGGGCATGAAGAAGGGCTCCGGAGGGATTCTGAGGGGACCGCCAGGGTCCTAAGTGGGTTTGAGGTGCAAGAGACAGCTCTGGGAAACAAGGAAGGCCCAAAGAGGAGTCGGGAAGACACTAGAGTTTTAGTAGGGGGAGTAGATGGGAAAAAAGTAAAAAGCGGGGAGCAAGGAAGACGTGCGGAGGTGGTGTGAGGGGACAAGAGAGGTTGTGCAGGGTGTGGAGGGCCAGAAGACAGCTCTGGGGCACAGAAGAAAGCTGAACAAGTAGCGCCGAGTGCACAAGGGGGATGCTAAGGGGAGCAGAGGGGAAGAAAAAGGTGGAAGGAGGGGGCCAGAGCAGAAGAGAGGGCTGCTAATGGGTGTGGAGGGCCAACAGAGGGCTCCAGGGCATGAAGAAGGGCTCCACAGGGATTCTGAGGGGACTGCCAGGGTCCTAAGGGGTCTCGAGGTGCAAGAGACAGCTCTGGGAAACAAGGAAGGCCCAAAGAGGAGTCGGGAAGACACTAGAGGAGTGCTAGGGGGACTAGAGAGGAAGAAAGTAAAAAGCGGGGAGCAAGGAAGACGTGCGGAGGTGGTGTGAGGGGAGAAGAGAGGTTGTGCAGGGTGTGGAGGGCCAGAGGACAGCTCTGGGGCACAGAAGAAAGCTGAAATGTAGTGCCGAGTGCACAAGGGGGATGCTAAGGGGAGCAGAGGGAAAGAAAAAGGTGGAAGGAGGGGGCCAGAGCAGAAGAGAGGGCTGCTAATGGGTGTGGAGGGCCAACAGAGGGCTCCAGGGCATGAAGAAGGGCTCCACAGGGATTCTGAGGGGACTGCCAGGGTCCTAAGGGGTCTCGAGGTGCAAGAGACAGCTCTGGGAAACAAGGAAGGCCCAAAGAGGAGTCGGGAAGACACTAGAGGAGTGCTAGGGGGACTAGAGAGGAAGAAAGTAAAAAGCGGGGAGCAAGGAAGACGTGCGGAGGTGGTGTGAGGGGACAAGAGAGGTTGTGCAGGGTGTGGAGGGCCAGAAGACAGCTCTGGGGCACAGAAGAAAGCTGAACAAGTAGCGCCGAGTGCACAAGGGGGATGCTAAGGGGAGCAGAGGGGAAGAAAAAGGTGGAAGGAGGGGGCCAGAGCAGAAGAGAGGGCTGCTAATGGGTGTGGAGGGCCAACAGAGGGCTGCAGGGCATGAAGAAGGGCTCCACAGGGATTCTGAGGGGACTGCCAGGGTCCTAAGGGGTCTCGAGGTGCAAGAGACAGCTCTGGGAAACAAGGAAGGCCCAAAGAGGAGTCGGGAAGACACTAGAGTTTTAGTAGGGGGAGTAGATGGGAAAAAAGTAAAAAGCGGGGAGCAAGGAAGACGTGCGGAGGTGGTGTGAGGGGACAAGAGAGGTTGTGCAGGGTGTGGAGGGCCAGAAGACAGCTCTGGGGCACAGAAGAAAGCTGAACAAGTAGCGCCGAGTGCACAAGGGGGATGCTAAGGGGAGCAGAGGGAAAGAAAAAGGTGGAAGGAGGGGGCCAGAGCACAAGAGAGGGCTGCTAAAGGGTGTGGAGGGCCAACAGAGGGCTGCAGGGCATGAAGAAGGGCTCCACAGGGATTCTGAGGGGACTGCCAGGGTCCTAAGGGGTCTCGAGGTGCAAGAGACAGCTCTGGGAAACAAGGAAGGCCCAAAGAGGAGTCGGGAAGACACTAGAGTTTTAGTAGGGGGAGTAGATGGGAAAAAAGTAAAAAGCGGGGAGCAAGGAAGACGTGCGGAGGTGGTGTGAGGGGACAAGAGAGGTTGTGCAGGGTGTGGAGGGCCAGAAGACAGCTCTGGGGCACAGAAGAAAGCTGAACAAGTAGCGCCGAGTGCACAAGAGGGATGCTAAGGGGAGCAGAGGGAAAGAAAAAGGTGGAAGGAGGGGGCCAGAGCAGAAGAGAGGGCTGCTAAAGGGTGTGGAGGGCCAACAGAGGGCTCCAGGGCATGAAGAAGGGCTCCGGAGGGATTCTGAGGGGACCGCCAGGGTCCTAAGTGGGTTTGAGGTGCAAGAGACAGCTCTGGGAAACAAGGAAGGCCCAAAGAGGAGTCGGGAAGACACTAGAGTTTTAGTAGGGGGAGTAGATGGGAAAAAAGTAAAAAGCGGGGAGCAAGGAAGACGTGCGGAGGTGGTGTGAGGGGACAAGAGAGGTTGTGCAGGGTGTGGAGGGCCAGAAGACAGCTCTGGGGCACAGAAGAAAGCTGAACAAGTAGCGCCGAGTGCACAAGGGGGATGCTAAGGGGAGCAGAGGGGAAGAAAAAGGTGGAAGGAGGGGGCCAGAGCAGAAGAGAGGGCTGCTAATGGGTGTGGAGGGCCAACAGAGGGCTCCAGGGCATGAAGAAGGGCTCCACAGGGATTCTGAGGGGACTGCCAGGGTCCTAAGGGGTCTCGAGGTGCAAGAGACAGCTCTGGGAAACAAGGAAGGCCCAAAGAGGAGTCGGGAAGACACTAGAGGAGTGCTAGGGGGACTAGAGAGGAAGAAAGTAAAAAGCGGGGAGCAAGGAAGACGTGCGGAGGTGGTGTGAGGGGACAAGAGAGGTTGTGCAGGGTGTGGAGGGCCAGAAGACAGCTCTGGGGCACAGAAGAAAGCTGAAATGTAGTGGCGAGTGCACAAGGGGGATGCTAAGGGGAGCAGAGGGGAAGAAAAAGGTGGAAGGAGGGGGCCAGAGCAGAAGAGAGGGCTGCTAAAGGGTGTGGAGGGCCAACAGAGGGCTCCAGGGCATGAAGAAGGGCTCCGGAGGGATTCTGAGGGGACCACCAGGGTCCTAAGGGGTCTCGAGGTGCAAGAGACAGCTCTGGGAAACAAGGAAGGCCCAAAGAGGAGTCGGGAAGACACTAGAGTTTTAGTAGGGGGACTAGATGGGAAAAAAGTAAAAAGCGGGGAGCAAGGAAGACGTGTGGAGGTGGTGTGAGGGGACAAGAGAGGTTGTGCAGGGTGTGGAGGGCCAGAAGACAGCTCTGGGGCACAGAAGAAAGCTGAAATGTAGTGCCGAGTGCACAAGGGGGATGCTAAGGGGAGCAGAGGGAAAGAAAAAGGTGGAAGGAGGGGGCCAGAGCAGAAGAGAGGGCTGCTAAAGGGTGTGGAGGGCCAACAGAGGGCTGCAGGGCATGAAGAAGGGCTCCACAGGGATTCTGAGGGGACTGCCAGGGTCCTAAGGGGTCTCGAGGTGCAAGAGACAGCTCTGGGAAACAAGGAAGGCCCAAAGAGGAGTCGGGAAGACACTAGAGTTTTAGTAGGGGGAGTAGATGGGAAAAAAGTAAAAAGCGGGGAGCAAGGAAGACGTGCGGAGGTGGTGTGAGGGGACAAGAGAGGTTGTGCAGGGTGTGGAGGGCCAGAAGACAGCTCTGGGGCACAGAAGAAAGCTGAACAAGTAGCGCCGAGTGCACAAGGGGGATGCTAAGGGGAGCAGAGGGAAAGAAAAAGGTGGAAGGAGGGGGCCAGAGCACAAGAGAGGGCTGCTAAAGGGTGTGGAGGGCCAACAGAGGGCTGCAGGGCATGAAGAAGGGCTCCACAGGGATTCTGAGGGGACTGCCAGGGTCCTAAGGGGTCTCGAGGTGCAAGAGACAGCTCTGGGAAACAAGGAAGGCCCAAAGAGGAGTCGGGAAGACACTAGAGTTTTAGTAGGGGGAGTAGATGGGAAAAAAGTAAAAAGCGGGGAGCAAGGAAGACGTGCGGAGGTGGTGTGAGGGGACAAGAGAGGTTGTGCAGGGTGTGGAGAGCCAGAAGACAGCTCTGGGGCACAGAAGAAAGCTGAACAAGTAGCGCCGAGTGCACAAGAGGGATGCTAAGGGGAGCAGAGGGAAAGAAAAAGGTGGAAGGAGGGGGCCAGAGCAGAAGAGAGGGCTGCTAAAGGGTGTGGAGGGCCAACAGAGGGCTCCAGGGCATGAAGAAGGGCTCCGGAGGGATTCTGAGGGGACCGCCAGGGTCCTAAGTGGGTTTGAGGTGCAAGAGACAGCTCTGGGAAACAAGGAAGGCCCAAAGAGGAGTCGGGAAGACACTAGAGGAGTGCTAGGGGGACTAGAGAGGAAGAAAGTAAAAAGCGGGGAGCAAGGAAGACGTGCGGAGGTGGTGTGAGGGGACAAGAGAGGTTGTGCAGGGTGTGGAGGGCCAGAAGACAGCTCTGGGGCACAGAAGAAAGCTGAACAAGTAGCGCCGAGTGCACAAGGGGGATGCTAAGGGGAGCAGAGGGAAAGAAAAAGGTGGAAGGAGGGGGCCAGAGCAGAAGAGAGGGCTGCTAAAGGGTGTGGAGGGCCAACAGAGGGCTGCAGGGCATGAAGAAGGGCTCCACAGGGATTCTGAGGGGACTGCCAGGGTCCTAAGGGGTCTCGAGGTGCAAGAGACAGCTCTGGGAAACAAGGAAGGCCCAAAGAGGAGTCGGGAAGACACTAGAGGAGTGCTAGGGGGACTAGAGAGGAAGAAAGTAAAAAGCGGGGAGCAAGGAAGACGTGCGGAGGTGGTGTGAGGGGACAAGAGAGGTTGTGCAGGGTGTGGAGGGCCAGAAGACAGCTCTGGGGCACAGAGGAAAGCTGAACAAGTAGCGCCGAGTGCACAAGGGGGATGCTAAGGGGAGCAGAGGGGAAGAAAAAGGTGGAAGGAGGGGGCCAGAGCAGAAGAGAGGGCTGCTAATGGGTGTGGAGGGCCAACAGAGGGCTGCAGGGCATGAAGAAGGGCTCCACAGGGATTCTGAGGGGACTGCCAGGGTCCTAAGGGGTCTCGAGGTGCAAGAGACAGCTCTGGGAAACAAGGAAGGCCCAAAGAGGAGTCGGGAAGACACTAGAGTTTTAGTAGGGGGAGTAGATGGGAAAAAAGTAAAAAGCGGGGAGCAAGGAAGACGTGCGGAGGTGGTGTGAGGGGACAAGAGAGGTTGTGCAGGGTGTGGAGGGCCAGAAGACAGCTCTGGGGCACAGAAGAAAGCTGAACAAGTAGCGCCGAGTGCACAAGGGGGATGCTAAGGGGAGCAGAGGGAAAGAAAAAGGTGGAAGGAGGGGGCCAGAGCAGAAGAGAGGGCTGCTAAAGGGTGTGGAGGGCCAACAGAGGGCTCCAGGGCATGAAGAAGGGCTCCACAGGGATTCTGAGGGGACTGCCAGGGTCCTAAGGGGTCTCGAGGTGCAAGAGACAGCTCTGGGAAACAAGGAAGGCCCAAAGAGGAGTCGGGAAGACACTAGAGTTTTAGTAGGGGGACTAGATGGGAAAAAAGTAAAAAGCGGGGAGCAAGGAAGACGTGCGGAGGTGGTGTGAGGGGACAAGAGAGGTTGTGCAGGGTGTGGAGGGCCAGAAGACAGCTCTGGGGCACAGAAGAAAGCTGAACAAGTAGCGCCGAGTGCACAAGAGGGATGCTAAGGGGAGCAGAGGGAAAGAAAAAGGTGGAAGGAGGGGGCCAGAGCAGAAGAGAGGGCTGCTAAAGGGTGTGGAGGGCCAACAGAGGGCTGCAGGGCATGAAGAAGGGCTCCACAGGGATTCTGAGGGGACTGCCAGGGTCCTAAGGGGTCTCGAGGTGCAAGAGACAGCTCTGGGAAACAAGGAAGGCCCAAAGAGGAGTCGGGAAGACACTAGAGTTTTAGTAGGGGGAGTAGATGGGAAAAAAGTAAAAAGCGGGGAGCAAGGAAGACGTGCGGAGGTGGTGTGAGGGGACAAGAGAGGTTGTGCAGGGTGTGGAGGGCCAGAAGACAGCTCTGGGGCACAGAAGAAAGCTGAACAAGTAGCGCCGAGTGCACAAGAGGGATGCTAAGGGGAGCAGAGGGAAAGAAAAAGGTGGAAGGAGGGGGCCAGAGCAGAAGAGAGGGCTGCTAAAGGGTGTGGAGGGCCAACAGAGGGCTCCAGGGCATGAAGAAGGGCTCCGGAGGGATTCTGAGGGGACCGCCAGGGTCCTAAGTGGGTTTGAGGTGCAAGAGACAGCTCTGGGAAACAAGGAAGGCCCAAAGAGGAGTCGGGAAGACACTAGAGTTTTAGTAGGGGGAGTAGATGGGAAAAAAGTAAAAAGCGGGGAGCAAGGAAGACGTGCGGAGGTGGTGTGAGGGGACAAGAGAGGTTGTGCAGGGTGTGGAGGGCCAGAAGACAGCTCTGGGGCACAGAAGAAAGCTGAACAAGTAGCGCCGAGTGCACAAGGGGGATGCTAAGGGGAGCAGAGGGGAAGAAAAAGGTGGAAGGAGGGGGCCAGAGCAGAAGAGAGGGCTGCTAATGGGTGTGGAGGGCCAACAGAGGGCTCCAGGGCATGAAGAAGGGCTCCACAGGGATTCTGAGGGGACTGCCAGGGTCCTAAGGGGTCTCGAGGTGCAAGAGACAGCTCTGGGAAACAAGGAAGGCCCAAAGAGGAGTCGGGAAGACACTAGAGGAGTGCTAGGGGGACTAGAGAGGAAGAAAGTAAAAAGCGGGGAGCAAGGAAGACGTGCGGAGGTGGTGTGAGGGGACAAGAGAGGTTGTGCAGGGTGTGGAGGGCCAGAAGACAGCTCTGGGGCACAGAAGAAAGCTGAAATGTAGTGCCGAGTGCACAAGGGGCATGCTAAGGGGAGCAGAGGGAAAGAAAAAGGTGGAAGGAGGGGGCCAGAGCAGAAGAGAGGGCTGCTAAAGGGTGTGGAGGGCCAACAGAGGGCTCCAGGGCATGAAGAAGGGCTCCACAGGGATTCTGAGGGGACTGCCAGGGTCCTAAGGGGTCTCGAGGTGCAAGAGACAGCTCTGGGAAACAAGGAAGGCCCAAAGAGGAGTCGGGAAGACACTAGAGGAGTGCTAGGGGGACTAGAGAGGAAGAAAGTAAAAAGCGGGGAGCAAGGAAGACGTGCGGAGGTGGTGTGAGGGGACAAGAGAGGTTGTGCAGGGTGTGGAGGGCCAGAAGACAGCTGTGGGGCACAGAAGAAAGCTGAAATGTAGTGCCGAGTGCACAAGGGGGATGCTAAGGGGAGCAGAGGGAAAGAAAAAGGTGGAAGGAGGGGGCCAGAGCAGAAGAGAGGGCTGCTAAAGGGTGTGGAGAGCCAACAGAGGGCTGCAGGGCATGAAGAAGGGCTCCACAGGGATTCTGAGGGGACTGCCAGGGTCCTAAGGGGTCTCGAGGTGCAAGAGACAGCTCTGGGAAACAAGGAAGGCCCAAAGAGGAGTCGGGAAGACACTAGAGTTTTAGTAGGGGGACTAGATGGGAAAAAAGTAAAAAGCGGGGAGCAAGGAAGACGTGCGGAGGTGGTGTGAGGGGACAAGAGAGGTTGTGCAGGGTGTGGAGGGCCAGAAGACAGCTCTGGGGCACAGAAGAAAGCTGAACAAGTAGCGCCGAGTGCACAAGGGGGATGCTAAGGGGAGCAGAGGGAAAGAAAAAGGTGGAAGGAGGGGGCCAGAGCAGAAGAGAGGGCTGCTAATGGGTGTGGAGGGCCAACAGAGGGCTCCAGGGCATGAAGAAGGGCTCCGGAGGGATTCTGAGGGGACTGCCAGGGTCCTAAGGGGTCTCGAGGTGCAAGAGACAGCTCTGGGAAACAAGGAAGGCCCAAAGAGGAGTCGGGAAGACACTAGAGGAGTGCCAGGGGGACTAGAGAGGAAGAAAGTAAAAAGCGGGGAGCAAGGAAGACGTGCGGAGGTGGTGTGAGGGGACAAGAGAGGTTGTGCAGGGTGTGGAGGGCCAGAAGACAGCTGTGGGGCACAGAAGAAAGCTGAAATGTAGTGCCGAGTGCACAAGGGGGATGCTAAGGGGAGCAGAGGGAAAGAAAAAGGTGGAAGGAGGGGGCCAGAGCAGAAGAGAGGGCTGCTAAAGGGTGTGGAGGGCCAACAGAGGGCTGCAGGGCATGAAGAAGGGCTCCACAGGGATTCTGAGGGGACTGCCAGGGTCCTAAGGGGTCTCGAGGTGCAAGAGACAGCTCTGGGAAACAAGGAAGGCCCAAAGAGGAGTCGGGAAGACACTAGAGGAGTGCTAGGGGGACTAGAGAGGAAGAAAGTAAAAAGCGGGGAGCAAGGAAGACGTGCGGAGGTGGTGTGAGGGGACAAGAGAGGTTGTGCAGGGTGTGGAGGGCCAGAAGACAGCTCTGGGGCACAGAAGAAAGCTGAAATGTAGTGCCGAGTGCACAAGGGGGATGCTAAGGGGAGCAGAGGGAAAGAAAAAGGTGGAAGGAGGGGGCCAGAGCAGAAGAGAGGGCTGCTAAAGGGTGTGGAGGGCCAACAGAGGGCTCCCGGGCATGAAGAAGGGCTCCACAGGGATTCTGAGGGGACTGCCAGGGTCCTAAGGGGTCTCGAGGTGCAAGAGACAGCTCTGGGAAACAAGGAAGGCCCAAAGAGGAGTCGGGAAGACACTAGAGTTTTAGTAGGGGGACTAGATGGGAAAAAAGTAAAAAGCGGGGAGCAAGGAAGACGTGCGGAGGTGGTGTGAGGGGACAAGAGAGGTTGTGCAGGGTGTGGAGGGCCAGAAGACAGCTCTGGGGCACAGAAGAAAGCTGAACAAGTAGCGCCGAGTGCACAAGAGGGATGCTAAGGGGAGCAGAGGGAAAGAAAAAGGTGGAAGGAGGGGGCCAGAGCAGAAGAGAGGGCTGCTAAAGGGTGTGGAGGGCCAACAGAGGGCTCCAGGGCATGAAGAAGGGCTCCGGAGGGATTCTGAGGGGACTGCCAGGGTCCTAAGGGGTCTCGAGGTGCAAGAGACAGCTCTGGGAAACAAGGAAGGCCCAAAGAGGAGTCGGGAAGACACTAGAGTTTTAGTAGGGGGAGTAGATGGGAAAAAAGTAAAAAGCGGGGAGCAAGGAAGATGTGCGGAGGTGGTGTGAGGGGACAAGAGAGGTTGTGCAGGGTGTGGAGGGCCAGAAGACAGCTCTGGGGCACAGAAGAAAGCTGAACAAGTAGCGCCGGGTGCACAAGGGGGATGCTAAGGGGAGCAGAGGGAAAGAAAAAGGTGGAAGGAGGGGGCCAGAGCAGAAGAGAGGGCTGCTAAAAGGTGTGGAGGACCAACAGAGGGCTCCAGGCATGAAGAAGGGCTCCGGAGGGATTCTGAGGGGACTGCCAGGGTCCTAAGGGGTCTCGAGGTGCAAGAGACAGCTCTGGGAAACAAGGAAGGCCCAAAGAGGAGTCGGGAAGACACTAGAGGAGTGCTAGGGGGACTAGAGAGGAAGAAAGTAAAAAGCGGGGAGCAAGGAAGACGTGCGGAGGTGGTGTGAGGGGACAAGAGAGGTTGTGCAGGGTGTGGAGGGCCAGAAGACAGCTCTGGGGCACAGAAGAAAGCTGAAATGTAGTGGCGCCGAGTGCACAAGGGGGATGCTAAGGGGAGCAGAGGGAAAGAAAAAGGTGGAAGGAGGGGGCCAGAGCAGAAGAGAGGGCTGCTAATGGGTGTGGAGGGCCAACAGAGGGCTGCAGGGCATGAAGAAGGGCTCCACAGGGATTCTGAGGGGACTGCCAGGGTCCTAAGGGGTCTCGAGGTGCAAGAGACAGCTCTGGGAAACAAGGAAGGCCCAAAGAGGAGTCGGGAAGACACTAGAGTTTTAGTAGGGGGAGTAGATGGGAAAAAAGTAAAAAGCGGGGAGCAAGGAAGACGTGCGGAGGTGGTGTGAGGGGACAAGAGAGGTTGTGCAGGGTGTGGAGGGCCAGAAGACAGCTCTGGGGCACAGAAGAAAGCTGAACAAGTAGCGCCGAGTGCACAAGGGGGATGCTAAGGGGAGCAGAGGGGAAGAAAAAGGTGGAAGGAGGGGGCCAGAGCAGAAGAGAGGGCTGCTAATGGGTGTGGAGGGCCAACAGAGGGCTCCAGGGCATGAAGAAGGGCTCCACAGGGATTCTGAGGGGACTGCCAGGGTCCTAAGGGGTCTCGAGGTGCAAGAGACAGCTCTGGGAAACAAGGAAGGCCCAAAGAGGAGTCGGGAAGACACTAGAGTTTTAGTAGGGGGACTAGATGGGAAAAAAGTAAAAAGCGGGGAGCAAGGAAGACATGCGGAGGTGGTGTGAGGGGACAAGAGAGGTTGTGCAGGGTGTGGAGGGCCAGAAGACAGCTCTGGGGCACAGAAGAAAGCTGAACAAGTAGCGCCGAGTGCACAAGGGGGATGCTAAGGGGAGCAGAGGGAAAGAAAAAGGTGGAAGGAGGGGGCCAGAGCACAAGAGAGGGCTGCTAAAGGGTGTGGAGGGCCAACAGAGGGCTGCAGGGCATGAAGAAGGGCTCCACAGGGATTCTGAGGGGACTGCCAGGGTCCTAAGGGGTCTCGAGGTGCAAGAGACAGCTCTGGGAAACAAGGAAGGCCCAAAGAGGAGTCGGGAAGACACTAGAGTTTTAGTAGGGGGAGTAGATGGGAAAAAAGTAAAAAGCGGGGAGCAAGGAAGACGTGCGGAGGTGGTGTGAGGGGACAAGAGAGGTTGTGCAGGGTGTGGAGGGCCAGAAGACAGCTCTGGGGCACAGAAGAAAGCTGAACAAGTAGCGCCGAGTGCACAAGAGGGATGCTAAGGGGAGCAGAGGGAAAGAAAAAGGTGGAAGGAGGGGGCCAGAGCAGAAGAGAGGGCTGCTAAAGGGTGTGGAGGGCCAACAGAGGGCTCCAGGGCATGAAGAAGGGCTCCGGAGGGATTCTGAGGGGACTGCCAGGGTCCTAAGGGGTCTCGAGGTGCAAGAGACAGCTCTGGGAAACAAGGAAGGCCCAAAGAGGAGTCGGGAAGACACTAGAGTTTTAGTAGGGGGAGTAGATGGGAAAAAAGTAAAAAGCGGGGAGCAAGGAAGACGTGCGGAGGTGGTGTGAGGGGACAAGAGAGGTTGTGCAGGGTGTGGAGGGCCAGAAGACAGCTCTGGGGCACAGAAGAAAGCTGAACAAGTAGCGCCGAGTGCACAAGGGGGATGCTAAGGGGAGCAGAGGGGAAGAAAAAGGTGGAAGGAGGGGGCCAGAGCAGAAGAGAGGGCTGCTAATGGGTGTGGAGGGCCAACAGAGGGCTCCAGGGCATGAAGAAGGGCTCCACAGGGATTCTGAGGGGACTGCCAGGGTCCTAAGGGGTCTCGAGGTGCAAGAGACAGCTCTGGGAAACAAGGAAGGCCCAAAGAGGAGTCGGGAAGACACTAGAGGAGTGCTAGGGGGACTAGAGAGGAAGAAAGTAAAAAGCGGGGAGCAAGGAAGACGTGCGGAGGTGGTGTGAGGGGACAAGAGAGGTTGTGCAGGGTGTGGAGGGCCAGAAGACAGCTCTGGGGCACAGAAGAAAGCTGAAATGTAGTGCCGAGTGCACAAGGGGGATGCTAAGGGGAGCAGAGGGAAAGAAAAAGGTGGAAGGAGGGGGCCAGAGCAGAAGAGAGGGCTGCTAAAGGGTGTGGAGGGCCAACAGAGGGCTCCAGGGCATGAAGAAGGGCTCCGGAGGGATTCTGAGGGGACCACCAGGGTCCTAAGGGGTCTCGAGGTGCAAGAGACAGCTCTGGGAAACAAGGAAGGCCCAAAGAGGAGTCGGGAAGACACTAGAGTTTTAGTAGGGGGACTAGATGGGAAAAAAGTAAAAAGCGGGGAGCAAGGAAGACGTGTGGAGGTGGTGTGAGGGGACAAGAGAGGTTGTGCAGGGTGTGGAGGGCCAGAAGACAGCTCTGGGGCACAGAAGAAAGCTGAAATGTAGTGCCGAGTGCACAAGGGGGATGCTAAGGGGAGCAGAGGGAAAGAAAAAGGTGGAAGGAGGGGTCCAGAGCAGAAGAGAGGGCTGCTAAAGGGTGTGGAGGGCCAACAGAGGGCTGCAGGGCATGAAGAAGGGCTCCACAGGGATTCTGAGGGGACTGCCAGGGTCCTAAGGGGTCTCGAGGTGCAAGAGACAGCTCTGGGAAACAAGGAAGGCCCAAAGAGGAGTCGGGAAGACACTAGAGTTTTAGTAGGGGGAGTAGATGGGAAAAAAGTAAAAAGCGGGGAGCAAGGAAGACGTGCGGAGGTGGTGTGAGGGGACAAGAGAGGTTGTGCAGGGTGTGGAGGGCCAGAAGACAGCTCTGGGGCACAGAAGAAAGCTGAACAAGTAGCGCCGAGTGCACAAGAGGGATGCTAAGGGGAGCAGAGGGAAAGAAAAAGGTGGAAGGAGGGGGCCAGAGCAGAAGAGAGGGCTGCTAAAGGGTGTGGAGGGCCAACAGAGGGCTCCAGGGCATGAAGAAGGGCTCCGGAGGGATTCTGAGGGGACCGCCAGGGTCCTAAGTGGGTTTGAGGTGCAAGAGACAGCTCTGGGAAACAAGGAAGGCCCAAAGAGGAGTCGGGAAGACACTAGAGGAGTGCTAGGGGGACTAGAGAGGAAGAAAGTAAAAAGCGGGGAGCAAGGAAGACGTGCGGAGGTGGTGTGAGGGGACAAGAGAGGTTGTGCAGGGTGTGGAGGGCCAGAAGACAGCTCTGGGGCACAGAAGAAAGCTGAACAAGTAGCGCCGAGTGCACAAGGGGGATGCTAAGGGGAGCAGAGGGGAAGAAAAAGGTGGAAGGAGGGGGCCAGAGCAGAAGAGAGGGCTGCTAATGGGTGTGGAGGGCCAACAGAGGGCTGCAGGGCATGAAGAAGGGCTCCACAGGGATTCTGAGGGGACTGCCAGGGTCCTAAGGGGTCTCGAGGTGCAAGAGACAGCTCTGGGAAACAAGGAAGGCCCAAAGAGGAGTCGGGAAGACACTAGAGTTTTAGTAGGGGGAGTAGATGGGAAAAAAGTAAAAAGCGGGGAGCAAGGAAGACGTGCGGAGGTGGTGTGAGGGGACAAGAGAGGTTGTGCAGGGTGTGGAGGGCCAGAAGACAGCTCTGGGGCACAGAAGAAAGCTGAACAAGTAGCGCCGAGTGCACAAGGGGGATGCTAAGGGGAGCAGAGGGGAAGAAAAAGGTGGAAGGAGGGGGCCAGAGCAGAAGAGAGGGCTGCTAATGGGTGTGGAGGGCCAACAGAGGGCTCCAGGGCATGAAGAAGGGCTCCACAGGGATTCTGAGGGGACTGCCAGGGTCCTAAGGGGTCTCGAGGTGCAAGAGACAGCTCTGGGAAACAAGGAAGGCCCAAAGAGGAGTCGGGAAGACACTAGAGGAGTGCTAGGGGGACTAGAGAGGAAGAAAGTAAAAAGCGGGGAGCAAGGAAGACGTGCGGAGGTGGTGTGAGGGGACAAGAGAGGTTGTGCAGGGTGTGGAGGGCCAGAAGACAGCTCTGGGGCACAGAAGAAAGCTGAAATGTAGTGGCGAGTGCACAAGGGGGATGCTAAGGGGAGCAGAGGGAAAGAAAAAGGTGGAAGGAGGGGGCCAGAGCAGAAGAGAGGGCTGCTAAAGGGTGTGGAGGGCCAACAGAGGGCTGCAGGGCATGAAGAAGGGCTCCACAGGGATTCTGAGGGGACTGCCAGGGTCCTAAGGGGTCTCGAGGTGCAAGAGACAGCTCTGGGAAACAAGGAAGGCCCAAAGAGGAGTCGGGAAGACACTAGAGTTTTAGTAGGGGGACTAGATGGGAAAAAAGTAAAAAGCGGGGAGCAAGGAAGACGTGCGGAGGTGGTGTGAGGGGACAAGAGAGGTTGTGCAGGGTGTGGAGGGCCAGAAGACAGCTCTGGGGCACAGAAGAAAGCTGAACAAGTAGCGCCGAGTGCACAAGGGGGATGCTAAGGGGAGCAGAGGGAAAGAAAAAGGTGGAAGGAGGGGGCCAGAGCAGAAGAGAGGGCTGCTAAAGGGTGTGGAGGGCCAACAGAGGGCTGCAGGGCATGAAGAAGGGCTCCACAGGGATTCTGAGGGGACTGCCAGGGTCCTAAGGGGTCTCGAGGTGCAAGAGACAGCTCTGGGAAACAAGGAAGGCCCAAAGAGGAGTCGGGAAGACACTAGAGTTTTAGTAGGGGGAGTAGATGGGAAAAAAGTAAAAAGCGGGGAGCAAGGAAGACGTGCGGAGGTGGTGTGAGGGGACAAGAGAGGTTGTGCAGGGTGTGGAGGGCCAGAAGACAGCTCTGGGGCACAGAAGAAAGCTGAACAAGTAGCGCCGAGTGCACAAGAGGGATGCTAAGGGGAGCAGAGGGAAAGAAAAAGGTGGAAGGAGGGGGCCAGAGCAGAAGAGAGGGCTGCTAAAGGGTGTGGAGGGCCAACAGAGGGCTGCAGGGCATGAAGAAGGGCTCCGGAGGGATTCTGAGGGGACCGCCAGGGTCCTAAGTGGGTTTGAGGTGCAAGAGACAGCTCTGGGAAACAAGGAAGGCCCAAAGAGGAGTCGGGAAGACACTAGAGTTTTAGTAGGGGGAGTAGATGGGAAAAAAGTAAAAAGCGGGGAGCAAGGAAGACGTGCGGAGGTGGTGTGAGGGGACAAGAGAGGTTGTGCAGGGTGTGGAGGGCCAGAAGACAGCTCTGGGGCACAGAAGAAAGCTGAACAAGTAGCGCCGAGTGCACAAGGGGGATGCTAAGGGGAGCAGAGGGGAAGAAAAAGGTGGAAGGAGGGGGCCAGAGCAGAAGAGAGGGCTGCTAATGGGTGTGGAGGGCCAACAGAGGGCTCCAGGGCATGAAGAAGGGCTCCACAGGGATTCTGAGGGGACTGCCAGGGTCCTAAGGGGTCTCGAGGTGCAAGAGACAGCTCTGGGAAACAAGGAAGGCCCAAAGAGGAGTCGGGAAGACACTAGAGGAGTGCTAGGGGGACTAGAGAGGAAGAAAGTAAAAAGCGGGGAGCAAGGAAGACGTGCGGAGGTGGTGTGAGGGGAGAAGAGAGGTTGTGCAGGGTGTGGAGGGCCAGAGGACAGCTCTGGGGCACAGAAGAAAGCTGAAATGTAGTGCCGAGTGCACAAGGGGGATGCTAAGGGGAGCAGAGGGAAAGAAAAAGGTGGAAGGAGGGGGCCAGAGCAGAAGAGAGGGCTGCTAATGGGTGTGGAGGGCCAACAGAGGGCTCCAGGGCATGAAGAAGGGCTCCACAGGGATTCTGAGGGGACTGCCAGGGTCCTAAGGGGTCTCGAGGTGCAAGAGACAGCTCTGGGAAACAAGGAAGGCCCAAAGAGGAGTCGGGAAGACACTAGAGGAGTGCTAGGGGGACTAGAGAGGAAGAAAGTAAAAAGCGGGGAGCAAGGAAGACGTGCGGAGGTGGTGTGAGGGGACAAGAGAGGTTGTGCAGGGTGTGGAGGGCCAGAAGACAGCTCTGGGGCACAGAAGAAAGCTGAACAAGTAGCGCCGAGTGCACAAGGGGGATGCTAAGGGGAGCAGAGGGGAAGAAAAAGGTGGAAGGAGGGGGCCAGAGCAGAAGAGAGGGCTGCTAATGGGTGTGGAGGGCCAACAGAGGGCTGCAGGGCATGAAGAAGGGCTCCACAGGGATTCTGAGGGGACTGCCAGGGTCCTAAGGGGTCTCGAGGTGCAAGAGACAGCTCTGGGAAACAAGGAAGGCCCAAAGAGGAGTCGGGAAGACACTAGAGTTTTAGTAGGGGGAGTAGATGGGAAAAAAGTAAAAAGCGGGGAGCAAGGAAGACGTGCGGAGGTGGTGTGAGGGGACAAGAGAGGTTGTGCAGGGTGTGGAGGGCCAGAAGACAGCTCTGGGGCACAGAAGAAAGCTGAACAAGTAGCGCCGAGTGCACAAGGGGGATGCTAAGGGGAGCAGAGGGAAAGAAAAAGGTGGAAGGAGGGGGCCAGAGCAGAAGAGAGGGCTGCTAAAGGGTGTGGAGGGCCAACAGAGGGCTGCAGGGCATGAAGAAGGGCTCCACAGGGATTCTGAGGGGACTGCCAGGGTCCTAAGGGGTCTCGAGGTGCAAGAGACAGCTCTGGGAAACAAGGAAGGCCCAAAGAGGAGTCGGGAAGACACTAGAGTTTTAGTAGGGGGAGTAGATGGGAAAAAAGTAAAAAGCGGGGAGCAAGGAAGACGTGCGGAGGTGGTGTGAGGGGACAAGAGAGGTTGTGCAGGGTGTGGAGGGCCAGAAGACAGCTCTGGGGCACAGAAGAAAGCTGAACAAGTAGCGCCGAGTGCACAAGAGGGATGCTAAGGGGAGCAGAGGGAAAGAAAAAGGTGGAAGGAGGGGGCCAGAGCAGAAGAGAGGGCTGCTAAAGGGTGTGGAGGGCCAACAGAGGGCTCCAGGGCATGAAGAAGGGCTCCGGAGGGATTCTGAGGGGACCGCCAGGGTCCTAAGTGGGTTTGAGGTGCAAGAGACAGCTCTGGGAAACAAGGAAGGCCCAAAGAGGAGTCGGGAAGACACTAGAGTTTTAGTAGGGGGAGTAGATGGGAAAAAAGTAAAAAGCGGGGAGCAAGGAAGACGTGCGGAGGTGGTGTGAGGGGACAAGAGAGGTTGTGCAGGGTGTGGAGGGCCAGAAGACAGCTCTGGGGCACAGAAGAAAGCTGAACAAGTAGCGCCGAGTGCACAAGGGGGATGCTAAGGGGAGCAGAGGGGAAGAAAAAGGTGGAAGGAGGGGGCCAGAGCAGAAGAGAGGGCTGCTAATGGGTGTGGAGGGCCAACAGAGGGCTCCAGGGCATGAAGAAGGGCTCCACAGGGATTCTGAGGGGACTGCCAGGGTCCTAAGGGGTCTCGAGGTGCAAGAGACAGCTCTGGGAAACAAGGAAGGCCCAAAGAGGAGTCGGGAAGACACTAGAGGAGTGCTAGGGGGACTAGAGAGGAAGAAAGTAAAAAGCGGGGAGCAAGGAAGACGTGCGGAGGTGGTGTGAGGGGAGAAGAGAGGTTGTGCAGGGTGTGGAGGGCCAGAGGACAGCTCTGGGGCACAGAAGAAAGCTGAAATGTAGTGCCGAGTGCACAAGGGGGATGCTAAGGGGAGCAGAGGGAAAGAAAAAGGTGGAAGGAGGGGGCCAGAGCAGAAGAGAGGGCTGCTAATGGGTGTGGAGGGCCAACAGAGGGCTCCAGGGCATGAAGAAGGGCTCCACAGGGATTCTGAGGGGACTGCCAGGGTCCTAAGGGGTCTCGAGGTGCAAGAGACAGCTCTGGGAAACAAGGAAGGCCCAAAGAGGAGTCGGGAAGACACTAGAGGAGTGCTAGGGGGACTAGAGAGGAAGAAAGTAAAAAGCGGGGAGCAAGGAAGACGTGCGGAGGTGGTGTGAGGGGACAAGAGAGGTTGTGCAGGGTGTGGAGGGCCAGAAGACAGCTCTGGGGCACAGAAGAAAGCTGAACAAGTAGCGCCGAGTGCACAAGGGGGATGCTAAGGGGAGCAGAGGGGAAGAAAAAGGTGGAAGGAGGGGGCCAGAGCAGAAGAGAGGGCTGCTAATGGGTGTGGAGGGCCAACAGAGGGCTGCAGGGCATGAAGAAGGGCTCCACAGGGATTCTGAGGGGACTGCCAGGGTCCTAAGGGGTCTCGAGGTGCAAGAGACAGCTCTGGGAAACAAGGAAGGCCCAAAGAGGAGTCGGGAAGACACTAGAGTTTTAGTAGGGGGAGTAGATGGGAAAAAAGTAAAAAGCGGGGAGCAAGGAAGACGTGCGGAGGTGGTGTGAGGGGACAAGAGAGGTTGTGCAGGGTGTGGAGGGCCAGAAGACAGCTCTGGGGCACAGAAGAAAGCTGAACAAGTAGCGCCGAGTGCACAAGGGGGATGCTAAGGGGAGCAGAGGGAAAGAAAAAGGTGGAAGGAGGGGGCCAGAGCAGAAGAGAGGGCTGCTAAAGGGTGTGGAGGGCCAACAGAGGGCTGCAGGGCATGAAGAAGGGCTCCACAGGGATTCTGAGGGGACTGCCAGGGTCCTAAGGGGTCTCGAGGTGCAAGAGACAGCTCTGGGAAACAAGGAAGGCCCAAAGAGGAGTCGGGAAGACACTAGAGTTTTAGTAGGGGGACTAGATGGGAAAAAAGTAAAAAGCGGGGAGCAAGGAAGACGTGCGGAGGTGGTGTGAGGGGACAAGAGAGGTTGTGCAGGGTGTGGAGGGCCAGAAGACAGCTCTGGGGCACAGAAGAAAGCTGAACAAGTAGCGCCGAGTGCACAAGGGGGATGCTAAGGGGAGCAGAGGGGAAGAAAAAGGTGGAAGGAGGGGGCCAGAGCAGAAGAGAGGGCTGCTAATGGGTGTGGAGGGCCAACAGAGGGCTCCAGGGCATGAAGAAGGGCTCCACAGGGATTCTGAGGGGACTGCCAGGGTCCTAAGGGGTCTCGAGGTGCAAGAGACAGCTCTGGGAAACAAGGAAGGCCCAAAGAGGAGTCGGGAAGACACTAGAGGAGTGCTAGGGGGACTAGAGAGGAAGAAAGTAAAAAGCGGGGAGCAAGGAAGACGTGCGGAGGTGGTGTGAGGGGACAAGAGAGGTTGTGCAGGGTGTGGAGGGCCAGAAGACAGCTCTGGGGCACAGAAGAAAGCTGAAATGTAGTGGCGAGTGCACAAGGGGGATGCTAAGGGGAGCAGAGGGAAAGAAAAAGGTGGAAGGAGGGGGCCAGAGCAGAAGAGAGGGCTGCTAAAGGGTGTGGAGGGCCAACAGAGGGCTGCAGGGCATGAAGAAGGGCTCCACAGGGATTCTGAGGGGACTGCCAGGGTCCTAAGGGGTCTCGAGGTGCAAGAGACAGCTCTGGGAAACAAGGAAGGCCCAAAGAGGAGTCGGGAAGACACTAGAGTTTTAGTAGGGGGACTAGATGGGAAAAAAGTAAAAAGCGGGGAGCAAGGAAGACGTGCGGAGGTGGTGTGAGGGGACAAGAGAGGTTGTGCAGGGTGTGGAGGGCCAGAAGACAGCTCTGGGGCACAGAAGAAAGCTGAACAAGTAGCGCCGAGTGCACAAGGGGGATGCTAAGGGGAGCAGAGGGAAAGAAAAAGGTGGAAGGAGGGGGCCAGAGCACAAGAGAGGGCTGCTAAAGGGTGTGGAGGGCCAACAGAGGGCTGCAGGGCATGAAGAAGGGCTCCACAGGGATTCTGAGGGGACTGCCAGGGTCCTAAGGGGTCTCGAGGTGCAAGAGACAGCTCTGGGAAACAAGGAAGGCCCAAAGAGGAGTCGGGAAGACACTAGAGTTTTAGTAGGGGGAGTAGATGGGGAAAAAAGTAAAAAGCGGGGAGCAAGGAAGACGTGCGGAGGTGGTGTGAGGGGACAAGAGAGGTTGTGCAGGGTGTGGAGGGCCAGAAGACAGCTCTGGGGCACAGAAGAAAGCTGAACAAGTAGCGCCGAGTGCACAAGAGGGATGCTAAGGGGAGCAGAGGGAAAGAAAAAGGTGGAAGGAGGGGGCCAGAGCAGAAGAGAGGGCTGCTAAAGGGTGTGGAGGGCCAACAGAGGGCTCCAGGGCATGAAGAAGGGCTCCGGAGGGATTCTGAGGGGACCGCCAGGGTCCTAAGTGGGTTTGAGGTGCAAGAGACAGCTCTGGGAAACAAGGAAGGCCCAAAGAGGAGTCGGGAAGACACTAGAGGAGTGCTAGGGGGACTAGAGAGGAAGAAAGTAAAAAGCGGGGAGCAAGGAAGACGTGCGGAGGTGGTGTGAGGGGACAAGAGAGGTTGTGCAGGGTGTGGAGGGCCAGAAGACAGCTCTGGGGCACAGAAGAAAGCTGAACAAGTAGCGCCGAGTGCACAAGGGGGATGCTAAGGGGAGCAGAGGGAAAGAAAAAGGTGGAAGGAGGGGGCCAGAGCAGAAGAGAGGGCTGCTAAAGGGTGTGGAGGGCCAACAGAGGGCTGCAGGGCATGAAGAAGGGCTCCACAGGGATTCTGAGGGGACTGCCAGGGTCCTAAGGGGTCTCGAGGTGCAAGAGACAGCTCTGGGAAACAAGGAAGGCCCAAAGAGGAGTCGGGAAGACACTAGAGGAGTGCTAGGGGGACTAGAGAGGAAGAAAGTAAAAAGCGGGGAGCAAGGAAGACGTGCGGAGGTGGTGTGAGGGGACAAGAGAGGTTGTGCAGGGTGTGGAGGGCCAGAAGACAGCTCTGGGGCACAGAGGAAAGCTGAACAAGTAGCGCCGAGTGCACAAGGGGGATGCTAAGGGGAGCAGAGGGGAAGAAAAAGGTGGAAGGAGGGGGCCAGAGCAGAAGAGAGGGCTGCTAATGGGTGTGGAGGGCCAACAGAGGGCTGCAGGGCATGAAGAAGGGCTCCACAGGGATTCTGAGGGGACTGCCAGGGTCCTAAGGGGTCTCGAGGTGCAAGAGACAGCTCTGGGAAACAAGGAAGGCCCAAAGAGGAGTCGGGAAGACACTAGAGTTTTAGTAGGGGGAGTAGATGGGAAAAAAGTAAAAAGCGGGGAGCAAGGAAGACGTGCGGAGGTGGTGTGAGGGGACAAGAGAGGTTGTGCAGGGTGTGGAGGGCCAGAAGACAGCTCTGGGGCACAGAAGAAAGCTGAACAAGTAGCGCCGAGTGCACAAGGGGGATGCTAAGGGGAGCAGAGGGAAAGAAAAAGGTGGAAGGAGGGGGCCAGAGCAGAAGAGAGGGCTGCTAATGGGTGTGGAGGGCCAACAGAGGGCTCCAGGGCATGAAGAAGGGCTCCACAGGGATTCTGAGGGGACTGCCAGGGTCCTAAGGGGTCTCGAGGTGCAAGAGACAGCTCTGGGAAACAAGGAAGGCCCAAAGAGGAGTCGGGAAGACACTAGAGTTTTAGTAGGGGGAGTAGATGGGAAAAAAGTAAAAAGCGGGGAGCAAGGAAGACGTGCGGAGGTGGTGTGAGGGGACAAGAGAGGTTGTGCAGGGTGTGGAGGGCCAGAAGACAGCTCTGGGGCACAGAAGAAAGCTGAACAAGTAGCGCCGAGTGCACAAGAGGGATGCTAAGGGGAGCAGAGGGAAAGAAAAAGGTGGAAGGAGGGGGCCAGAGCAGAAGAGAGGGCTGCTAAAGGGTGTGGAGGGCCAACAGAGGGCTGCAGGGCATGAAGAAGGGCTCCACAGGGATTCTGAGGGGACTGCCAGGGTCCTAAGGGGTCTCGAGGTGCAAGAGACAGCTCTGGGAAACAAGGAAGGCCCAAAGAGGAGTCGGGAAGACACTAGAGTTTTAGTAGGGGGAGTAGATGGGAAAAAAGTAAAAAGCGGGGAGCAAGGAAGACGTGCGGAGGTGGTGTGAGGGGACAAGAGAGGTTGTGCAGGGTGTGGAGGGCCAGAAGACAGCTCTGGGGCACAGAAGAAAGCTGAACAAGTAGCGCCGAGTGCACAAGAGGGATGCTAAGGGGAGCAGAGGGAAAGAAAAAGGTGGAAGGAGGGGGCCAGAGCAGAAGAGAGGGCTGCTAAAGGGTGTGGAGGGCCAACAGAGGGCTCCAGGGCATGAAGAAGGGCTCCGGAGGGATTCTGAGGGGACCGCCAGGGTCCTAAGTGGGTTTGAGGTGCAAGAGACAGCTCTGGGAAACAAGGAAGGCCCAAAGAGGAGTCGGGAAGACACTAGAGTTTTAGTAGGGGGAGTAGATGGGAAAAAAGTAAAAAGCGGGGAGCAAGGAAGACGTGCGGAGGTGGTGTGAGGGGACAAGAGAGGTTGTGCAGGGTGTGGAGGGCCAGAAGACAGCTCTGGGGCACAGAAGAAAGCTGAACAAGTAGCGCCGAGTGCACAAGGGGGATGCTAAGGGGAGCAGAGGGGAAGAAAAAGGTGGAAGGAGGGGGCCAGAGCAGAAGAGAGGGCTGCTAATGGGTGTGGAGGGCCAACAGAGGGCTCCAGGGCATGAAGAAGGGCTCCACAGGGATTCTGAGGGGACTGCCAGGGTCCTAAGGGGTCTCGAGGTGCAAGAGACAGCTCTGGGAAACAAGGAAGGCCCAAAGAGGAGTCGGGAAGACACTAGAGGAGTGCTAGGGGGACTAGAGAGGAAGAAAGTAAAAAGCGGGGAGCAAGGAAGACGTGCGGAGGTGGTGTGAGGGGACAAGAGAGGTTGTGCAGGGTGTGGAGGGCCAGAAGACAGCTCTGGGGCACAGAAGAAAGCTGAAATGTAGTGCCGAGTGCACAAGGGGGATGCTAAGGGGAGCAGAGGGAAAGAAAAAGGTGGAAGGAGGGGGCCAGAGCAGAAGAGAGGGCTGCTAAAGGGTGTGGAGGGCCAACAGAGGGCTCCAGGGCATGAAGAAGGGCTCCGGAGGGATTCTGAGGGGACCACCAGGGTCCTAAGGGGTCTCGAGGTGCAAGAGACAGCTCTGGGAAACAAGGAAGGCCCAAAGAGGAGTCGGGAAGACACTAGAGTTTTAGTAGGGGGACTAGATGGGAAAAAAGTAAAAAGCGGGGAGCAAGGAAGACGTGTGGAGGTGGTGTGAGGGGACAAGAGAGGTTGTGCAGGGTGTGGAGGGCCAGAAGACAGCTCTGGGGCACAGAAGAAAGCTGAAATGTAGTGCCGAGTGCACAAGGGGGATGCTAAGGGGAGCAGAGGGAAAGAAAAAGGTGGAAGGAGGGGGCCAGAGCAGAAGAGAGGGCTGCTAAAGGGTGTGGAGGGCCAACAGAGGGCTGCAGGGCATGAAGAAGGGCTCCACAGGGATTCTGAGGGGACTGCCAGGGTCCTAAGGGGTCTCGAGGTGCAAGAGACAGCTCTGGGAAACAAGGAAGGCCCAAAGAGGAGTCGGGAAGACACTAGAGTTTTAGTAGGGGGAGTAGATGGGAAAAAAGTAAAAAGCGGGGAGCAAGGAAGACGTGCGGAGGTGGTGTGAGGGGACAAGAGAGGTTGTGCAGGGTGTGGAGGGCCAGAAGACAGCTCTGGGGCACAGAAGAAAGCTGAACAAGTAGCGCCGAGTGCACAAGGGGGATGCTAAGGGGAGCAGAGGGAAAGAAAAAGGTGGAAGGAGGGGGCCAGAGCAGAAGAGAGGGCTGCTAAAGGGTGTGGAGGGCCAACAGAGGGCTCCAGGGCATGAAGAAGGGCTCCACAGGGATTCTGAGGGGACCGCCAGGGTCCTAAGTGGGTTTGAGGTGCAAGAGACAGCTCTGGGAAACAAGGAAGGCCCAAAGAGGAGTCGGGAAGACACTAGAGGAGTGCTAGGGGGACTAGAGAGGAAGAAAGTAAAAAGCGGGGAGCAAGGAAGACGTGCGGAGGTGGTGTGAGGGGACAAGAGAGGTTGTGCAGGGTGTGGAGGGCCAGAAGACAGCTCTGGGGCACAGAAGAAAGCTGAACAAGTAGCGCCGAGTGCACAAGGGGGATGCTAAGGGGAGCAGAGGGAAAGAAAAAGGTGGAAGGAGGGGGCCAGAGCAGAAGAGAGGGCTGCTAATGGGTGTGGAGGGCCAACAGAGGGCTGCAGGGCATGAAGAAGGGCTCCACAGGGATTCTGAGGGGACTGCCAGGGTCCTAAGGGGTCTCGAGGTGCAAGAGACAGCTCTGGGAAACAAGGAAGGCCCAAAGAGGAGTCGGGAAGACACTAGAGGAGTGCTAGGGGGACTAGAGAGGAAGAAAGTAAAAAGCGGGGAGCAAGGAAGACGTGCGGAGGTGGTGTGAGGGGACAAGAGAGGTTGTGCAGGGTGTGGAGGGCCAGAAGACAGCTCTGGGGCACAGAAGAAAGCTGAACAAGTAGCGCCGAGTGCACAAGGGGGATGCTAAGGGGAGCAGAGGGGAAGAAAAAGGTGGAAGGAGGGGGCCAGAGCAGAAGAGAGGGCTGCTAATGGGTGTGGAGGGCCAACAGAGGGCTGCAGGGCATGAAGAAGGGCTCCACAGGGATTCTGAGGGGACTGCCAGGGTCCTAAGGGGTCTCGAGGTGCAAGAGACAGCTCTGGGAAACAAGGAAGGCCCAAAGAGGAGTCGGGAAGACACTAGAGGAGTGCTAGGGGGACTAGATAGGAAGAAAGTAAAAAGCGGGGAGCAAGGAAGACGTGCGGAGGTGGTGTGAGGGGACAAGAGAGGTTGTGCAGGGTGTGGAGGGCCAGAAGACAGCTCTGGGGCACAGAAGAAAGCTGAAATGTAGTGCCGAGTGCACAAGGGGGATGCTAAGGGGAGCAGAGGGAAAGAAAAAGGTGGAAGGAGGGGGCCAGAGCAGAAGAGAGGGCTGCTAAAGGGTGTGGAGGGCCAACAGAGGGCTCCAGGGCATGAAGAAGGGCTCCGGAGGGATTCTGAGGGGACCACCAGGGTCCTAAGTGGGCTTGAGGTGCAAGAGACAGCTCTGGGAAACAAGGAAGGCCCAAAGAGGAGTCGGGAAGACACTAGAGTTTTAGTAGGGGGAGTAGATGGGAAAAAAGTAAAAAGCGGGGAGCAAGGAAGACGTGCGGAGGTGGTGTGAGGGGACAAGAGAGGTTGTGCAGGGTGTGGAGGGCCAGAAGACAGCTCTGGGGCACAGAAGAAAGCTGAACAAGTAGCGCCGAGTGCACAAGGGGGATGCTAAGGGGAGCAGAGGGGAAGAAAAAGGTGGAAGGAGGGGGCCAGAGCAGAAGAGAGGGCTGCTAAAGGCTGTGGAGGGCCAACAGAGGGCTCCAGGGCATGAAGAAGGGCTCCACAGGGATTCGGAGGGGACTGCCAGGGTCCTAAGGGGTCTCGAGGTGCAAGAGACAGCTCTGGGAAACAAGGAAGGCCCAAAGAGGAGTCGGGAAGACACTAGAGGAGTGCTAGGGGGACTAGAGAGGAAGAAAGTAAAAAGCGGGGAGCAAGGAAGACGTGCGGAGGTGGTGTGAGGGGACAAGAGAGGTTGTGCAGGGTGTGGAGGGCCAGAAGACAGCTGTGGGGCACAGAAGAAAGCTGAAATGTAGTGCCGAGTGCACAAGGGGGATGCTAAGGGGAGCAGAGGGAAAGAAAAAGGTGGAAGGAGGGGGCCAGAGCAGAAGAGAGGGCTGCTAAAGGGTGTGGAGAGCCAACAGAGGGCTGCAGGGCATGAAGAAGGGCTCCACAGGGATTCTGAGGGGACTGCCAGGGTCCTAAGGGGTCTCGAGGTGCAAGAGACAGCTCTGGGAAACAAGGAAGGCCCAAAGAGGAGTCGGGAAGACACTAGAGTTTTAGTAGGGGGACTAGATGGGAAAAAAGTAAAAAGCGGGGAGCAAGGAAGACGTGCGGAGGTGGTGTGAGGGGACAAGAGAGGTTGTGCAGGGTGTGGAGGGCCAGAAGACAGCTCTGGGGCACAGAAGAAAGCTGAACAAGTAGCGCCGAGTGCACAAGAGGGATGCTAAGGGGAGCAGAGGGAAAGAAAAAGGTGGAAGGAGGGGGCCAGAGCACAAGAGAGGGCTGCTAAAGGGTGTGGAGGGCCAACAGAGGGCTCCAGGCATGAAGAAGGGCTCCGGAGGGATTCTGAGGGGACTGCCAGGGTCCTAAGGGGTCTCGAGGTGCAAGAGACAGCTCTGGGAAACAAGGAAGGCCCAAAGAGGAGTCGGGAAGACACTAGAGTTTTAGTAGGGGGAGTAGATGGGAAAAAAGTAAAAAGCGGGGAGCAAGGAAGACGTGCGGAGGTGGTGTGAGGGGACAAGAGAGGTTGTGCAGGGTGTGGAGGGCCAGAAGACAGCTCTGGGGCACAGAAGAAAGCTGAAATGTAGTGCCGAGTGCACAAGGGGGATGCTAAGGGGAGCAGAGGGAAAGAAAAAGGTGGAAGGAGGGGGCCAGAGCAGAAGAGAGGGCTGCTAAAGGCTGTGGAGGACCAACAGAGGGCTGCAGGGCATGAAGAAGGGCTCCGGAGGGATTCTGAGGGGACTGCCAGGGTCCTAAGGGGTCTCGAGGTGCAAGAGACAGCTCTGGGAAACAAGGAAGGCCCAAAGAGGAGTCGGGAAGACACTAGAGTTTTAGTAGGGGGAGTAGATGGGAAAAAAGTAAAAAGCGGGGAGCAAGGAAGACGTGCGGAGGTGGTGTGAGGGGACAAGAGAGGTTGTGCAGGGTGTGGAGGGCCAGAAGACAGCTCTGGGGCACAGAAGAAAGCTGAACAAGTAGCGCCGAGTGCACAAGGGGGATGCTAAGGGGAGCAGAGGGAAAGAAAAAGGTGGAAGGAGGGGGCCAGAGCACAAGAGAGGGCTGCTAAAGGGTGTGGAGGGCCAACAGAGGGCTGCAGGGCATGAAGAAGGGCTCCACAGGGATTCTGAGGGGACTGCCAGGGTCCTAAGGGGTCTCGAGGTGCAAGAGACAGCTCTGGGAAACAAGGAAGGCCCAAAGAGGAGTCGGGAAGACACTAGAGTTTTAGTAGGGGGAGTAGATGGGAAAAAAGTAAAAAGCGGGGAGCAAGGAAGACGTGCGGAGGTGGTGTGAGGGGACAAGAGAGGTTGTGCAGGGTGTGGAGGGCCAGAAGACAGCTCTGGGGCACAGAAGAAAGCTGAACAAGTAGCGCCGAGTGCACAAGAGGGATGCTAAGGGGAGCAGAGGGAAAGAAAAAGGTGGAAGGAGGGGGCCAGAGCAGAAGAGAGGGCTGCTAAAGGGTGTGGAGGGCCAACAGAGGGCTCCAGGGCATGAAGAAGGGCTCCGGAGGGATTCTGAGGGGACCGCCAGGGTCCTAAGTGGGTTTGAGGTGCAAGAGACAGCTCTGGGAAACAAGGAAGGCCCAAAGAGGAGTCGGGAAGACACTAGAGGAGTGCTAGGGGGACTAGAGAGGAAGAAAGTAAAAAGCGGGGAGCAAGGAAGACGTGCGGAGGTGGTGTGAGGGGACAAGAGAGGTTGTGCAGGGTGTGGAGGGCCAGAAGACAGCTCTGGGGCACAGAAGAAAGCTGAACAAGTAGCGCCGAGTGCACAAGGGGGATGCTAAGGGGAGCAGAGGGAAAGAAAAAGGTGGAAGGAGGGGGCCAGAGCAGAAGAGAGGGCTGCTAAAGGGTGTGGAGGGCCAACAGAGGGCTGCAGGGCATGAAGAAGGGCTCCACAGGGATTCTGAGGGGACTGCCAGGGTCCTAAGGGGTCTCGAGGTGCAAGAGACAGCTCTGGGAAACAAGGAAGGCCCAAAGAGGAGTCGGGAAGACACTAGAGGAGTGCTAGGGGGACTAGAGAGGAAGAAAGTAAAAAGCGGGGAGCAAGGAAGACGTGCGGAGGTGGTGTGAGGGGACAAGAGAGGTTGTGCAGGGTGTGGAGGGCCAGAAGACAGCTCTGGGGCACAGAGGAAAGCTGAACAAGTAGCGCCGAGTGCACAAGGGGGATGCTAAGGGGAGCAGAGGGAAGAAAAAGGTGGAAGGAGGGGGCCAGAGCAGAAGAGAGGGCTGCTAATGGGTGTGGAGGGCCAACAGAGGGCTGCAGGGCATGAAGAAGGGCTCCACAGGGATTCTGAGGGGACTGCCAGGGTCCTAAGGGGTCTCGAGGTGCAAGAGACAGCTCTGGGAAACAAGGAAGGCCCAAAGAGGAGTCGGGAAGACACTAGAGTTTTAGTAGGGGGAGTAGATGGGAAAAAAGTAAAAAGCGGGGAGCAAGGAAGACGTGCGGAGGTGGTGTGAGGGGACAAGAGAGGTTGTGCAGGGTGTGGAGGGCCAGAAGACAGCTCTGGGGCACAGAAGAAAGCTGAACAAGTAGCGCCGAGTGCACAAGGGGGATGCTAAGGGGAGCAGAGGGAAAGAAAAAGGTGGAAGGAGGGGGCCAGAGCAGAAGAGAGGGCTGCTAATGGGTGTGGAGGGCCAACAGAGGGCTCCAGGGCATGAAGAAGGGCTCCACAGGGATTCTGAGGGGACTGCCAGGGTCCTAAGGGGTCTCGAGGTGCAAGAGACAGCTCTGGGAAACAAGGAAGGCCCAAAGAGGAGTCGGGAAGACACTAGAGTTTTAGTAGGGGGACTAGATGGGAAAAAAGTAAAAAGCGGGGAGCAAGGAAGACGTGCGGAGGTGGTGTGAGGGGACAAGAGAGGTTGTGCAGGGTGTGGAGGGCCAGAAGACAGCTCTGGGGCACAGAAGAAAGCTGAACAAGTAGCGCCGAGTGCACAAGAGGGATGCTAAGGGGAGCAGAGGGAAAGAAAAAGGTGGAAGGAGGGGGCCAGAGCAGAAGAGAGGGCTGCTAAAGGGTGTGGAGGGCCAACAGAGGGCTGCAGGGCATGAAGAAGGGCTCCACAGGGATTCTGAGGGGACTGCCAGGGTCCTAAGGGGTCTCGAGGTGCAAGAGACAGCTCTGGGAAACAAGGAAGGCCCAAAGAGGAGTCGGGAAGACACTAGAGTTTTAGTAGGGGGAGTAGATGGGAAAAAAGTAAAAAGCGGGGAGCAAGGAAGACGTGCGGAGGTGGTGTGAGGGGACAAGAGAGGTTGTGCAGGGTGTGGAGGGCCAGAAGACAGCTCTGGGGCACAGAAGAAAGCTGAACAAGTAGCGCCGAGTGCACAAGAGGGATGCTAAGGGGAGCAGAGGGAAAGAAAAAGGTGGAAGGAGGGGGCCAGAGCAGAAGAGAGGGCTGCTAAAGGGTGTGGAGGGCCAACAGAGGGCTCCAGGGCATGAAGAAGGGCTCCGGAGGGATTCTGAGGGGACCGCCAGGGTCCTAAGTGGGTTTGAGGTGCAAGAGACAGCTCTGGGAAACAAGGAAGGCCCAAAGAGGAGTCGGGAAGACACTAGAGTTTTAGTAGGGGGAGTAGATGGGAAAAAAGTAAAAAGCGGGGAGCAAGGAAGACGTGCGGAGGTGGTGTGAGGGGACAAGAGAGGTTGTGCAGGGTGTGGAGGGCCAGAAGACAGCTCTGGGGCACAGAAGAAAGCTGAACAAGTAGCGCCGAGTGCACAAGGGGGATGCTAAGGGGAGCAGAGGGGAAGAAAAAGGTGGAAGGAGGGGGCCAGAGCAGAAGAGAGGGCTGCTAATGGGTGTGGAGGGCCAACAGAGGGCTCCAGGGCATGAAGAAGGGCTCCACAGGGATTCTGAGGGGACTGCCAGGGTCCTAAGGGGTCTCGAGGTGCAAGAGACAGCTCTGGGAAACAAGGAAGGCCCAAAGAGGAGTCGGGAAGACACTAGAGGAGTGCTAGGGGGACTAGAGAGGAAGAAAGTAAAAAGCGGGGAGCAAGGAAGACGTGCGGAGGTGGTGTGAGGGGACAAGAGAGGTTGTGCAGGGTGTGGAGGGCCAGAAGACAGCTCTGGGGCACAGAAGAAAGCTGAAATGTAGTGCCGAGTGCACAAGGGGGATGCTAAGGGGAGCAGAGGGAAAGAAAAAGGTGGAAGGAGGGGGCCAGAGCAGAAGAGAGGGCTGCTAAAGGGTGTGGAGGGCCAACAGAGGGCTCCAGGGCATGAAGAAGGGCTCCGGAGGGATTCTGAGGGGACCACCAGGGTCCTAAGGGGTCTCGAGGTGCAAGAGACAGCTCTGGGAAACAAGGAAGGCCCAAAGAGGAGTCGGGAAGACACTAGAGTTTTAGTAGGGGGACTAGATGGGAAAAAAGTAAAAAGCGGGGAGCAAGGAAGACGTGTGGAGGTGGTGTGAGGGGACAAGAGAGGTTGTGCAGGGTGTGGAGGGCCAGAAGACAGCTCTGGGGCACAGAAGAAAGCTGAAATGTAGTGCCGAGTGCACAAGGGGGATGCTAAGGGGAGCAGAGGGAAAGAAAAAGGTGGAAGGAGGGGGCCAGAGCAGAAGAGAGGGCTGCTAAAGGGTGTGGAGGGCCAACAGAGGGCTGCAGGGCATGAAGAAGGGCTCCACAGGGATTCTGAGGGGACTGCCAGGGTCCTAAGGGGTCTCGAGGTGCAAGAGACAGCTCTGGGAAACAAGGAAGGCCCAAAGAGGAGTCGGGAAGACACTAGAGTTTTAGTAGGGGGAGTAGATGGGAAAAAAGTAAAAAGCGGGGAGCAAGGAAGACGTGCGGAGGTGGTGTGAGGGGACAAGAGAGGTTGTGCAGGGTGTGGAGGGCCAGAAGACAGCTCTGGGGCACAGAAGAAAGCTGAAATGTAGTGGCGAGTGCACAAGGGGGATGCTAAGGGGAGCAGAGGGAAAGAAAAAGGTGGAAGGAGGGGGCCAGAGCAGAAGAGAGGGCTGCTAAAGGGTGTGGAGGGCCAACAGAGGGCTCCAGGGCATGAAGAAGGGCTCCGGAGGGATTCTGAGGGGACCGCCAGGGTCCTAAGTGGGTTTGAGGTGCAAGAGACAGCTCTGGGAAACAAGGAAGGCCCAAAGAGGAGTCGGGAAGACACTAGAGGAGTGCTAGGGGGACTAGAGAGGAAGAAAGTAAAAAGCGGGGAGCAAGGAAGACGTGCGGAGGTGGTGTGAGGGGACAAGAGAGGTTGTGCAGGGTGTGGAGGGCCAGAAGACAGCTCTGGGGCACAGAAGAAAGCTGAACAAGTAGCGCCGAGTGCACAAGGGGGATGCTAAGGGGAGCAGAGGGAAAGAAAAAGGTGGAAGGAGGGGGCCAGAGCAGAAGAGAGGGCTGCTAATGGGTGTGGAGGGCCAACAGAGGGCTGCAGGGCATGAAGAAGGGCTCCACAGGGATTCTGAGGGGACTGCCAGGGTCCTAAGGGGTCTCGAGGTGCAAGAGACAGCTCTGGGAAACAAGGAAGGCCCAAAGAGGAGTCGGGAAGACACTAGAGGAGTGCTAGGGGGACTAGAGAGGAAGAAAGTAAAAAGCGGGGAGCAAGGAAGACGTGCGGAGGTGGTGTGAGGGGACAAGAGAGGTTGTGCAGGGTGTGGAGGGCCAGAAGACAGCTCTGGGGCACAGAAGAAAGCTGAACAAGTAGCGCCGAGTGCACAAGGGGGATGCTAAGGGGAGCAGAGGGAAAGAAAAAGGTGGAAGGAGGGGGCCAGAGCAGAAGAGAGGGCTGCTAATGGGTGTGGAGGGCCAACAGAGGGCTGCAGGGCATGAAGAAGGGCTCCACAGGGATTCTGAGGGGACCACCAGGGTCCTAAGGGGTCTCGAGGTGCAAGAGACAGCTCTGGGAAACAAGGAAGGCCCAAAGAGGAGTCGGGAAGACACTAGAGGAGTGCTAGGGGGACTAGAGAGGAAGAAAGTAAAAAGCGGGGAGCAAGGAAGACGTGCGGAGGTGGTGTGAGGGGACAAGAGAGGTTGTGCAGGGTGTGGAGGGCCAGAAGACAGCTGTGGGGCACAGAAGAAAGCTGAAATGTAGTGCCGAGTGCACAAGGGGGATGCTAAGGGGAGCAGAGGGAAAGAAAAAGGTGGAAGGAGGGGGCCAGAGCAGAAGAGAGGGCTGCTAAAGGGTGTGGAGAGCCAACAGAGGGCTGCAGGGCATGAAGAAGGGCTCCACAGGGATTCTGAGGGGACTGCCAGGGTCCTAAGGGGTCTCGAGGTGCAAGAGACAGCTCTGGGAAACAAGGAAGGCCCAAAGAGGAGTCGGGAAGACACTAGAGTTTTAGTAGGGGGACTAGATGGGAAAAAAGTAAAAAGCGGGGAGCAAGGAAGACGTGCGGAGGTGGTGTGAGGGGACAAGAGAGGTTGTGCAGGGTGTGGAGGGCCAGAAGACAGCTCTGGGGCACAGAAGAAAGCTGAACAAGTAGCGCCGAGTGCACAAGAGGGATGCTAAGGGGAGCAGAGGGAAAGAAAAAGGTGGAAGGAGGGGGCCAGAGCACAAGAGAGGGCTGCTAAAGGGTGTGGAGGGCCAACAGAGGGCTCCAGGCATGAAGAAGGGCTCCGGAGGGATTCTGAGGGGACTGCCAGGGTCCTAAGGGGTCTCGAGGTGCAAGAGACAGCTCTGGGAAACAAGGAAGGCCCAAAGAGGAGTCGGGAAGACACTAGAGTTTTAGTAGGGGGAGTAGATGGGAAAAAAGTAAAAAGCGGGGAGCAAGGAAGACGTGCGGAGGTGGTGTGAGGGGACAAGAGAGGTTGTGCAGGGTGTGGAGGGCCAGAAGACAGCTCTGGGGCACAGAAGAAAGCTGAAATGTAGTGCCGAGTGCACAAGGGGGATGCTAAGGGGAGCAGAGGGAAAGAAAAAGGTGGAAGGAGGGGGCCAGAGCAGAAGAGAGGGCTGCTAAAGGCTGTGGAGGACCAACAGAGGGCTGCAGGGCATGAAGAAGGGCTCCGGAGGGATTCTGAGGGGACTGCCAGGGTCCTAAGGGGTCTCGAGGTGCAAGAGACAGCTCTGGGAAACAAGGAAGGCCCAAAGAGGAGTCGGGAAGACACTAGAGTTTTAGTAGGGGGACTAGATGGGAAAAAAGTAAAAAGCGGGGAGCAAGGAAGACGTGCGGAGGTGGTGTGAGGGGACAAGAGAGGTTGTGCAGGGTGTGGAGGGCCAGAAGACAGCTCTGGGGCACAGAAGAAAGCTGAACAAGTAGCGCCGAGTGCACAAGGGGGATGCTAAGGGGAGCAGAGGGAAAGAAAAAGGTGGAAGGAGGGGGCCAGAGCAGAAGAGAGGGCTGCTAAAGGGTGTGGAGGGCCAACAGAGGGCTCCAGGGCATGAAGAAGGGCTCCAGAGGGATTCTGAGGGGACTGCCAGGGTCCTAAGGGGTCTCGAGGTGCAAGAGACAGCTCTGGGAAACAAGGAAGGCCCAAAGAGGAGTCGGGAAGACACTAGAGGGGTGTTAGGGGGACTAGAGAGGAAGAAAGTAAAAAGCGGGGAGCAAGGAAGACGTGCGGAGGTGGTGTGAGGGGACAAGAGAGGTTGTGCAGGGTGTGGAGGGCCAGAAGACAGCTCTGGGGCACAGAAGAAAGCTGAAATGTAGTGCCGAGTGCACAAGAGGGATGCTAAGGGGAGCAGAGGGAAAGAAAAAGGTGGAAGGAGGGGGCCAGAGCAGAAGAGAGGGCTGCTAAAGGGTGTGGAGGGCCAACAGAGGGCTGCAGGGCATGAAGAAGGGCTCCACAGGGATTCTGAGGGGACTGCCAGGGTCCTAAGTGGGCTTGAGGTGCAAGAGACAGCTCTGGGAAACAAGGAAGGCCCAAAGAGGAGTCGGGAAGACACTAGAGTTTTAGTAGGGGGACTAGATGGGAAAAAAGTAAAAAGCGGGGAGCAAGGAAGACGTGCGGAGGTGGTGTGAGGGGACAAGAGAGGTTGTGCAGGGTGTGGAGGGCCAGAAGACAGCTCTGGGGCACAGAAGAAAGCTGAACAAGTAGCGCCGAGTGCACAAGAGGGATGCTAAGGGGAGCAGAGGGAAAGAAAAAGGTGGAAGGAGGGGGCCAGAGCAGAAGAGAGGGCTGCTAAAGGGTGTGGAGGGCCAACAGAGGGCTGCAGGGCATGAAGAAGGGCTCCGGAGGGATTCTGAGGGGACTGCCAGGGTCCTAAGGGGTCTCGAGGTGCAAGAGACAGCTCTGGGAAACAAGGAAGGCCCAAAGAGGAGTCGGGAAGACACTAGAGGAGTGTTAGGGGGACTAGATAGGAAGAAAGTAAAAAGCGGGGAGCAAGGAAGACGTGCGGAGGTGGTGTGAGGGGACAAGAGAGGTTGTGCAGGGTGTGGAGGGCCAGAAGACAGCTCTGGGGCACAGAAGAAAGCTGAACAAGTAGCGCCGAGTGCACAAGGGGGATGCTAAGGGGAGCAGAGGGAAAGAAAAAGGTGGAAGGAGGGGGCCAGAGCAGAAGAGAGGGCTGCTAAAGGGTGTGGAGGGCCAACAGAGGGCTCCAGGGCATGAAGAAGGGCTCCGGAGGGATTCTGAGGGGACCACCAGGGTCCTAAGTGGGCTTGAGGTGCAAGAGACAGCTCTGGGAAACAAGGAAGGCCCAAAGAGGAGTCGGGAAGACACTAGAGTTTTAGTAGGGGGAGTAGATGGGAAAAAAGTAAAAAGCGGGGAGCAAGGAAGACGTGCGGAGGTGGTGTGAGGGGACAAGAGAGGTTGTGCAGGGTGTGGAGGGCCAGAAGACAGCTCTGGGGCACAGAAGAAAGCTGAAATGTAGTGGCGAGTGCACAAGGGGGATGCTAAGGGGAGCAGAGGGAAAGAAAAAGGTGGAAGGAGGGGGCCAGAGCACAAGAGAGGGCTGCTAAAGGGTGTGGAGGGCCAACAGAGGGCTGCAGGGCATGAAGAAGGGCTCCACAGGGATTCTGAGGGGACTGCCAGGGTCCTAAGGGGTCTCGAGGTGCAAGAGACAGCTCTGGGAAACAAGGAAGGCCCAAAGAGGAGTCGGGAAGACACTAGAGTTTTAGTAGGGGGACTAGATGGGAAAAAAGTAAAAAGCGGGGAGCAAGGAAGACGTGCGGAGGTGGTGTGAGGGGACAAGAGAGGTTGTGCAGGGTGTGGAGGGCCAGAAGACAGCTCTGGGGCACAGAAGAAAGCTGAACAAGTAGCGCCGAGTGCACAAGGGGGATGCTAAGGGGAGCAGAGGGAAAGAAAAAGGTGGAAGGAGGGGGCCAGAGCAGAAGAGAGGGCTGCTAAAGGGTGTGGAGGGCCAACAGAGGGCTGCAGGGCATGAAGAAGGGCTCCACAGGGATTCTGAGGGGACTGCCAGGGTCCTAAGGGGTCTCGAGGTGCAAGAGACAGCTCTGGGAAACAAGGAAGGCCCAAAGAGGAGTCGGGAAGACACTAGAGGGGTGTTAGGGGGACTAGAGAGGAAGAAAGTAAAAAGCGGGGAGCAAGGAAGACGTGCGGAGGTGGTGTGAGGGGACAAGAGAGGTTGTGCAGGGTGTGGAGGGCCAGAAGACAGCTCTGGGGCACAGAAGAAAGCTGAAATGTAGTGGCGAGTGCACAAGGGGGATGCTAAGGGGAGCAGAGGGAAAGAAAAAGGTGGAAGGAGGGGGCCAGAGCAGAAGAGAGGGCTGCTAAAGGGTGTGGAGGGCCAACAGAGGGCTGCAGGGCATGAAGAAGGGCTCCACAGGGATTCTGAGGGGACTGCCAGGGTCCTAAGGGGTCTCGAGGTGCAAGAGACAGCTCTGGGAAACAAGGAAGGCCCAAAGAGGAGTCGGGAAGACACTAGAGTTTTAGTAGGGGGACTAGATGGGAAAAAAGTAAAAAGCGGGGAGCAAGGAAGACGTGCGGAGGTGGTGTGAGGGGACAAGAGAGGTTGTGCAGGGTGTGGAGGGCCAGAAGACAGCTCTGGGGCACAGAAGAAAGCTGAAATGTAGTGCCGAGTGCACAAGAGGGATGCTAAGGGGAGCAGAGGGAAAGAAAAAGGTGGAAGGAGGGGGCCAGAGCAGAAGAGAGGGCTGCTAAAGGGTGTGGAGGGCCAACAGAGGGCTGCAGGGCATGAAGAAGGGCTCCGGAGGGATTCTGAGGGGACTGCCAGGGTCCTAAGGGGTCTCGAGGTGCAAGAGACAGCTCTGGGAAACAAGGAAGGCCCAAAGAGGAGTCGGGAAGACACTAGAGGAGTGTTAGGGGGACTAGATAGGAAGAAAGTAAAAAGCGGGGAGCAAGGAAGACGTGCGGAGGTGGTGTGAGGGGACAAGAGAGGTTGTGCAGGGTGTGGAGGGCCAGAAGACAGCTGTGGGGCACAGAAGAAAGCTGAACAAGTAGCGCCGAGTGCACAAGGGGGATGCTAAGGGGAGCAGAGGGAAAGAAAAAGGTGGAAGGAGGGGGCCAGAGCAGAAGAGAGGGCTGCTAAAGGGTGTGGAGGGCCAACAGAGGGCTCCAGGGCATGAAGAAGGGCTCCGGAGGGATTCTGAGGGGACCACCAGGGTCCTAAGTGGGCTTGAGGTGCAAGAGACAGCTCTGGGAAACAAGGAAGGCCCAAAGAGGAGTCGGGAAGACACTAGAGTTTTAGTAGGGGGAGTAGATGGGAAAAAAGTAAAAAGCGGGGAGCAAGGAAGACGTGCGGAGGTGGTGTGAGGGGACAAGAGAGGTTGTGCAGGGTGTGGAGGGCCAGAAGACAGCTCTGGGGCACAGAAGAAAGCTGAAATGTAGTGGCGAGTGCACAAGGGGGATGCTAAGGGGAGCAGAGGGAAAGAAAAAGGTGGAAGGAGGGGGCCAGAGCAGAAGAGAGGGCTGCTAAAGGGTGTGGAGGGCCAACAGAGGGCTGCAGGGCATGAAGAAGGGCTCCACAGGGATTCTGAGGGGACTGCCAGGGTCCTAAGGGGTCTCGAGGTGCAAGAGACAGCTCTGGGAAACAAGGAAGGCCCAAAGAGGAGTCGGGAAGACACTAGAGTTTTAGTAGGGGGAGTAGATGGGAAAAAAGTAAAAAGCGGGGAGCAAGGAAGACGTGCGGAGGTGGTGTGAGGGGACAAGAGAGGTTGTGCAGGGTGTGGAGGGCCAGAAGACAGCTCTGGGGCACAGAAGAAAGCTGAAATGTAGTGCCGAGTGCACAAGGGGGATGCTAAGGGGAGCAGAGGGAAAGAAAAAGGTGGAAGGAGGGGGCCAGAGCAGAAGAGAGGGCTGCTAAAGGGTGTGGAGGGCCAACAGAGGGCTCCAGGGCATGAAGAAGGGCTCCACAGGGATTCTGAGGGGACTGCCAGGGTCCTAAGGGGTCTCGAGGTGCAAGAGACAGCTCTGGGAAACAAGGAAGGCCCAAAGAGGAGTCGGGAAGACACTAGAGTTTTAGTAGGGGGAGTAGATGGGAAAAAAGTAAAAAGCGGGGAGCAAGGAAGACGTGCGGAGGTGGTGTGAGGGGACAAGAGAGGTTGTGCAGGGTGTGGAGGGCCAGAAGACAGCTCTGGGGCACAGAAGAAAGCTGAAATGTAGTGCCGAGTGCACAAGAGGGATGCTAAGGGGAGCAGAGGGAAAGAAAAAGGTGGAAGGAGGGGGCCAGAGCAGAAGAGAGGGCTGCTAAAGGGTGTGGAGGGCCAACAGAGGGCTGCAGGGCATGAAGAAGGGCTCCGGAGGGATTCTGAGGGGACTGCCAGGGTCCTAAGGGGTCTCGAGGTGCAAGAGACAGCTCTGGGAAACAAGGAAGGCCCAAAGAGGAGTCGGGAAGACACTAGAGGAGTGTTAGGGGGACTAGATAGGAAGAAAGTAAAAAGCGGGGAGCAAGGAAGACGTGCGGAGGTGGTGTGAGGGGACAAGAGAGGTTGTGCAGGGTGTGGAGGGCCAGAAGACAGCTCTGGGGCACAGAAGAAAGCTGAACAAGTAGCGCCGAGTGCACAAGGGGGATGCTAAGGGGAGCAGAGGGAAAGAAAAAGGTGGAAGGAGGGGGCCAGAGCAGAAGAGAGGGCTGCTAAAGGGTGTGGAGGGCCAACAGAGGGCTCCAGGGCATGAAGAAGGGCTCCGGAGGGATTCTGAGGGGACCACCAGGGTCCTAAGTGGGCTTGAGGTGCAAGAGACAGCTCTGGGAAACAAGGAAGGCCCAAAGAGGAGTCGGGAAGACACTAGAGTTTTAGTAGGGGGAGTAGATGGGAAAAAAGTAAAAAGCGGGGAGCAAGGAAGACGTGCGGAGGTGGTGTGAGGGGACAAGAGAGGTTGTGCAGGGTGTGGAGGGCCAGAAGACAGCTCTGGGGCACAGAAGAAAGCTGAAATGTAGTGGCGAGTGCACAAGGGGGATGCTAAGGGGAGCAGAGGGAAAGAAAAAGGTGGAAGGAGGGGGCCAGAGCAGAAGAGAGGGCTGCTAAAGGGTGTGGAGGGCCAACAGAGGGCTGCAGGGCATGAAGAAGGGCTCCACAGGGATTCTGAGGGGACTGCCAGGGTCCTAAGGGGTCTCGAGGTGCAAGAGACAGCTCTGGGAAACAAGGAAGGCCCAAAGAGGAGTCGGGAAGACACTAGAGTTTTAGTAGGGGGACTAGATGGGAAAAAAGTAAAAAGCGGGGAGCAAGGAAGACGTGCGGAGGTGGTGTGAGGGGACAAGAGAGGTTGTGCAGGGTGTGGAGGGCCAGAAGACAGCTCTGGGGCACAGAAGAAAGCTGAAATGTAGTGCCGAGTGCACAAGGGGGATGCTAAGGGGAGCAGAGGGAAAGAAAAAGGTGGAAGGAGGGGGCCAGAGCAGAAGAGAGGGCTGCTAAAGGGTGTGGAGGGCCAACAGAGGGCTCCAGGGCATGAAGAAGGGCTCCACAGGGATTCTGAGGGGACTGCCAGGGTCCTAAGGGGTCTCGAGGTGCAAGAGACAGCTCTGGGAAACAAGGAAGGCCCAAAGAGGAGTCGGGAAGACACTAGAGTTTTAGTAGGGGGAGTAGATGGGAAGAAAGTAAAAAGCGGGGAGCAAGGAAGACGTGCGGAGGTGGTGTGAGGGGACAAGAGAGGTTGTGCAGGGTGTGGAGGGCCAGAAGACAGCTCTGGGGCACAGAAGAAAGCTGAACAAGTAGCGCCGAGTGCACAAGGGGGATGCTAAGGGGAGCAGAGGGAAAGAAAAAGGTGGAAGGAGGGGGCCAGAGCACAAGAGAGGGCTGCTAAAGGGTGTGGAGGGCCAACAGAGGGCTGCAGGGCATGAAGAAGGGCTCCACAGGGATTCTGAGGGGACTGCCAGGGTCCTAAGGGGTCTCGAGGTGCAAGAGACAGCTCTGGGAAACAAGGAAGGCCCAAAGAGGAGTCGGGAAGACACTAGAGTTTTAGTAGGGGGACTAGATAGGAAGAAAGTAAAAAGCGGGGAGCAAGGAAGACGTGCGGAGGTGGTGTGAGGGGACAAGAGAGGTTGTGCAGGGTGTGGAGGGCCAGAAGACAGCTCTGGGGCACAGAAGAAAGCTGAAATGTAGTGCCGAGTGCACAAGGGGGATGCTAAGGGGAGCAGAGGGAAAGAAAAAGGTGGAAGGAGGGGTCCAGAGCAGAAGAGAGGGCTGCTAAAGGGTGTGGAGGGCCAACAGAGGGCTGCAGGGCATGAAGAAGGGCTCCACAGGGATTCTGAGGGGACTGCCAGGGTCCTAAGGGGTCTCGAGGTGCAAGAGACAGCTCTGGGAAACAAGGAAGGCCCAAAGAGGAGTCGGGAAGACACTAGAGTTTTAGTAGGGGGACTAGATGGGAAAAAAGTAAAAAGCGGGGAGCAAGGAAGACGTGCGGAGGTGGTGTGAGGGGACAAGAGAGGTTGTGCAGGGTGTGGAGGGCCAGAAGACAGCTCTGGGGCACAGAAGAAAGCTGAAATGTAGTGCCGAGTGCACAAGGGGGATGCTAAGCGGGCAGAGGGAAAGAAAAAGGTGGAAGGAGGGGGCCAGAGCAGAAGAGAGGGCTGCTAAAGGGTGTGGAGGGCCAACAGAGGGCTGCAGGGCATGAAGAAGGGCTCCGGAGGGATTCTGAGGGGACTGCCAGGGTCCTAAGGGGTCTCGAGGTGCAAGAGACAGCTCTGGGAAACAAGGAAGGCCCAAAGAGGAGTCGGGAAGACACTAGAGTTTTAGTAGGGGGAGTAGATGGGAAAAAAGTAAAAAGCGGGGAGCAAGGAAGACGTGCGGAGGTGGTGTGAGGGGACAAGAGAGGTTGTGCAGGGTGTGGAGGGCCAGAAGACAGCTGTGGGGCACAGAAGAAAGCTGAAATGTAGTGCCGAGTGCACAAGGGGGATGCTAAGGGGAGCAGAGGGAAAGAAAAAGGTGGAAGGAGGGGGCCAGAGCAGAAGAGAGGGCTGCTAAAGGGTGTGGAGGGCCAACAGAGGGCTGCAGGGCATGAAGAAGGGCTCCACAGGGATTCTGAGGGGACTGCCAGGGTCCTAAGGGGTCTCGAGGTGCAAGAGACAGCTCTGGGAAACAAGGAAGGCCCAAAGAGGAGTCGGGAAGACACTAGAGTTTTAGTAGGGGGAGTAGACGGGAAAAAAGTAAAAAGCGGGGAGCAAGGAAGACGTGCGGAGGTGGTGTGAGGGGACAAGAGAGGTTGTGCAGGGTGTGGAGGGCCAGAAGACAGCTCTGGGGCACAGAAGAAAGCTGAAATGTAGTGCCGAGTGCACAAGGGGGATGCTAAGGGGAGCAGAGGGAAAGAAAAAGGTGGAAGGAGGGGGCCAGAGCAGAAGAGAGGGCTGCTAAAGGGTGTGGAGGGCCAACAGAGGGCTGCAGGGCATGAAGAAGGGCTCCACAGGGATTCTGAGGGGACTGCCAGGGTCCTAAGGGGTCTCGAGGTGCAAGAGACAGCTCTGGGAAACAAGGAAGGCCCAAAGAGGAGTCGGGAAGACACTAGAGTTTTAGTAGGGGGACTAGATGGGAAAAAAGTAAAAAGCGGGGAGCAAGGAAGACGTGCGGAGGTGGTGTGAGGGGACAAGAGAGGTTGTGCAGGGTGTGGAGGGCCAGAAGACAGCTCTGGGGCACAGAAGAAAGCTGAACAAGTAGCGCCGAGTGCACAAGGGGGATGCTAAGGGGAGCAGAGGGAAAGAAAAAGGTGGAAGGAGGGGGCCAGAGCAGAAGAGAGGGCTGCTAAAGGCTGTGGAGGGCCAACAGAGGGCTCCAGGCATGAAGAAGGGCTCCACAGGGATTCTGAGGGGACTGCCAGGGTCCTAAGGGGTCTCGAGGTGCAAGAGACAGCTCTGGGAAACAAGGAAGGCCCAAAGAGGAGTCGGGAAGACACTAGAGGGGTGCTAGGGGGACTAGAGAGGAAGAAAGTAAAAAGCGGGGAGCAAGGAAGACGTGCGGAGGTGGTGTGAGGGGACAAGAGAGGTTGTGCAGGGTGTGGAGGGCCAGAAGACAGCTCTGGGGCACAGAAGAAAGCTGAAATGTAGTGCCGAGTGCACAAGGGGGATGCTAAGGGGAGCAGAGGGAAAGAAAAAGGTGGAAGGAGGGGGCCAGAGCAGAAGAGAGGGCTGCTAAAGGGTGTGGAGGGCCAACAGAGGGCTGCAGGGCATGAAGAAGGGCTCCACAGGGATTCTGAGGGGACTGCCAGGGTCCTAAGGGGTCTCGAGGTGCAAGAGACAGCTCTGGGAAACAAGGAAGGCCCAAAGAGGAGTCGGGAAGACACTAGAGTTTTAGTAGGGGGACTAGATGGGAAAAAAGTAAAAAGCGGGGAGCAAGGAAGACGTGCGGAGGTGGTGTGAGGGGACAAGAGAGGTTGTGCAGGGTGTGGAGGGCCAGAAGACAGCTCTGGGGCACAGAAGAAAGCTGAAATGTAGTGGCGAGTGCACAAGGGGGATGCTAAGGGGAGCAGAGGGAAAGAAAAAGGTGGAAGGAGGGGGCCAGAGCAGAAGAGAGGGCTGCTAAAGGGTGTGGAGGGCCAACAGAGGGCTCCAGGCATGAAGAAGGGCTCCGGAGGGATTCTGAGGGGACTGCCAGGGTCCTAAGGGGTCTCGAGGTGCAAGAGACAGCTCTGGGAAACAAGGAAGGCCCAAAGAGGAGTCGGGAAGACACTAGAGGAGTGCTAGGGGGACTAGAGAGGAAGAAAGTAAAAAGCGGGGAGCAAGGAAGACGTCCGGAGGTGGTCTGAGGGGACAAGAGAGGTTGTGCAGGGTGTGGAGGGCCAGAAGACAGCTCTGGGGCACAGAAGAAAGCTGAAATGTAGTGCCGAGTGCACAAGGGGGATGCTAAGGGGAGCAGAGGGAAAGAAAAAGGTGGAAGGAGGGGGCCAGAGCAGAAGAGAGGGCTGCTAAAGGGTGTGGAGGGCCAACAGAGGGCTGCAGGGCATGAAGAAGGGCTCCACAGGGATTCTGAGGGGACTGCCAGGGTCCTAAGGGGTCTCGAGGTGCAAGAGACAGCTCTGGGAAACAAGGAAGGCCCAAAGAGGAGTCGGGAAGACACTAGAGTTTTAGTAGGGGGAGTAGATGGGAAAAAAGTAAAAAGCGGGGAGCAAGGAAGACGTGCGGAGGTGGTGTGAGGGGACAAGAGAGGTTGTGCAGGGTGTGGAGGGCCAGAAGACAGCTCTGGGGCACAGAAGAAAGCTGAAATGTAGTGCCGAGTGCACAAGGGGGATGCTAAGGGGAGCAGAGGGAAAGAAAAAGGTGGAAGGAGGGGGCCAGAGCAGAAGAGAGGGCTGCTAAAGGGTGTGGAGGGCCAACAGAGGGCTCCAGGGCATGAAGAAGGGCTCCAGAGGGATTCTGAGGGGACTGCCAGGGTCCTAAGGGGTCTCGAGGTGCAAGAGACAGCTCTGGGAAACAAGGAAGGCCCAAAGAGGAGTCGGGAAGACACTAGAGGGGTGCTAGGGGGACTAGAGAGGAAGAAAGTAAAAAGCGGGGAGCAAGGAAGACGTGCGGAGGTGGTGTGAGGGGACAAGAGAGGTTGTGCAGGGTGTGGAGGGCCAGAAGACAGCTCTGGGGCACAGAAGAAAGCTGAACAAGTAGCGCCGAGTGCACAAGGGGGATGCTAAGGGGAGCAGAGGGAAAGAAAAAGGTGGAAGGAGGGGGCCAGAGCAGAAGAGAGGGCTGCTAAAGGGTGTGGAGGGCCAACAGAGGGCTGCAGGGCATGAAGAAGGGCTCCACAGGGATTCTGAGGGGACTGCCAGGGTCCTAAGGGGTCTCGAGGTGCAAGAGACAGCTCTGGGAAACAAGGAAGGCCCAAAGAGGAGTCGGGAAGACACTAGAGTTTTAGTAGGGGGACTAGATGGGAAGAAAGTAAAAAGCGGGGAGCAAGGAAGACGTGCGGAGGTGGTGTGAGGGGACAAGAGAGGTTGTGCAGGGTGTGGAGGGCCAGAAGACAGCTCTGGGGCACAGAAGAAAGCTGAACAAGTAGCGCCAAGTGCACAAGGGGGATGCTAAGGGGAGCAGAGGGAAAGAAAAAGGTGGAAGGAGGGGGCCAGAGCACAAGAGAGGGCTGCTAAAGGGTGTGGAGGACCAACAGAGGGCTCCAGGCATGAAGAAGGGCTCCGGAGGGATTCTGAGGGGACTGCCAGGGTCCTAAGGGGTCTCGAGGTGCAAGAGACAGCTCTGGGAAACAAGGAAGGCCCAAAGAGGAGTCGGGAAGACACTAGAGGAGTGCTAGGGGGACTAGAGAGGAAGAAAGTAAAAAGCGGGGAGCAAGGAAGACGTGCGGAGGTGGTGTGAGGGGACAAGAGAGGTTGTGCAGGGTGTGGAGGGCCAGAAGACAGCTCTGGGGCACAGAAGAAAGCTGAAATGTAGTGCCGAGTGCACAAGGGGGATGCTAAGGGGAGCAGAGGGAAAGAAAAAGGTGGAAGGAGGGGGCCAGAGCAGAAGAGAGGGCTGCTAAAGGGTGTGGAGGGCCAACAGAGGGCTGCAGGGCATGAAGAAGGGCTCCACAGGGATTCTGAGGGGACTGCCAGGGTCCTAAGGGGTCTCGAGGTGCAAGAGACAGCTCTGGGAAACAAGGAAGGCCCAAAGAGGAGTCGGGAAGACACTAGAGTTTTAGTAGGGGGAGTAGATGGGAAAAAAGTAAAAAGCGGGGAGCAAGGAAGACGTGCGGAGGTGGTGTGAGGGGACAAGAGAGGTTGTGCAGGGTGTGGAGGGCCAGAAGACAGCTCTGGGGCACAGAAGAAAGCTGAAATGTAGTGCCGAGTGCACAAGGGGGATGCTAAGGGGAGCAGAGGGAAAGAAAAAGGTGGAAGGAGGGGGCCAGAGCAGAAGAGAGGGCTGCTAAAGGGTGTGGAGGGCCAACAGAGGGCTCCAGGGCATGAAGAAGGGCTCCAGAGGGATTCTGAGGGGACTGCCAGGGTCCTAAGGGGTCTCGAGGTGCAAGAGACAGCTCTGGGAAACAAGGAAGGCCCAAAGAGGAGTCGGGAAGACACTAGAGGGGTGCTAGGGGGACTAGAGAGGAAGAAAGTAAAAAGCGGGGAGCAAGGAAGACGTGCGGAGGTGGTGTGAGGGGACAAGAGAGGTTGTGCAGGGTGTGGAGGGCCAGAAGACAGCTCTGGGGCACAGAAGAAAGCTGAACAAGTAGCGCCGAGTGCACAAGGGGGATGCTAAGGGGAGCAGAGGGAAAGAAAAAGGTGGAAGGAGGGGGCCAGAGCAGAAGAGAGGGCTGCTAAAGGGTGTGGAGGGCCAACAGAGGGCTGCAGGGCATGAAGAAGGGCTCCACAGGGATTCTGAGGGGACTGCCAGGGTCCTAAGGGGTCTCGAGGTGCAAGAGACAGCTCTGGGAAACAAGGAAGGCCCAAAGAGGAGTCGGGAAGACACTAGAGTTTTAGTAGGGGGACTAGATGGGAAGAAAGTAAAAAGCGGGGAGCAAGGAAGACGTGCGGAGGTGGTGTGAGGGGACAAGAGAGGTTGTGCAGGGTGTGGAGGGCCAGAAGACAGCTCTGGGGCACAGAAGAAAGCTGAACAAGTAGCGCCGAGTGCACAAGGGGGATGCTAAGGGGAGCAGAGGGAAAGAAAAAGGTGGAAGGAGGGGGCCAGAGCAGAAGAGAGGGCTGCTAAAGGGTGTGGAGGACCAACAGAGGGCTCCAGGCATGAAGAAGGGCTCCGGAGGGATTCTGAGGGGACTGCCAGGGTCCTAAGGGGTCTCGAGGTGCAAGAGACAGCTCTGGGAAACAAGGAAGGCCCAAAGAGGAGTCGGGAAGACACTAGAGGAGTGCTAGGGGGACTAGAGAGGAAGAAAGTAAAAAGCGGGGAGCAAGGAAGACGTGCGGAGGTGGTGTGAGGGGACAAGAGAGGTTGTGCAGGGTGTGGAGGGCCAGAAGACAGCTCTGGGGCACAGAAGAAAGCTGAAATGTAGTGGCGAGTGCACAAGGGGGATGCTAAGGGGAGCAGAGGGAAAGAAAAAGGTGGAAGGAGGGGGCCAGAGCAGAAGAGAGGGCTGCTAAAGGGTGTGGAGGGCCAACAGAGGGCTCCAGGGCATGAAGAAGGGCTCCACAGGGATTCTGAGGGGACTGCCAGGGTCCTAAGGGGTCTCGAGGTGCAAGAGACAGCTCTGGGAAACAAGGAAGGCCCAAAGAGGAGTCGGGAAGACACTAGAGTTTTAGTAGGGGGAGTAGATGGGAAAAAAGTAAAAAGCGGGGAGCAAGGAAGACGTGCGGAGGTGGTGTGAGGGGACAAGAGAGGTTGTGCAGGGTGTGGAGGGCCAGAAGACAGCTCTGGGGCACAGAAGAAAGCTGAACAAGTAGCGCCGAGTGCACAAGGGGGATGCTAAGGGGAGCAGAGGGAAAGAAAAAGGTGGAAGGAGGGGGCCAGAGCAGAAGAGAGGGCTGCTAATGGGTGTGGAGGGCCAACAGAGGGCTCCAGGGCATGAAGAAGGGCTCCAGAGGGATTCTGAGGGGACTGCCAGGGTCCTAAGGGGTCTCGAGGTGCAAGAGACAGCTCTGGGAAACAAGGAAGGCCCAAAGAGGAGTCGGGAAGACACTAGAGGGGTGCTAGGGGGACTAGAGAGGAAGAAAGTAAAAAGCGGGGAGCAAGGAAGACGTGCGGAGGTGGTGTGAGGGGACAAGAGAGGTTGTGCAGGGTGTGGAGGGCCAGAAGACAGCTCTGGGGCACAGAAGAAAGCTGAACAAGTAGCGCCGAGTGCACAAGGGGGATGCTAAGGGGAGCAGAGGGAAAGAAAAAGGTGGAAGGAGGGGGCCAGAGCAGAAGAGAGGGCTGCTAAAGGGTGTGGAGGGCCAACAGAGGGCTGCAGGGCATGAAGAAGGGCTCCACAGGGATTCTGAGGGGACTGCCAGGGTCCTAAGGGGTCTCGAGGTGCAAGAGACAGCTCTGGGAAACAAGGAAGGCCCAAAGAGGAGTCGGGAAGACACTAGAGTTTTAGTAGGGGGACTAGATGGGAAGAAAGTAAAAAGCGGGGAGCAAGGAAGACGTGCGGAGGTGGTGTGAGGGGACAAGAGAGGTTGTGCAGGGTGTGGAGGGCCAGAAGACAGCTCTGGGGCACAGAAGAAAGCTGAACAAGTAGCGCCGAGTGCACAAGGGGGATGCTAAGGGGAGCAGAGGGAAAGAAAAAGGTGGAAGGAGGGGGCCAGAGCAGAAGAGAGGGCTGCTAAAGGGTGTGGAGGACCAACAGAGGGCTCCAGGCATGAAGAAGGGCTCCGGAGGGATTCTGAGGGGACTGCCAGGGTCCTAAGGGGTCTCGAGGTGCAAGAGACAGCTCTGGGAAACAAGGAAGGCCCAAAGAGGAGTCGGGAAGACACTAGAGGAGTGCTAGGGGGACTAGAGAGGAAGAAAGTAAAAAGCGGGGAGCAAGGAAGACGTGCGGAGGTGGTGTGAGGGGACAAGAGAGGTTGTGCAGGGTGTGGAGGGCCAGAAGACAGCTCTGGGGCACAGAAGAAAGCTGAAATGTAGTGGCGAGTGCACAAGGGGGATGCTAAGGGGAGCAGAGGGAAAGAAAAAGGTGGAAGGAGGGGGCCAGAGCAGAAGAGAGGGCTGCTAAAGGGTGTGGAGGGCCAACAGAGGGCTCCAGGGCATGAAGAAGGGCTCCACAGGGATTCTGAGGGGACTGCCAGGGTCCTAAGGGGTCTCGAGGTGCAAGAGACAGCTCTGGGAAACAAGGAAGGCCCAAAGAGGAGTCGGGAAGACACTAGAGTTTTAGTAGGGGGAGTAGATGGGAAAAAAGTAAAAAGCGGGGAGCAAGGAAGACGTGCGGAGGTGGTGTGAGGGGACAAGAGAGGTTGTGCAGGGTGTGGAGGGCCAGAAGACAGCTCTGGGGCACAGAAGAAAGCTGAACAAGTAGCGCCGAGTGCACAAGGGGGATGCTAAGGGGAGCAGAGGGAAAGAAAAAGGTGGAAGGAGGGGGCCAGAGCAGAAGAGAGGGCTGCTAAAGGGTGTGGAGGGCCAACAGAGGGCTCCAGGGCATGAAGAAGGGCTCCACAGGGATTCTGAGGGGACTGCCAGGGTCCTAAGGGGTCTCGAGGTGCAAGAGACAGCTCTGGGAAACAAGGAAGGCCCAAAGAGGAGTCGGGAAGACACTAGAGTTTTAGTAGGGGGACTAGATGGGAAGAAAGTAAAAAGCGGGGAGCAAGGAAGACGTGCGGAGGTGGTGTGAGGGGACAAGAGAGGTTGTGCAGGGTGTGGAGGGCCAGAAGACAGCTCTGGGGCACAGAAGAAAGCTGAACAAGTAGCGCCGAGTGCACAAGGGGGATGCTAAGGGGAGCAGAGGGAAAGAAAAAGGTGGAAGGAGGGGGCCAGAGCAGAAGAGAGGGCTGCTAAAGGGTGTGGAGGGCCAACAGAGGGCTGCAGGGCATGAAGAAGGGCTCCACAGGGATTCTGAGGGGACTGCCAGGGTCCTAAGGGGTCTCGAGGTGCAAGAGACAGCTCTGGGAAACAAGGAAGGCCCAAAGAGGAGTCGGGAAGACACTAGAGTTTTAGTAGGGGGACTAGATGGGAAAAAAGTAAAAAGCGGGGAGCAAGGAAGACGTGCGGAGGTGGTGTGAGGGGACAAGAGAGGTTGTGCAGGGTGTGGAGGGCCAGAAGACAGCTCTGGGGCACAGAAGAAAGCTGAACAAGTAGCGCCGAGTGCACAAGGGGGATGCTAAGGGGAGCAGAGGGAAAGAAAAAGGTGGAAGGAGGGGGCCAGAGCAGAAGAGAGGGCTGCTAAAGGGTGTGGAGGGCCAACAGAGGGCTCCAGGGCATGAAGAAGGGCTCCACAGGGATTCGGAGGGGACTGCCAGGGTCCTAAGGGGTCTCGAGGTGCAAGAGACAGCTCTGGGAAACAAGGAAGGCCCAAAGAGGAGTCGGGAAGACACTAGAGTTTTAGTAGGGGGAGTAGATGGGAAAAAAGTAAAAAGCGGGGAGCAAGGAAGACGTGCGGAGGTGGTGTGAGGGGACAAGAGAGGTTGTGCAGGGTGTGGAGGGCCAGAAGACAGCTCTGGGGCACAGAAGAAAGCTGAAATGTAGTGGCGAGTGCACAAGGGGGATGCTAAGGGGAGCAGAGGGAAAGAAAAAGGTGGAAGGAGGGGGCCAGAGCAGAAGAGAGGGCTGCTAAAGGGTGTGGAGGGCCAACAGAGGGCTCCAGGGCATGAAGAAGGGCTCCACAGGGATTCTGAGGGGACCACCAGGGTCCTAAGTGGGTTTGAGGTGCAAGAGACAGCTCTGGGAAACAAGGAAGGCCCAAAGAGGAGTCGGGAAGACACTAGAGTTTTAGTAGGGGGAGTAGATGGGAAAAAAGTAAAAAGCGGGGAGCAAGGAAGACGTGCGGAGGTGGTGTGAGGGGACAAGAGAGGTTGTGCAGGGTGTGGAGGGCCAGAAGACAGCTCTGGGGCACAGAAGAAAGCTGAAATGTAGTGGCGAGTGCACAAGGGGGATGCTAAGGGGAGCAGAGGGAAAGAAAAAGGTGGAAGGAGGGGGCCAGAGCAGAAGAGAGGGCTGCTAAAGGGTGTGGAGGGCCAACAGAGGGCTCCAGGGCATGAAGAAGGGCTCCAGAGGGATTCTGAGGGGACCACCAGGGTCCTAAGTGGGTTTGAGGTGCAAGAGACAGCTCTGGGAAACAAGGAAGGCCCAAAGAGGAGTCGGGAAGACACTAGAGTTTTAGTAGGGGGAGTAGATGGGAAAAAAGTAAAAAGCGGGGAGCAAGGAAGACGTGCGGAGGTGGTGTGAGGGGACAAGAGAGGTTGTGCAGGGTGTGGAGGGCCAGAAGACAGCTCTGGGGCACAGAAGAAAGCTGAAATGTAGTGGCGAGTGCACAAGGGGGATGCTAAGCGGGCAGAGGGAAAGAAAAAGGTGGAAGGAGGGGGCCAGAGCAGAAGAGAGGGCTGCTAAAGGCTGTGGAGGGCCAACAGAGGGCTCCAGGGCATGAAGAAGGGCTCCGGAGGGATTCTGAGGGGACTGCCAGGGTCCTAAGGGGGCTCGAGGTGCAAGAGACAGCTCTGGGAAACAAGGAAGGCCCAAAGAGGAGTCGGGAAGACACTAGAGGAGTGCTAGGGGGACTAGAGAGGAAGAAAGTAAAAAGCGGGGAGCAAGGAAGACGTGCGGAGGTGGTGTGAGGGGACAAGAGAGGTTGTGCAGGGTGTGGAGGGCCAGAAGACAGCTCTGGGGCACAGAAGAAAGCTGAAATGTAGTGCCGAGTGCACAAGGGGGATGCTAAGGGGAGCAGAGGGAAAGAAAAAGGTGGAAGGAGGGGGCCAGAGCAGAAGAGAGGGCTGCTAAAGGGTGTGGAGGGCCAACAGAGGGCTCCAGGGCATGAAGAAGGGCTCCAGAGGGATTCTGAGGGGACTGCCAGGGTCCTAAGGGGTCTCGAGGTGCAAGAGACAGCTCTGGGAAACAAGGAAGGCCCAAAGAGGAGTCGGGAAGACACTAGAGGGGTGCTAGGGGGACTAGAGAGGAAGAAAGTAAAAAGCGGGGAGCAAGGAAGACGTGCGGAGGTGGTGTGAGGGGACAAGAGAGGTTGTGCAGGGTGTGGAGGGCCAGAAGACAGCTCTGGGGCACAGAAGAAAGCTGAACAAGTAGCGCCGAGTGCACAAGGGGGATGCTAAGGGGAGCAGAGGGAAAGAAAAAGGTGGAAGGAGGGGGCCAGAGCAGAAGAGAGGGCTGCTAAAGGGTGTGGAGGGCCAACAGAGGGCTGCAGGGCATGAAGAAGGGCTCCACAGGGATTCTGAGGGGACTGCCAGGGTCCTAAGGGGTCTCGAGGTGCAAGAGACAGCTCTGGGAAACAAGGAAGGCCCAAAGAGGAGTCGGGAAGACACTAGAGTTTTAGTAGGGGGACTAGATGGGAAGAAAGTAAAAAGCGGGGAGCAAGGAAGACGTGCGGAGGTGGTGTGAGGGGACAAGAGAGGTTGTGCAGGGTGTGGAGGGCCAGAAGACAGCTCTGGGGCACAGAAGAAAGCTGAACAAGTAGCGCCGAGTGCACAAGGGGGATGCTAAGGGGAGCAGAGGGAAAGAAAAAGGTGGAAGGAGGGGGCCAGAGCACAAGAGAGGGCTGCTAAAGGGTGTGGAGGACCAACAGAGGGCTCCAGGCATGAAGAAGGGCTCCGGAGGGATTCTGAGGGGACTGCCAGGGTCCTAAGGGGTCTCGAGGTGCAAGAGACAGCTCTGGGAAACAAGGAAGGCCCAAAGAGGAGTCGGGAAGACACTAGAGGAGTGCTAGGGGGACTAGAGAGGAAGAAAGTAAAAAGCGGGGAGCAAGGAAGACGTGCGGAGGTGGTGTGAGGGGACAAGAGAGGTTGTGCAGGGTGTGGAGGGCCAGAAGACAGCTCTGGGGCACAGAAGAAAGCTGAACAAGTAGCGCCGAGTGCACAAGGGGGATGCTAAGGGGAGCAGAGGGAAAGAAAAAGGTGGAAGGAGGGGGCCAGAGCAGAAGAGAGGGCTGCTAAAGGGTGTGGAGGACCAACAGAGGGCTCCAGGCATGAAGAAGGGCTCCGGAGGGATTCTGAGGGGACTGCCAGGGTCCTAAGGGGTCTCGAGGTGCAAGAGACAGCTCTGGGAAACAAGGAAGGCCCAAAGAGGAGTCGGGAAGACACTAGAGGAGTGCTAGGGGGACTAGAGAGGAAGAAAGTAAAAAGCGGGGAGCAAGGAAGACGTGCGGAGGTGGTGTGAGGGGACAAGAGAGGTTGTGCAGGGTGTGGAGGGCCAGAAGACAGCTCTGGGGCACAGAAGAAAGCTGAAATGTAGTGGCGAGTGCACAAGGGGGATGCTAAGGGGAGCAGAGGGAAAGAAAAAGGTGGAAGGAGGGGGCCAGAGCAGAAGAGAGGGCTGCTAAAGGGTGTGGAGGGCCAACAGAGGGCTGCAGGGCATGAAGAAGGGCTCCACAGGGATTCTGAGGGGACTGCCAGGGTCCTAAGGGGTCTCGAGGTGCAAGAGACAGCTCTGGGAAACAAGGAAGGCCCAAAGAGGAGTCGGGAAGACACTAGAGTTTTAGTAGGGGGAGTAGATGGGAAAAAAGTAAAAAGCGGGGAGCAAGGAAGACGTGCGGAGGTGGTGTGAGGGGACAAGAGAGGTTGTGCAGGGTGTGGAGGGCCAGAAGACAGCTCTGGGGCACAGAAGAAAGCTGAACAAGTAGCGCCGAGTGCACAAGGGGGATGCTAAGGGGAGCAGAGGGAAAGAAAAAGGTGGAAGGAGGGGGCCAGAGCAGAAGAGAGGGCTGCTAAAGGGTGTGGAGGGCCAACAGAGGGCTCCAGGGCATGAAGAAGGGCTCCACAGGGATTCTGAGGGGACTGCCAGGGTCCTAAGGGGTCTCGAGGTGCAAGAGACAGCTCTGGGAAACAAGGAAGGCCCAAAGAGGAGTCGGGAAGACACTAGAGTTTTAGTAGGGGGACTAGATGGGAAGAAAGTAAAAAGCGGGGAGCAAGGAAGACGTGCGGAGGTGGTGTGAGGGGACAAGAGAGGTTGTGCAGGGTGTGGAGGGCCAGAAGACAGCTCTGGGGCACAGAAGAAAGCTGAACAAGTAGCGCCGAGTGCACAAGGGGGATGCTAAGGGGAGCAGAGGGAAAGAAAAAGGTGGAAGGAGGGGGCCAGAGCAGAAGAGAGGGCTGCTAAAGGGTGTGGAGGGCCAACAGAGGGCTGCAGGGCATGAAGAAGGGCTCCACAGGGATTCTGAGGGGACTGCCAGGGTCCTAAGGGGTCTCGAGGTGCAAGAGACAGCTCTGGGAAACAAGGAAGGCCCAAAGAGGAGTCGGGAAGACACTAGAGTTTTAGTAGGGGGACTAGATGGGAAAAAAGTAAAAAGCGGGGAGCAAGGAAGACGTGCGGAGGTGGTGTGAGGGGACAAGAGAGGTTGTGCAGGGTGTGGAGGGCCAGAAGACAGCTCTGGGGCACAGAAGAAAGCTGAACAAGTAGCGCCGAGTGCACAAGGGGGATGCTAAGGGGAGCAGAGGGAAAGAAAAAGGTGGAAGGAGGGGGCCAGAGCAGAAGAGAGGGCTGCTAAAGGGTGTGGAGGGCCAACAGAGGGCTCCAGGGCATGAAGAAGGGCTCCACAGGGATTCGGAGGGGACTGCCAGGGTCCTAAGGGGTCTCGAGGTGCAAGAGACAGCTCTGGGAAACAAGGAAGGCCCAAAGAGGAGTCGGGAAGACACTAGAGTTTTAGTAGGGGGAGTAGATGGGAAAAAAGTAAAAAGCGGGGAGCAAGGAAGACGTGCGGAGGTGGTGTGAGGGGACAAGAGAGGTTGTGCAGGGTGTGGAGGGCCAGAAGACAGCTCTGGGGCACAGAAGAAAGCTGAAATGTAGTGGCGAGTGCACAAGGGGGATGCTAAGGGGAGCAGAGGGAAAGAAAAAGGTGGAAGGAGGGGGCCAGAGCAGAAGAGAGGGCTGCTAAAGGGTGTGGAGGGCCAACAGAGGGCTCCAGGGCATGAAGAAGGGCTCCACAGGGATTCTGAGGGGACCACCAGGGTCCTAAGTGGGTTTGAGGTGCAAGAGACAGCTCTGGGAAACAAGGAAGGCCCAAAGAGGAGTCGGGAAGACACTAGAGTTTTAGTAGGGGGAGTAGATGGGAAAAAAGTAAAAAGCGGGGAGCAAGGAAGACGTGCGGAGGTGGTGTGAGGGGACAAGAGAGGTTGTGCAGGGTGTGGAGGGCCAGAAGACAGCTCTGGGGCACAGAAGAAAGCTGAAATGTAGTGGCGAGTGCACAAGGGGGATGCTAAGGGGAGCAGAGGGAAAGAAAAAGGTGGAAGGAGGGGGCCAGAGCAGAAGAGAGGGCTGCTAAAGGGTGTGGAGGGCCAACAGAGGGCTCCAGGGCATGAAGAAGGGCTCCAGAGGGATTCTGAGGGGACCACCAGGGTCCTAAGTGGGTTTGAGGTGCAAGAGACAGCTCTGGGAAACAAGGAAGGCCCAAAGAGGAGTCGGGAAGACACTAGAGTTTTAGTAGGGGGAGTAGATGGGAAAAAAGTAAAAAGCGGGGAGCAAGGAAGACGTGCGGAGGTGGTGTGAGGGGACAAGAGAGGTTGTGCAGGGTGTGGAGGGCCAGAAGACAGCTCTGGGGCACAGAAGAAAGCTGAAATGTAGTGCCGAGTGCACAAGGGGGATGCTAAGCGGGCAGAGGGAAAGAAAAAGGTGGAAGGAGGGGGCCAGAGCAGAAGAGAGGGCTGCTAAAGGCTGTGGAGGGCCAACAGAGGGCTCCAGGGCATGAAGAAGGGCTCCGGAGGGATTCTGAGGGGACTGCCAGGGTCCTAAGGGGGCTCGAGGTGCAAGAGACAGCTCTGGGAAACAAGGAAGGCCCAAAGAGGAGTCGGGAAGACACTAGAGGAGTGCTAGGGGGACTAGAGAGGAAGAAAGTAAAAAGCGGGGAGCAAGGAAGACGTGCGGAGGTGGTGTGAGGGGACAAGAGAGGTTGTGCAGGGTGTGGAGGGCCAGAAGACAGCTCTGGGGCACAGAAGAAAGCTGAAATGTAGTGCCGAGTGCACAAGGGGGATGCTAAGGGGAGCAGAGGGAAAGAAAAAGGTGGAAGGAGGGGGCCAGAGCAGAAGAGAGGGCTGCTAAAGGCTGTGGAGGGCCAACAGAGGGCTGCAGGGCATGAAGAAGGGCTCCGGAGGGATTCTGAGGGGACTGCCAGGGTCCTAAGGGGTCTCGAGGTGCAAGAGACAGCTCTGGGAAACAAGGAAGGCCCAAAGAGGAGTCGGGAAGACACTAGAGGGGTGCTAGGGGGACTAGAGAGGAAGAAAGTAAAAAGCGGGGAGCAAGGAAGACGTGCGGAGGTGGTGTGAGGGGACAAGAGAGGTTGTGCAGGGTGTGGAGGGCCAGAAGACAGCTCTGGGGCACAGAAGAAAGCTGAAATGTAGTGCCGAGTGCACAAGGGGGATGCTAAGGGGAGCAGAGGGAAAGAAAAAGGTGGAAGGAGGGGGCCAGAGCAGAAGAGAGGGCTGCTAAAGGGTGTGGAGGGCCAACAGAGGGCTGCAGGGCATGAAGAAGGGCTCCACAGGGATTCTGAGGGGACTGCCAGGGTCCTAAGGGGTCTCGAGGTGCAAGAGACAGCTCTGGGAAACAAGGAAGGCCCAAAGAGGAGTCGGGAAGACACTAGAGTTTTAGTAGAGGGACTAGATGGGAAAAAAGTAAAAAGCGGGGAGCAAGGAAGACGTGCGGAGGTGGTGTGAGGGGACAAGAGAGGTTGTGCAGGGTGTGGAGGGCCAGAAGACAGCTCTGGGGCACAGAAGAAAGCTGAACAAGTAGCGCCGAGTGCACAAGGGGGATGCTAAGGGGAGCAGAGGGAAAGAAAAAGGTGGAAGGAGGGGGCCAGAGCAGAAGAGAGGGCTGCTAAAGGGTGTGGAGGGCCAACAGAGGGCTCCAGGGCATGAAGAAGGGCTCCACAGGGATTCTGAGGGGACTGCCAGGGTCCTAAGGGGTCTCGAGGTGCAAGAGACAGCTCTGGGAAACAAGGAAGGCCCAAAGAGGAGTCGGGAAGACACTAGAGTTTTAGTAGGGGGACTAGATGGGAAAAAAGTAAAAAGCGGGGAGCAAGGAAGACGTGCGGAGGTGGTGTGAGGGGACAAGAGAGGTTGTGCAGGGTGTGGAGGGCCAGAAGACAGCTCTGGGGCACAGAAGAAAGCTGAAATGTAGTGGCGAGTGCACAAGGGGGATGCTAAGCGGGCAGAGGGAAAGAAAAAGGTGGAAGGAGGGGGCCAGAGCAGAAGAGAGGGCTGCTAAAGGGTGTGGAGGGCCAACAGAGGGCTCCAGGGCATGAAGAAGGGCTCCGGAGGGATTCTGAGGGGACTGCCAGGGTCCTAAGGGGGCTCGAGGTGCAAGAGACAGCTCTGGGAAACAAGGAAGGCCCAAAGAGGAGTCGGGAAGACACTAGAGGAGTGCTAGGGGGACTAGAGAGGAAGAAAGTAAAAAGCGGGGAGCAAGGAAGACGTGCGGAGGTGGTGTGAGGGGACAAGAGAGGTTGTGCAGGGTGTGGAGGGCCAGAAGACAGCTCTGGGGCACAGAAGAAAGCTGAAATGTAGTGGCGAGTGCACAAGGGGGATGCTAAGGGGAGCAGAGGGAAAGAAAAAGGTGGAAGGAGGGGGCCAGAGCAGAAGAGAGGGCTGCTAAAGGGTGTGGAGGGCCAACAGAGGGCTCCAGGGCATGAAGAAGGGCTCCGGAGGGATTCTGAGGGGACCGCCAGGGTCCTAAGTGGGTTTGAGGTGCAAGAGACAGCTCTGGGAAACAAGGAAGGCCCAAAGAGGAGTCGGGAAGACACTAGAGGAGTGCTAGGGGGACTAGAGAGGAAGAAAGTAAAAAGCGGGGAGCAAGGAAGATGTGCGGAGGTGGTGTGAGGGGACAAGAGAGGTTGTGCAGGGTGTGGAGGGCCAGAAGACAGCTGTGGGGCACAGAAGAAAGCTGAACAAGTAGCGCCGAGTGCACAAGGGGGATGCTAAGGGGAGCAGAGGGAAAGAAAAAGGTGGAAGGAGGGGGCCAGAGCAGAAGAGAGGGCTGCTAAAGGGTGTGGAGGGCCAACAGAGGGCTCCAGGGCATGAAGAAGGGCTCCACAGGGATTCTGAGGGGACTGCCAGGGTCCTAAGGGGTCTCGAGGTGCAAGAGACAGCTCTGGGAAACAAGGAAGGCCCAAAGAGGAGTCGGGAAGACACTAGAGTTTTAGTAGGGGGAGTAGATGGGAAAAAAGTAAAAAGCGGGGAGCAAGGAAGACGTGCGGAGGTGGTGTGAGGGGACAAGAGAGGTTGTGCAGGGTGTGGAGGGCCAGAAGACAGCTCTGGGGCACAGAAGAAAGCTGAAATGTAGTGGCGAGTGCACAAGGGGGATGCTAAGGGGAGCAGAGGGAAAGAAAAAGGTGGAAGGAGGGGGCCAGAGCAGAAGAGAGGGCTGCTAAAGGGTGTGGAGGGCCAACAGAGGGCTCCAGGGCATGAAGAAGGGCTCCAGAGGGATTCTGAGGGGACCACCAGGGTCCTAAGTGGGTTTGAGGTGCAAGAGACAGCTCTGGGAAACAAGGAAGGCCCAAAGAGGAGTCGGGAAGACACTAGAGTTTTAGTAGGGGGAGTAGATGGGAAAAAAGTAAAAAGCGGGGAGCAAGGAAGACGTGCGGAGGTGGTGTGAGGGGACAAGAGAGGTTGTGCAGGGTGTGGAGGGCCAGAAGACAGCTCTGGGGCACAGAAGAAAGCTGAAATGTAGTGCCGAGTGCACAAGGGGGATGCTAAGCGGGCAGAGGGAAAGAAAAAGGTGGAAGGAGGGGGCCAGAGCAGAAGAGAGGGCTGCTAAAGGCTGTGGAGGGCCAACAGAGGGCTCCAGGGCATGAAGAAGGGCTCCGGAGGGATTCTGAGGGGACTGCCAGGGTCCTAAGGGGGCTCGAGGTGCAAGAGACAGCTCTGGGAAACAAGGAAGGCCCAAAGAGGAGTCGGGAAGACACTAGAGGAGTGCTAGGGGGACTAGAGAGGAAGAAAGTAAAAAGCGGGGAGCAAGGAAGACGTGCGGAGGTGGTGTGAGGGGACAAGAGAGGTTGTGCAGGGTGTGGAGGGCCAGAAGACAGCTCTGGGGCACAGAAGAAAGCTGAAATGTAGTGCCGAGTGCACAAGGGGGATGCTAAGGGGAGCAGAGGGAAAGAAAAAGGTGGAAGGAGGGGGCCAGAGCAGAAGAGAGGGCTGCTAAAGGCTGTGGAGGGCCAACAGAGGGCTGCAGGGCATGAAGAAGGGCTCCGGAGGGATTCTGAGGGGACTGCCAGGGTCCTAAGGGGTCTCGAGGTGCAAGAGACAGCTCTGGGAAACAAGGAAGGCCCAAAGAGGAGTCGGGAAGACACTAGAGGGGTGCTAGGGGGACTAGAGAGGAAGAAAGTAAAAAGCGGGGAGCAAGGAAGACGTGCGGAGGTGGTGTGAGGGGACAAGAGAGGTTGTGCAGGGTGTGGAGGGCCAGAAGACAGCTCTGGGGCACAGAAGAAAGCTGAAATGTAGTGCCGAGTGCACAAGGGGGATGCTAAGGGGAGCAGAGGGAAAGAAAAAGGTGGAAGGAGGGGGCCAGAGCAGAAGAGAGGGCTGCTAAAGGGTGTGGAGGGCCAACAGAGGGCTGCAGGGCATGAAGAAGGGCTCCACAGGGATTCTGAGGGGACTGCCAGGGTCCTAAGGGGTCTCGAGGTGCAAGAGACAGCTCTGGGAAACAAGGAAGGCCCAAAGAGGAGTCGGGAAGACACTAGAGTTTTAGTAGAGGGACTAGATGGGAAAAAAGTAAAAAGCGGGGAGCAAGGAAGACGTGCGGAGGTGGTGTGAGGGGACAAGAGAGGTTGTGCAGGGTGTGGAGGGCCAGAAGACAGCTCTGGGGCACAGAAGAAAGCTGAACAAGTAGCGCCGAGTGCACAAGGGGGATGCTAAGGGGAGCAGAGGGAAAGAAAAAGGTGGAAGGAGGGGGCCAGAGCAGAAGAGAGGGCTGCTAAAGGGTGTGGAGGGCCAACAGAGGGCTCCAGGGCATGAAGAAGGGCTCCACAGGGATTCTGAGGGGACTGCCAGGGTCCTAAGGGGTCTCGAGGTGCAAGAGACAGCTCTGGGAAACAAGGAAGGCCCAAAGAGGAGTCGGGAAGACACTAGAGTTTTAGTAGGGGGACTAGATGGGAAAAAAGTAAAAAGCGGGGAGCAAGGAAGACGTGCGGAGGTGGTGTGAGGGGACAAGAGAGGTTGTGCAGGGTGTGGAGGGCCAGAAGACAGCTCTGGGGCACAGAAGAAAGCTGAAATGTAGTGGCGAGTGCACAAGGGGGATGCTAAGCGGGCAGAGGGAAAGAAAAAGGTGGAAGGAGGGGGCCAGAGCAGAAGAGAGGGCTGCTAAAGGGTGTGGAGGGCCAACAGAGGGCTCCAGGGCATGAAGAAGGGCTCCGGAGGGATTCTGAGGGGACTGCCAGGGTCCTAAGGGGGCTCGAGGTGCAAGAGACAGCTCTGGGAAACAAGGAAGGCCCAAAGAGGAGTCGGGAAGACACTAGAGGAGTGCTAGGGGGACTAGAGAGGAAGAAAGTAAAAAGCGGGGAGCAAGGAAGACGTGCGGAGGTGGTGTGAGGGGACAAGAGAGGTTGTGCAGGGTGTGGAGGGCCAGAAGACAGCTCTGGGGCACAGAAGAAAGCTGAAATGTAGTGGCGAGTGCACAAGGGGGATGCTAAGGGGAGCAGAGGGAAAGAAAAAGGTGGAAGGAGGGGGCCAGAGCAGAAGAGAGGGCTGCTAAAGGGTGTGGAGGGCCAACAGAGGGCTCCAGGGCATGAAGAAGGGCTCCGGAGGGATTCTGAGGGGACCGCCAGGGTCCTAAGTGGGTTTGAGGTGCAAGAGACAGCTCTGGGAAACAAGGAAGGCCCAAAGAGGAGTCGGGAAGACACTAGAGGAGTGCTAGGGGGACTAGAGAGGAAGAAAGTAAAAAGCGGGGAGCAAGGAAGATGTGCGGAGGTGGTGTGAGGGGACAAGAGAGGTTGTGCAGGGTGTGGAGGGCCAGAAGACAGCTGTGGGGCACAGAAGAAAGCTGAACAAGTAGCGCCGAGTGCACAAGGGGGATGCTAAGGGGAGCAGAGGGAAAGAAAAAGGTGGAAGGAGGGGGCCAGAGCAGAAGAGAGGGCTGCTAAAGGGTGTGGAGGGCCAACAGAGGGCTCCAGGGCATGAAGAAGGGCTCCACAGGGATTCTGAGGGGACTGCCAGGGTCCTAAGGGGTCTCGAGGTGCAAGAGACAGCTCTGGGAAACAAGGAAGGCCCAAAGAGGAGTCGGGAAGACACTAGAGTTTTAGTAGGGGGAGTAGATGGGAAAAAAGTAAAAAGCGGGGAGCAAGGAAGACGTGCGGAGGTGGTGTGAGGGGACAAGAGAGGTTGTGCAGGGTGTGGAGGGCCAGAAGACAGCTCTGGGGCACAGAAGAAAGCTGAAATGTTGTGCCGAGTGCACAAGGGGGATGCTAAGGGGAGCAGAGGGAAAGAAAAAGGTGGAAGGAGGGGGCCAGAGCAGAAGAGAGGGCTGCTAAAGGGTGTGGAGGGCCAACAGAGGGCTCCAGGGCATGAAGAAGGGCTCCACAGGGATTCTGAGGGGACTGCCAGGGTCCTAAGTGGGCTTGAGGTGCAAGAGACAGCTCTGGGAAACAAGGAAGGCCCAAAGAGGAGTCGGGAAGACACTAGAGGAGTGCTAGGGGGACTAGAGAGGAAGAAAGTAAAAAGCGGGGAGCAAGGAAGACGTGCGGAGGTGGTGTGAGGGGACAAGAGAGGTTGTGCAGGGTGTGGAGGGCCAGAAGACAGCTGTGGGGCACAGAAGAAAGCTGAACAAGTAGCGCCGAGTGCACAAGGGGGATGCTAAGGGGAGCAGAGGGAAAGAAAAAGGTGGAAGGAGGGGGCCAGAGCAGAAGAGAGGGCTGCTAAAGGGTGTGGAGGGCCAACAGAGGGCTCCAGGGCATGAAGAAGGGCTCCGGAGGGATTCTGAGGGGACTGCCAGGGTCCTAAGGGGTCTCGAGGTGCAAGAGACAGCTCTGGGAAACAAGGAAGGCCCAAAGAGGAGTCGGGAAGACACTAGAGTTTTAGTAGGGGGAGTAGATGGGAAAAAAGTAAAAAGCGGGGAGCAAGGAAGACGTGCGGAGGTGGTGTGAGGGGACAAGAGAGGTTGTGCAGGGTGTGGAGGGCCAGAAGACAGCTCTGGGGCACAGAAGAAAGCTGAACAAGTAGCGCCGAGTGCACAAGAGGGATGCTAAGGGGAGCAGAGGGAAAGAAAAAGGTGGAAGGAGGGGGCCAGAGCACAAGAGAGGGCTGCTAAAGGGTGTGGAGGGCCAACAGAGGGCTCCAGGGCATGAAGAAGGGCTCCGGAGGGATTCTGAGGGGACCGCCAGGGTCCTAAGTGGGTTTGAGGTGCAAGAGACAGCTCTGGGAAACAAGGAAGGCCCAAAGAGGAGTCGGGAAGACACTAGAGGAGTGCTAGGGGGACTAGAGAGGAAGAAAGTAAAAAGCGGGGAGCAAGGAAGACGTGCGGAGGTGGTGTGAGGGGACAAGAGAGGTTGTGCAGGGTGTGGAGGGCCAGAAGACAGCTCTGGGGCACAGAAGAAAGCTGAACAAGTAGCGCCGAGTGCACAAGAGGGATGCTAAGGGGAGCAGAGGGAAAGAAAAAGGTGGAAGGAGGGGGCCAGAGCAGAAGAGAGGGCTGCTAAAGGGTGTGGAGGGCCAACAGAGGGCTGCAGGGCATGAAGAAGGGCTCCACAGGGATTCTGAGGGGACTGCCAGGGTCCTAAGGGGTCTCGAGGTGCAAGAGACAGCTCTGGGAAACAAGGAAGGCCCAAAGAGGAGTCGGGAAGACACTAGAGTTTTAGTAGAGGGACTAGATGGGAAAAAAGTAAAAAGCGGGGAGCAAGGAAGACGTGCGGAGGTGGTGTGAGGGGACAAGAGAGGTTGTGCAGGGTGTGGAGGGCCAGAAGACAGCTCTGGGGCACAGAAGAAAGCTGAACAAGTAGCGCCGAGTGCACAAGGGGGATGCTAAGGGGAGCAGAGGGAAAGAAAAAGGTGGAAGGAGGGGGCCAGAGCAGAAGAGAGGGCTGCTAAAGGGTGTGGAGGGCCAACAGAGGGCTCCAGGGCATGAAGAAGGGCTCCACAGGGATTCTGAGGGGACTGCCAGGGTCCTAAGGGGTCTCGAGGTGCAAGAGACAGCTCTGGGAAACAAGGAAGGCCCAAAGAGGAGTCGGGAAGACACTAGAGTTTTAGTAGGGGGAGTAGATGGGAAAAAAGTAAAAAGCGGGGAGCAAGGAAGACGTGCGGAGGTGGTGTGAGGGGACAAGAGAGGTTGTGCAGGGTGTGGAGGGCCAGAAGACAGCTCTGGGGCACAGAAGAAAGCTGAAATGTAGTGCCGAGTGCACAAGGGGGATGCTAAGCGGGCAGAGGGAAAGAAAAAGGTGGAAGGAGGGGGCCAGAGCAGAAGAGAGGGCTGCTAAAGGCTGTGGAGGGCCAACAGAGGGCTCCAGGGCATGAAGAAGGGCTCCGGAGGGATTCTGAGGGGACTGCCAGGGTCCTAAGGGGGCTCGAGGTGCAAGAGACAGCTCTGGGAAACAAGGAAGGCCCAAAGAGGAGTCGGGAAGACACTAGAGGAGTGCTAGGGGGACTAGAGAGGAAGAAAGTAAAAAGCGGGGAGCAAGGAAGACGTGCGGAGGTGGTGTGAGGGGACAAGAGAGGTTGTGCAGGGTGTGGAGGGCCAGAAGACAGCTCTGGGGCACAGAAGAAAGCTGAAATGTAGTGGCGAGTGCACAAGGGGGATGCTAAGGGGAGCAGAGGGAAAGAAAAAGGTGGAAGGAGGGGGCCAGAGCAGAAGAGAGGGCTGCTAAAGGGTGTGGAGGGCCAACAGAGGGCTGCAGGGCATGAAGAAGGGCTCCACAGGGATTCTGAGGGGACTGCCAGGGTCCTAAGTGGGCTTGAGGTGCAAGAGACAGCTCTGGGAAACAAGGAAGGCCCAAAGAGGAGTCGGGAAGACACTAGAGGGGTGTTAGGGGGACTAGATAGGAAGAAAGTAAAAAGCGGGGAGCAAGGAAGACGTGCGGAGGTGGTGTGAGGGGACAAGAGAGGTTGTGCAGGGTGTGGAGGGCCAGAAGACAGCTGTGGGGCACAGAAGAAAGCTGAACAAGTAGCGCCGAGTGCACAAGGGGGATGCTAAGGGGAGCAGAGGGAAAGAAAAAGGTGGAAGGAGGGGGCCAGAGCAGAAGAGAGGGCTGCTAAAGGGTGTGGAGGGCCAACAGAGGGCTCCAGGGCATGAAGAAGGGCTCCGGAGGGATTCTGAGGGGACTGCCAGGGTCCTAAGGGGTCTCGAGGTGCAAGAGACAGCTCTGGGAAACAAGGAAGGCCCAAAGAGGAGTCGGGAAGACACTAGAGTTTTAGTAGGGGGAGTAGATGGGAAAAAAGTAAAAAGCGGGGAGCAAGGAAGACGTGCGGAGGTGGTGTGAGGGGACAAGAGAGGTTGTGCAGGGTGTGGAGGGCCAGAAGACAGCTCTGGGGCACAGAAGAAAGCTGAACAAGTAGCGCCGAGTGCACAAGAGGGATGCTAAGGGGAGCAGAGGGAAAGAAAAAGGTGGAAGGAGGGGGCCAGAGCACAAGAGAGGGCTGCTAAAGGGTGTGGAGGGCCAACAGAGGGCTCCAGGGCATGAAGAAGGGCTCCGGAGGGATTCTGAGGGGACCGCCAGGGTCCTAAGTGGGTTTGAGGTGCAAGAGACAGCTCTGGGAAACAAGGAAGGCCCAAAGAGGAGTCGGGAAGACACTAGAGGAGTGCTAGGGGGACTAGAGAGGAAGAAAGTAAAAAGCGGGGAGCAAGGAAGACGTGCGGAGGTGGTGTGAGGGGACAAGAGAGGTTGTGCAGGGTGTGGAGGGCCAGAAGACAGCTCTGGGGCACAGAAGAAAGCTGAAATGTAGGGCCGAGTGCACAAGGGGGATGCTAAGGGGAGCAGAGGGAAAGAAAAAGGTGGAAGGAGGGGGCCAGAGCAGAAGAGAGGGCTGCTAAAGGGTGTGGAGGGCCAACAGAGGGCTCCAGGGCATGAAGAAGGGCTCCGGAGGGATTCTGAGGGGACTGCCAGGGTCCTAAGGGGTCTCGAGGTGCAAGAGACAGCTCTGGGAAACAAGGAAGGCCCAAAGAGGAGTCGGGAAGACACTAGAGTTTTAGTAGGGGGAGTAGATGGGAAGAAAGTAAAAAGCGGGGAGCAAGGAAGACGTGCGGAGGTGGTGTGAGGGGACAAGAGAGGTTGTGCAGGGTGTGGAGGGCCAGAAGACAGCTGTGGGGCACAGAAGAAAGCTGAACAAGTAGCGCCGAGTGCACAAGGGGGATGCTAAGGGGAGCAGAGGGAAAGAAAAAGGTGGAAGGAGGGGGCCAGAGCAGAAGAGAGGGCTGCTAAAGGGTGTGGAGGGCCAACAGAGGGCTCCAGGGCATGAAGAAGGGCTCCGGAGGGATTCTGAGGGGACTGCCAGGGTCCTAAGGGGTCTCGAGGTGCAAGAGACAGCTCTGGGAAACAAGGAAGGCCCAAAGAGGAGTCGGGAAGACACTAGAGTTTTAGCAGGGGGAGTAGATGGGAAAAAAGTAAAAAGCGGGGAGCAAGGAAGACATGCGGAGGTGGTGTGAGGGGACAAGAGAGGTTGTGCAGGGTGTGGAGGGCCAGAAGACAGCTCTGGGGCACAGAAGAAAGCTGAAATGTAGTGCCGAGTGCGCAAGGGGGATGCTAAGGGGAGCAGAGGGAAAGAAAAAGGTGGAAGGAGGGGGCCAGAGCAGAAGAGAGGGCTGCTAAAGGGTGTGGAGGGCCAACAGAGGGCTGCAGGGCATGAAGAAGGGCTCCACAGGGATTCTGAGGGGACTGCCAGGGTCCTAAGGGGTCTCGAGGTGCAAGAGACAGCTCTGGGAAACAAGGAAGGCCCAAAGAGGAGTCGGGAAGACACTAGAGGGGTGTTAGGGGGACTAGATAGGAAGAAAGTAAAAAGCGGGGAGCAAGGAAGACGTGCGGAGGTGGTGTGAGGGGACAAGAGAGGTTGTGCAGGGTGTGGAGGGCCAGAAGACAGCTCTGGGGCACAGAAGAAAGCTGAACAAGTAGCGCCGAGTGCACAAGGGGGATGCTAAGGGGAGCAGAGGGAAAGAAAAAGGTGGAAGGAGGGGGCCAGAGCAGAAGAGAGGGCTGCTAAAGGGTGTGGAGGGCCAACAGAGGGCTCCAGGGCATGAAGAAGGGCTCCACAGGGATTCTGAGGGGACTGCCAGGGTCCTAAGGGGTCTCGAGGTGCAAGAGACAGCTCTGGGAAACAAGGAAGGCCCAAAGAGGAGTCGGGAAGACACTAGAGTTTTAGTAGGGGGAGTAGATGGGAAAAAAGTAAAAAGCGGGGAGCAAGGAAGACGTGCGGAGGTGGTGTGAGGGGACAAGAGAGGTTGTGCAGGGTGTGGAGGGCCAGAAGACAGCTCTGGGGCACAGAAGAAAGCTGAAATGTAGTGCCGAGTGCACAAGGGGGATGCTAAGGGGAGCAGAGGGAAAGAAAAAGGTGGAAGGAGGGGGCCAGAGCAGAAGAGAGGGCTGCTAAAGGGTGTGGAGGGCCAACAGAGGGCTCCAGGGCATGAAGAAGGGCTCCAGAGGGATTCTGAGGGGACCACCAGGGTCCTAAGTGGGTTTGAGGTGCAAGAGACAGCTCTGGGAAACAAGGAAGGCCCAAAGAGGAGTCGGGAAGACACTAGAGTTTTAGTAGGGGGAGTAGATGGGAAAAAAGTAAAAAGCGGGGAGCAAGGAAGACGTGCGGAGGTGGTGTGAGGGGACAAGAGAGGTTGTGCAGGGTGTGGAGGGCCAGAAGACAGCTCTGGGGCACAGAAGAAAGCTGAAATGTAGTGCCGAGTGCACAAGGGGGATGCTAAGCGGGCAGAGGGAAAGAAAAAGGTGGAAGGAGGGGGCCAGAGCAGAAGAGAGGGCTGCTAAAGGCTGTGGAGGGCCAACAGAGGGCTCCAGGGCATGAAGAAGGGCTCCGGAGGGATTCTGAGGGGACTGCCAGGGTCCTAAGGGGGCTCGAGGTGCAAGAGACAGCTCTGGGAAACAAGGAAGGCCCAAAGAGGAGTCGGGAAGACACTAGAGGAGTGCTAGGGGGACTAGAGAGGAAGAAAGTAAAAAGCGGGGAGCAAGGAAGACGTGCGGAGGTGGTGTGAGGGGACAAGAGAGGTTGTGCAGGGTGTGGAGGGCCAGAAGACAGCTCTGGGGCACAGAAGAAAGCTGAAATGTAGTGCCGAGTGCACAAGGGGGATGCTAAGGGGAGCAGAGGGAAAGAAAAAGGTGGAAGGAGGGGGCCAGAGCAGAAGAGAGGGCTGCTAAAGGCTGTGGAGGGCCAACAGAGGGCTGCAGGGCATGAAGAAGGGCTCCGGAGGGATTCTGAGGGGACTGCCAGGGTCCTAAGGGGTCTCGAGGTGCAAGAGACAGCTCTGGGAAACAAGGAAGGCCCAAAGAGGAGTCGGGAAGACACTAGAGGGGTGCTAGGGGGACTAGAGAGGAAGAAAGTAAAAAGCGGGGAGCAAGGAAGACGTGCGGAGGTGGTGTGAGGGGACAAGAGAGGTTGTGCAGGGTGTGGAGGGCCAGAAGACAGCTCTGGGGCACAGAAGAAAGCTGAAATGTAGTGCCGAGTGCACAAGGGGGATGCTAAGGGGAGCAGAGGGAAAGAAAAAGGTGGAAGGAGGGGGCCAGAGCAGAAGAGAGGGCTGCTAAAGGGTGTGGAGGGCCAACAGAGGGCTGCAGGGCATGAAGAAGGGCTCCACAGGGATTCTGAGGGGACTGCCAGGGTCCTAAGGGGTCTCGAGGTGCAAGAGACAGCTCTGGGAAACAAGGAAGGCCCAAAGAGGAGTCGGGAAGACACTAGAGTTTTAGTAGAGGGACTAGATGGGAAAAAAGTAAAAAGCGGGGAGCAAGGAAGACGTGCGGAGGTGGTGTGAGGGGACAAGAGAGGTTGTGCAGGGTGTGGAGGGCCAGAAGACAGCTCTGGGGCACAGAAGAAAGCTGAACAAGTAGCGCCGAGTGCACAAGGGGGATGCTAAGGGGAGCAGAGGGAAAGAAAAAGGTGGAAGGAGGGGGCCAGAGCAGAAGAGAGGGCTGCTAAAGGGTGTGGAGGGCCAACAGAGGGCTCCAGGGCATGAAGAAGGGCTCCACAGGGATTCTGAGGGGACTGCCAGGGTCCTAAGGGGTCTCGAGGTGCAAGAGACAGCTCTGGGAAACAAGGAAGGCCCAAAGAGGAGTCGGGAAGACACTAGAGTTTTAGTAGGGGGACTAGATGGGAAAAAAGTAAAAAGCGGGGAGCAAGGAAGACGTGCGGAGGTGGTGTGAGGGGACAAGAGAGGTTGTGCAGGGTGTGGAGGGCCAGAAGACAGCTCTGGGGCACAGAAGAAAGCTGAAATGTAGTGGCGAGTGCACAAGGGGGATGCTAAGCGGGCAGAGGGAAAGAAAAAGGTGGAAGGAGGGGGCCAGAGCAGAAGAGAGGGCTGCTAAAGGGTGTGGAGGGCCAACAGAGGGCTCCAGGGCATGAAGAAGGGCTCCGGAGGGATTCTGAGGGGACTGCCAGGGTCCTAAGGGGGCTCGAGGTGCAAGAGACAGCTCTGGGAAACAAGGAAGGCCCAAAGAGGAGTCGGGAAGACACTAGAGGAGTGCTAGGGGGACTAGAGAGGAAGAAAGTAAAAAGCGGGGAGCAAGGAAGACGTGCGGAGGTGGTGTGAGGGGACAAGAGAGGTTGTGCAGGGTGTGGAGGGCCAGAAGACAGCTCTGGGGCACAGAAGAAAGCTGAAATGTAGTGGCGAGTGCACAAGGGGGATGCTAAGGGGAGCAGAGGGAAAGAAAAAGGTGGAAGGAGGGGGCCAGAGCAGAAGAGAGGGCTGCTAAAGGGTGTGGAGGGCCAACAGAGGGCTCCAGGGCATGAAGAAGGGCTCCGGAGGGATTCTGAGGGGACCGCCAGGGTCCTAAGTGGGTTTGAGGTGCAAGAGACAGCTCTGGGAAACAAGGAAGGCCCAAAGAGGAGTCGGGAAGACACTAGAGGAGTGCTAGGGGGACTAGAGAGGAAGAAAGTAAAAAGCGGGGAGCAAGGAAGATGTGCGGAGGTGGTGTGAGGGGACAAGAGAGGTTGTGCAGGGTGTGGAGGGCCAGAAGACAGCTGTGGGGCACAGAAGAAAGCTGAACAAGTAGCGCCGAGTGCACAAGGGGGATGCTAAGGGGAGCAGAGGGAAAGAAAAAGGTGGAAGGAGGGGGCCAGAGCAGAAGAGAGGGCTGCTAAAGGGTGTGGAGGGCCAACAGAGGGCTCCAGGGCATGAAGAAGGGCTCCACAGGGATTCTGAGGGGACTGCCAGGGTCCTAAGGGGTCTCGAGGTGCAAGAGACAGCTCTGGGAAACAAGGAAGGCCCAAAGAGGAGTCGGGAAGACACTAGAGTTTTAGTAGGGGGAGTAGATGGGAAAAAAGTAAAAAGCGGGGAGCAAGGAAGACGTGCGGAGGTGGTGTGAGGGGACAAGAGAGGTTGTGCAGGGTGTGGAGGGCCAGAAGACAGCTCTGGGGCACAGAAGAAAGCTGAAATGTAGTGGCGAGTGCACAAGGGGGATGCTAAGGGGAGCAGAGGGAAAGAAAAAGGTGGAAGGAGGGGGCCAGAGCAGAAGAGAGGGCTGCTAAAGGGTGTGGAGGGCCAACAGAGGGCTCCAGGGCATGAAGAAGGGCTCCAGAGGGATTCTGAGGGGACCACCAGGGTCCTAAGTGGGTTTGAGGTGCAAGAGACAGCTCTGGGAAACAAGGAAGGCCCAAAGAGGAGTCGGGAAGACACTAGAGTTTTAGTAGGGGGAGTAGATGGGAAAAAAGTAAAAAGCGGGGAGCAAGGAAGACGTGCGGAGGTGGTGTGAGGGGACAAGAGAGGTTGTGCAGGGTGTGGAGGGCCAGAAGACAGCTCTGGGGCACAGAAGAAAGCTGAAATGTAGTGCCGAGTGCACAAGGGGGATGCTAAGCGGGCAGAGGGAAAGAAAAAGGTGGAAGGAGGGGGCCAGAGCAGAAGAGAGGGCTGCTAAAGGCTGTGGAGGGCCAACAGAGGGCTCCAGGGCATGAAGAAGGGCTCCGGAGGGATTCTGAGGGGACTGCCAGGGTCCTAAGGGGGCTCGAGGTGCAAGAGACAGCTCTGGGAAACAAGGAAGGCCCAAAGAGGAGTCGGGAAGACACTAGAGGAGTGCTAGGGGGACTAGAGAGGAAGAAAGTAAAAAGCGGGGAGCAAGGAAGACGTGCGGAGGTGGTGTGAGGGGACAAGAGAGGTTGTGCAGGGTGTGGAGGGCCAGAAGACAGCTCTGGGGCACAGAAGAAAGCTGAAATGTAGTGCCGAGTGCACAAGGGGGATGCTAAGGGGAGCAGAGGGAAAGAAAAAGGTGGAAGGAGGAGGCCAGAGCAGAAGAGAGGGCTGCTAAAGGCTGTGGAGGGCCAACAGAGGGCTGCAGGGCATGAAGAAGGGCTCCGGAGGGATTCTGAGGGGACTGCCAGGGTCCTAAGGGGTCTCGAGGTGCAAGAGACAGCTCTGGGAAACAAGGAAGGCCCAAAGAGGAGTCGGGAAGACACTAGAGGGGTGCTAGGGGGACTAGAGAGGAAGAAAGTAAAAAGCGGGGAGCAAGGAAGACGTGCGGAGGTGGTGTGAGGGGACAAGAGAGGTTGTGCAGGGTGTGGAGGGCCAGAAGACAGCTCTGGGGCACAGAAGAAAGCTGAAATGTAGTGCCGAGTGCACAAGGGGGATGCTAAGGGGAGCAGAGGGAAAGAAAAAGGTGGAAGGAGGGGGCCAGAGCAGAAGAGAGGGCTGCTAAAGGGTGTGGAGGGCCAACAGAGGGCTGCAGGGCATGAAGAAGGGCTCCACAGGGATTCTGAGGGGACTGCCAGGGTCCTAAGGGGTCTCGAGGTGCAAGAGACAGCTCTGGGAAACAAGGAAGGCCCAAAGAGGAGTCGGGAAGACACTAGAGTTTTAGTAGAGGGACTAGATGGGAAAAAAGTAAAAAGCGGGGAGCAAGGAAGACGTGCGGAGGTGGTGTGAGGGGACAAGAGAGGTTGTGCAGGGTGTGGAGGGCCAGAAGACAGCTCTGGGGCACAGAAGAAAGCTGAACAAGTAGCGCCGAGTGCACAAGGGGGATGCTAAGGGGAGCAGAGGGAAAGAAAAAGGTGGAAGGAGGGGGCCAGAGCAGAAGAGAGGGCTGCTAAAGGGTGTGGAGGGCCAACAGAGGGCTCCAGGGCATGAAGAAGGGCTCCACAGGGATTCTGAGGGGACTGCCAGGGTCCTAAGGGGTCTCGAGGTGCAAGAGACAGCTCTGGGAAACAAGGAAGGCCCAAAGAGGAGTCGGGAAGACACTAGAGTTTTAGTAGGGGGACTAGATGGGAAAAAAGTAAAAAGCGGGGAGCAAGGAAGACGTGCGGAGGTGGTGTGAGGGGACAAGAGAGGTTGTGCAGGGTGTGGAGGGCCAGAAGACAGCTCTGGGGCACAGAAGAAAGCTGAAATGTAGTGGCGAGTGCACAAGGGGGATGCTAAGCGGGCAGAGGGAAAGAAAAAGGTGGAAGGAGGGGGCCAGAGCAGAAGAGAGGGCTGCTAAAGGGTGTGGAGGGCCAACAGAGGGCTCCAGGGCATGAAGAAGGGCTCCGGAGGGATTCTGAGGGGACTGCCAGGGTCCTAAGGGGGCTCGAGGTGCAAGAGACAGCTCTGGGAAACAAGGAAGGCCCAAAGAGGAGTCGGGAAGACACTAGAGGAGTGCTAGGGGGACTAGAGAGGAAGAAAGTAAAAAGCGGGGAGCAAGGAAGACGTGCGGAGGTGGTGTGAGGGGACAAGAGAGGTTGTGCAGGGTGTGGAGGGCCAGAAGACAGCTCTGGGGCACAGAAGAAAGCTGAAATGTAGTGGCGAGTGCACAAGGGGGATGCTAAGGGGAGCAGAGGGAAAGAAAAAGGTGGAAGGAGGGGGCCAGAGCAGAAGAGAGGGCTGCTAAAGGGTGTGGAGGGCCAACAGAGGGCTCCAGGGCATGAAGAAGGGCTCCGGAGGGATTCTGAGGGGACCGCCAGGGTCCTAAGTGGGTTTGAGGTGCAAGAGACAGCTCTGGGAAACAAGGAAGGCCCAAAGAGGAGTCGGGAAGACACTAGAGGAGTGCTAGGGGGACTAGAGAGGAAGAAAGTAAAAAGCGGGGAGCAAGGAAGATGTGCGGAGGTGGTGTGAGGGGACAAGAGAGGTTGTGCAGGGTGTGGAGGGCCAGAAGACAGCTGTGGGGCACAGAAGAAAGCTGAACAAGTAGCGCCGAGTGCACAAGGGGGATGCTAAGGGGAGCAGAGGGAAAGAAAAAGGTGGAAGGAGGGGGCCAGAGCAGAAGAGAGGGCTGCTAAAGGGTGTGGAGGGCCAACAGAGGGCTCCAGGGCATGAAGAAGGGCTCCACAGGGATTCTGAGGGGACTGCCAGGGTCCTAAGGGGTCTCGAGGTGCAAGAGACAGCTCTGGGAAACAAGGAAGGCCCAAAGAGGAGTCGGGAAGACACTAGAGTTTTAGTAGGGGGAGTAGATGGGAAAAAAGTAAAAAGCGGGGAGCAAGGAAGACGTGCGGAGGTGGTGTGAGGGGACAAGAGAGGTTGTGCAGGGTGTGGAGGGCCAGAAGACAGCTCTGGGGCACAGAAGAAAGCTGAAATGTTGTGCCGAGTGCACAAGGGGGATGCTAAGGGGAGCAGAGGGAAAGAAAAAGGTGGAAGGAGGGGGCCAGAGCAGAAGAGAGGGCTGCTAAAGGGTGTGGAGGGCCAACAGAGGGCTCCAGGGCATGAAGAAGGGCTCCACAGGGATTCTGAGGGGACTGCCAGGGTCCTAAGTGGGCTTGAGGTGCAAGAGACAGCTCTGGGAAACAAGGAAGGCCCAAAGAGGAGTCGGGAAGACACTAGAGGAGTGCTAGGGGGACTAGAGAGGAAGAAAGTAAAAAGCGGGGAGCAAGGAAGACGTGCGGAGGTGGTGTGAGGGGACAAGAGAGGTTGTGCAGGGTGTGGAGGGCCAGAAGACAGCTGTGGGGCACAGAAGAAAGCTGAACAAGTAGCGCCGAGTGCACAAGGGGGATGCTAAGGGGAGCAGAGGGAAAGAAAAAGGTGGAAGGAGGGGGCCAGAGCAGAAGAGAGGGCTGCTAAAGGGTGTGGAGGGCCAACAGAGGGCTCCAGGGCATGAAGAAGGGCTCCGGAGGGATTCTGAGGGGACTGCCAGGGTCCTAAGGGGTCTCGAGGTGCAAGAGACAGCTCTGGGAAACAAGGAAGGCCCAAAGAGGAGTCGGGAAGACACTAGAGTTTTAGTAGGGGGAGTAGATGGGAAAAAAGTAAAAAGCGGGGAGCAAGGAAGACGTGCGGAGGTGGTGTGAGGGGACAAGAGAGGTTGTGCAGGGTGTGGAGGGCCAGAAGACAGCTCTGGGGCACAGAAGAAAGCTGAACAAGTAGCGCCGAGTGCACAAGAGGGATGCTAAGGGGAGCAGAGGGAAAGAAAAAGGTGGAAGGAGGGGGCCAGAGCACAAGAGAGGGCTGCTAAAGGGTGTGGAGGGCCAACAGAGGGCTCCAGGGCATGAAGAAGGGCTCCGGAGGGATTCTGAGGGGACCGCCAGGGTCCTAAGTGGGTTTGAGGTGCAAGAGACAGCTCTGGGAAACAAGGAAGGCCCAAAGAGGAGTCGGGAAGACACTAGAGGAGTGCTAGGGGGACTAGAGAGGAAGAAAGTAAAAAGCGGGGAGCAAGGAAGACGTGCGGAGGTGGTGTGAGGGGACAAGAGAGGTTGTGCAGGGTGTGGAGGGCCAGAAGACAGCTCTGGGGCACAGAAGAAAGCTGAACAAGTAGCGCCGAGTGCACAAGAGGGATGCTAAGGGGAGCAGAGGGAAAGAAAAAGGTGGAAGGAGGGGGCCAGAGCAGAAGAGAGGGCTGCTAAAGGGTGTGGAGGGCCAACAGAGGGCTGCAGGGCATGAAGAAGGGCTCCACAGGGATTCTGAGGGGACTGCCAGGGTCCTAAGGGGTCTCGAGGTGCAAGAGACAGCTCTGGGAAACAAGGAAGGCCCAAAGAGGAGTCGGGAAGACACTAGAGTTTTAGTAGAGGGACTAGATGGGAAAAAAGTAAAAAGCGGGGAGCAAGGAAGACGTGCGGAGGTGGTGTGAGGGGACAAGAGAGGTTGTGCAGGGTGTGGAGGGCCAGAAGACAGCTCTGGGGCACAGAAGAAAGCTGAACAAGTAGCGCCGAGTGCACAAGGGGGATGCTAAGGGGAGCAGAGGGAAAGAAAAAGGTGGAAGGAGGGGGCCAGAGCAGAAGAGAGGGCTGCTAAAGGCTGTGGAGGGCCAACAGAGGGCTCCAGGGCATGAAGAAGGGCTCCGGAGGGATTCTGAGGGGACTGCCAGGGTCCTAAGGGGGCTCGAGGTGCAAGAGACAGCTCTGGGAAACAAGGAAGGCCCAAAGAGGAGTCGGGAAGACACTAGAGGAGTGCTAGGGGGACTAGAGAGGAAGAAAGTAAAAAGCGGGGAGCAAGGAAGACGTGCGGAGGTGGTGTGAGGGGACAAGAGAGGTTGTGCAGGGTGTGGAGGGCCAGAAGACAGCTCTGGGGCACAGAAGAAAGCTGAAATGTAGTGGCGAGTGCACAAGGGGGATGCTAAGGGGAGCAGAGGGAAAGAAAAAGGTGGAAGGAGGGGGCCAGAGCAGAAGAGAGGGCTGCTAAAGGGTGTGGAGGGCCAACAGAGGGCTGCAGGGCATGAAGAAGGGCTCCACAGGGATTCTGAGGGGACTGCCAGGGTCCTAAGTGGGCTTGAGGTGCAAGAGACAGCTCTGGGAAACAAGGAAGGCCCAAAGAGGAGTCGGGAAGACACTAGAGGAGTGCTAGGGGGACTAGAGAGGAAGAAAGTAAAAAGCGGGGAGCAAGGAAGACGTGCGGAGGTGGTGTGAGGGGACAAGAGAGGTTGTGCAGGGTGTGGAGGGCCAGAAGACAGCTGTGGGGCACAGAAGAAAGCTGAACAAGTAGCGCCGAGTGCACAAGGGGGATGCTAAGGGGAGCAGAGGGAAAGAAAAAGGTGGAAGGAGGGGGCCAGAGCAGAAGAGAGGGCTGCTAAAGGGTGTGGAGGGCCAACAGAGGGCTCCAGGGCATGAAGAAGGGCTCCGGAGGGATTCTGAGGGGACTGCCAGGGTCCTAAGGGGTCTCGAGGTGCAAGAGACAGCTCTGGGAAACAAGGAAGGCCCAAAGAGGAGTCGGGAAGACACTAGAGTTTTAGTAGGGGGAGTAGATGGGAAAAAAGTAAAAAGCGGGGAGCAAGGAAGACGTGCGGAGGTGGTGTGAGGGGACAAGAGAGGTTGTGCAGGGTGTGGAGGGCCAGAAGACAGCTCTGGGGCACAGAAGAAAGCTGAACAAGTAGCGCCGAGTGCACAAGAGGGATGCTAAGGGGAGCAGAGGGAAAGAAAAAGGTGGAAGGAGGGGGCCAGAGCACAAGAGAGGGCTGCTAAAGGGTGTGGAGGGCCAACAGAGGGCTCCAGGGCATGAAGAAGGGCTCCGGAGGGATTCTGAGGGGACCGCCAGGGTCCTAAGTGGGTTTGAGGTGCAAGAGACAGCTCTGGGAAACAAGGAAGGCCCAAAGAGGAGTCGGGAAGACACTAGAGGAGTGCTAGGGGGACTAGAGAGGAAGAAAGTAAAAAGCGGGGAGCAAGGAAGACGTGCGGAGGTGGTGTGAGGGGACAAGAGAGGTTGTGCAGGGTGTGGAGGGCCAGAAGACAGCTCTGGGGCACAGAAGAAAGCTGAAATGTAGGGCCGAGTGCACAAGGGGGATGCTAAGGGGAGCAGAGGGAAAGAAAAAGGTGGAAGGAGGGGGCCAGAGCAGAAGAGAGGGCTGCTAAAGGGTGTGGAGGGCCAACAGAGGGCTCCAGGGCATGAAGAAGGGCTCCGGAGGGATTCTGAGGGGACTGCCAGGGTCCTAAGGGGTCTCGAGGTGCAAGAGACAGCTCTGGGAAACAAGGAAGGCCCAAAGAGGAGTCGGGAAGACACTAGAGTTTTAGTAGGGGGAGTAGATGGGAAGAAAGTAAAAAGCGGGGAGCAAGGAAGACGTGCGGAGGTGGTGTGAGGGGACAAGAGAGGTTGTGCAGGGTGTGGAGGGCCAGAAGACAGCTGTGGGGCACAGAAGAAAGCTGAACAAGTAGCGCCGAGTGCACAAGGGGGATGCTAAGGGGAGCAGAGGGAAAGAAAAAGGTGGAAGGAGGGGGCCAGAGCAGAAGAGAGGGCTGCTAAAGGGTGTGGAGGGCCAACAGAGGGCTCCAGGGCATGAAGAAGGGCTCCGGAGGGATTCTGAGGGGACTGCCAGGGTCCTAAGGGGTCTCGAGGTGCAAGAGACAGCTCTGGGAAACAAGGAAGGCCCAAAGAGGAGTCGGGAAGACACTAGAGTTTTAGCAGGGGGAGTAGATGGGAAAAAAGTAAAAAGCGGGGAGCAAGGAAGACATGCGGAGGTGGTGTGAGGGGACAAGAGAGGTTGTGCAGGGTGTGGAGGGCCAGAAGACAGCTCTGGGGCACAGAAGAAAGCTGAAATGTAGTGCCGAGTGCGCAAGGGGGATGCTAAGGGGAGCAGAGGGAAAGAAAAAGGTGGAAGGAGGGGGCCAGAGCAGAAGAGAGGGCTGCTAAAGGGTGTGGAGGGCCAACAGAGGGCTGCAGGGCATGAAGAAGGGCTCCACAGGGATTCTGAGGGGACTGCCAGGGTCCTAAGGGGTCTCGAGGTGCAAGAGACAGCTCTGGGAAACAAGGAAGGCCCAAAGAGGAGTCGGGAAGACACTAGAGGGGTGTTAGGGGGACTAGATAGGAAGAAAGTAAAAAGCGGGGAGCAAGGAAGACGTGCGGAGGTGGTGTGAGGGGACAAGAGAGGTTGTGCAGGGTGTGGAGGGCCAGAAGACAGCTCTGGGGCACAGAAGAAAGCTGAAATGTAGTGGCGAGTGCACAAGGGGGATGCTAAGGGGAGCAGAGGGAAAGAAAAAGGTGGAAGGAGGGGGCCAGAGCAGAAGAGAGGGCTGCTAAAGGGTGTGGAGGGCCAACAGAGGGCTGCAGGGCATGAAGAAGGGCTCCACAGGGATTCTGAGGGGACTGCCAGGGTCCTAAGGGGCCTCGAGGTGCAAGAGACAGCTCTGGGAAACAAGGAAGGCCCAAAGAGGAGTCGGGAAGACACTAGAGTTTTAGTAGGGGGAGTAGATGGGAAAAAAGTAAAAATCGGGGAGCAAGGAAGTCGTGCGGAGGTGGTGTGAGGGGACAAGAGAGGTTGTGCAGGGTGTGGAGGGCCAGAAGACAGCTGTGGGGCACAGAAGAAAGCTGAACAAGTAGCGCCGAGTGCACAAGGGGGATGCTAAGGGGAGCAGAGGGAAAGAAAAAGGTGGAAGGAGGGGGCCAGAGCAGAAGAGAGGGCTGCTAAAGGGTGTGGAGGGCCAACAGAGGGCTCCAGGGCATGAAGAAGGGCTCCGGAGGGATTCTGAGGGGACTGCCAGGGTCCTAAGGGGTCTCGAGGTGCAAGAGACAGCTCTGGGAAACAAGGAAGGCCCAAAGAGGAGTCGGGAAGACACTAGAGTTTTAGTAGGGGGAGTAGATGGGAAGAAAGTAAAAAGCGGGGAGCAAGGAAGACGTGCGGAGGTGGTGTGAGGGGACAAGAGAGGTTGTGCAGGGTGTGGAGGGCCAGAAGACAGCTGTGGGGCACAGAAGAAAGCTGAACAAGTAGCGCCGAGTGCACAAGGGGGATGCTAAGGGGAGCAGAGGGAAAGAAAAAGGTGGAAGGAGGGGGCCAGAGCAGAAGAGAGGGCTGCTAAAGGGTGTGGAGGGCCAACAGAGGGCTGCAGGGCATGAAGAAGGGCTCCACAGGGATTCTGAGGGGACTGCCAGGGTCCTAAGGGGTCTCGAGGTGCAAGAGACAGCTCTGGGAAACAAGGAAGGCCCAAAGAGGAGTCGGGAAGACACTAGAGGGGTGTTAGGGGGACTAGATAGGAAGAAAGTAAAAAGCGGGGAGCAAGGAAGACGTGCGGAGGTGGTGTGAGGGGACAAGAGAGGTTGTGCAGGGTGTGGAGGGCCAGAAGACAGCTCTGGGGCACAGAAGAAAGCTGAAATGTAGTGGCGAGTGCACAAGGGGGATGCTAAGGGGAGCAGAGGGAAAGAAAAAGGTGGAAGGAGGGGGCCAGAGCAGAAGAGAGGGCTGCTAAAGGGTGTGGAGGGCCAACAGAGGGCTGCAGGGCATGAAGAAGGGCTCCACAGGGATTCTGAGGGGACTGCCAGGGTCCTAAGGGGCCTCGAGGTGCAAGAGACAGCTCTGGGAAACAAGGAAGGCCCAAAGAGGAGTCGGGAAGACACTAGAGTTTTAGTAGGGGGAGTAGATGGGAAAAAAGTAAAAATCGGGGAGCAAGGAAGTCGTGCGGAGGTGGTGTGAGGGGACAAGAGAGGTTGTGCAGGGTGTGGAGGGCCAGAAGACAGCTGTGGGGCACAGAAGAAAGCTGAACAAGTAGCGCCGAGTGCACAAGGGGGATGCTAAGGGGAGCAGAGGGAAAGAAAAAGGTGGAAGGAGGGGGCCAGAGCAGAAGAGAGGGCTGCTAAAGGGTGTGGAGGGCCAACAGAGGGCTCCAGGGCATGAAGAAGGGCTCCGGAGGGATTCTGAGGGGACTGCCAGGGTCCTAAGGGGTCTCGAGGTGCAAGAGACAGCTCTGGGAAACAAGGAAGGCCCAAAGAGGAGTCGGGAAGACACTAGAGTTTTAGTAGGGGGAGTAGATGGGAAGAAAGTAAAAAGCGGGGAGCAAGGAAGACGTGCGGAGGTGGTGTGAGGGGACAAGAGAGGTTGTGCAGGGTGTGGAGGGCCAGAAGACAGCTGTGGGGCACAGAAGAAAGCTGAACAAGTAGCGCCGAGTGCACAAGGGGGATGCTAAGGGGAGCAGAGGGAAAGAAAAAGGTGGAAGGAGGGGGCCAGAGCAGAAGAGAGGGCTGCTAAAGGGTGTGGAGGGCCAACAGAGGGCTGCAGGGCATGAAGAAGGGCTCCGGAGGGATTCTGAGGGGACTGCCAGGGTCCTAAGGGGTCTCGAGGTGCAAGAGACAGCTCTGGGAAACAAGGAAGGCCCAAAGAGGAGTCGGGAAGACACTAGAGTTTTAGTAGGGGGAGTAGATGGGAAAAAAGTAAAAAGCGGGGAGCAAGGAAGACATGCGGAGGTGGTGTGAGGGGACAAGAGAGGTTGTGCAGGGTGTGGAGGGCCAGAAGACAGCTCTGGGGCACAGAAGAAAGCTGAAATGTAGTGCCGAGTGCACAAGGGGGATGCTAAGGGGAGCAGAGGGAAAGAAAAAGGTGGAAGGAGGGGGCCAGAGCAGAAGAGAGGGCTGCTAAAGGGTGTGGAGGGCCAACAGAGGGCTGCAGGGCATGAAGAAGGGCTCCACAGGGATTCTGAGGGGACTGCCAGGGTCCTAAGGGGTCTCGAGGTGCAAGAGACAGCTCTGGGAAACAAGGAAGGCCCAAAGAGGAGTCGGGAAGACACTAGAGTTTTAGTAGGGGGACTAGATGGGAAAAAAGTAAAAAGCGGGGAGCAAGGAAGACGTGCGGAGGTGGTGTGAGGGGACAAGAGAGGTTGTGCAGGGTGTGGAGGGCCAGAAGACAGCTCTGGGGCACAGAAGAAAGCTGAACAAGTAGCGCCGAGTGCACAAGGGGGATGCTAAGGGGAGCAGAGGGAAAGAAAAAGGTGGAAGGAGGGGGCCAGAGCAGAAGAGAGGGCTGCTAAAGGGTGTGGAGGGCCAACAGAGGGCTCCAGGGCATGAAGAAGGGCTCCACAGGGATTCTGAGGGGACTGCCAGGGTCCTAAGGGGTCTCGAGGTGCAAGAGACAGCTCTGGGAAACAAGGAAGGCCCAAAGAGGAGTCGGGAAGACACTAGAGGGGTGTTAGGGGGACTAGATAGGAAGAAAGTAAAAAGCGGGGAGCAAGGAAGACGTGCGGAGGTGGTGTGAGGGGACAAGAGAGGTTGTGCAGGGTGTGGAGGGCCAGAAGACAGCTCTGGGGCACAGAAGAAAGCTGAAATGTAGTGGCGAGTGCACAAGGGGGATGCTAAGGGGAGCAGAGGGAAAGAAAAAGGTGGAAGGAGGGGGCCAGAGCAGAAGAGAGGGCTGCTAAAGGGTGTGGAGGGCCAACAGAGGGCTCCAGGGCATGAAGAAGGGCTCCACAGGGATTCTGAGGGGACTGCCAGGGTCCTAAGGGGTCTCGAGGTGCAAGAGACAGCTCTGGGAAACAAGGAAGGCCCAAAGAGGAGTCGGGAAGACACTAGAGTTTTAGTAGGGGGACTAGATGGGAAAAAAGTAAAAAGCGGGGAGCAAGGAAGACGTGCGGAGGTGGTGTGAGGGGACAAGAGAGGTTGTGCAGGGTGTGGAGGGCCAGAAGACAGCTCTGGGGCACAGAAGAAAGCTGAAATGTAGTGCCGAGTGCACAAGAGGGATGCTAAGGGGAGCAGAGGGAAAGAAAAAGGTGGAAGGAGGGGGCCAGAGCAGAAGAGAGGGCTGCTAAAGGGTGTGGAGGGCCAACAGAGGGCTGCAGGGCATGAAGAAGGGCTCCACAGGGATTCTGAGGGGACTGCCAGGGTCCTAAGTGGGCTTGAGGTGCAAGAGACAGCTCTGGGAAACAAGGAAGGCCCAAAGAGGAGTCGGGAAGACACTAGAGTTTTAGTAGGGGGAGTAGATGGGAAAAAAGTAAAAAGCGGGGAGCAAGGAAGACGTGCGGAGGTGGTGTGAGGGGACAAGAGAGGTTGTGCAGGGTGTGGAGGGCCAGAAGACAGCTCTGGGGCACAGAAGAAAGCTGAACAAGTAGCGCCGAGTGCACAAGGGGGATGCTAAGGGGAGCAGAGGGAAAGAAAAAGGTGGAAGGAGGGGGCCAGAGCAGAAGAGAGGGCTGCTAAAGGGTGTGGAGGGCCAACAGAGGGCTCCAGGGCATGAAGAAGGGCTCCGGAGGGATTCTGAGGGGACTGCAAGGGTCCTAAGGGGTCTCGAGGTGCAAGAGACAGCTCTGGGAAACAAGGAAGGCCCAAAGAGGAGTCGGGAAGACACTAGAGTTTTAGTAGGGGGAGTAGATGGGAAGAAAGTAAAAAGCGGGGAGCAAGGAAGACGTGCGGAGGTGGTGTGAGGGGACAAGAGAGGTTGTGCAGGGTGTGGAGGGCCAGAAGACAGCTGTGGGGCACAGAAGAAAGCTGAACAAGTAGCGCCGAGTGCACAAGGGGGATGCTAAGGGGAGCAGAGGGAAAGAAAAAGGTGGAAGGAGGGGGCCAGAGCAGAAGAGAGGGCTGCTAAAGGGTGTGGAGGGCCAACAGAGGGCTCCAGGGCATGAAGAAGGGCTCCGGAGGGATTCTGAGGGGACTGCCAGGGTCCTAAGGGGTCTCGAGGTGCAAGAGACAGCTCTGGGAAACAAGGAAGGCCCAAAGAGGAGTCGGGAAGACACTAGAGTTTTAGTAGGGGGAGTAGATGGGAAAAAAGTAAAAAGCGGGGAGCAAGGAAGACATGCGGAGGTGGTGTGAGGGGACAAGAGAGGTTGTGCAGGGTGTGGAGGGCCAGAAGACAGCTCTGGGGCACAGAAGAAAGCTGAAATGTAGTGCCGAGTGCACAAGGGGGATGCTAAGGGGAGCAGAGGGAAAGAAAAAGGTGGAAGGAGGGGGCCAGAGCAGAAGAGAGGGCTGCTAAAGGGTGTGGAGGGCCAACAGAGGGCTCCAGGGCATGAAGAAGGGCTCCACAGGGATTCTGAGGGGACTGCCAGGGTCCTAAGGGGTCTCGAGGTGCAAGAGACAGCTCTGGGAAACAAGGAAGGCCCAAAGAGGAGTCGGGAAGACACTAGAGGGGTGCTAGGGGGACTAGAGAGGAAGAAAGTAAAAAGCGGGGAGCAAGGAAGACGTGCGGAGGTGGTGTGAGGGGACAAGAGAGGTTGTGCAGGGTGTGGAGGGCCAGAAGACAGCTCTGGGGCACAGAAGAAAGCTGAAATGTAGTGCCGAGTGCACAAGGGGGATGCTAAGGGGAGCAGAGGGAAAGAAAAAGGTGGAAGGAGGGGGCCAGAGCAGAAGAGAGGGCTGCTAAAGGGTGTGGAGGGCCAACAGAGGGCTCCAGGGCATGAAGAAGGGCTCCAGAGGGATTCTGAGGGGACTGCCAGGGTCCTAAGGGGTCTCGAGGTGCAAGAGACAGCTCTGGGAAACAAGGAAGGCCCAAAGAGGAGTCGGGAAGACACTAGAGTTTTAGTAGGGGGACTAGATGGGAAAAAAGTAAAAAGCGGGGAGCAAGGAAGACGTGCGGAGGTGGTGTGAGGGGACAAGAGAGGTTGTGCAGGGTGTGGAGGGCCAGAAGACAGCTCTGGGGCACAGAAGAAAGCTGAAATGTAGTGCCGAGTGCACAAGGGGGATGCTAAGGGGAGCAGAGGGAAAGAAAAAGGTGGAAGGAGGGGGCCAGAGCAGAAGAGAGGGCTGCTAAAGGGTGTGGAGGGACAACAGAGAGCTCCAGGGCATGAAGAAGGGCTCCAGAGGGATTCTGAGGGGACTGCCAGGGTCCTAAGGGGTCTCGAGGTGCAAGAGACAGCTCTGGGAAACAAGGAAGGCCCAAAGAGGAGTCGGGAAGACACTAGAGTTTTAGCAGGGGGAGTAGATGGGAAAAAAGTAAAAAGCGGGGAGCAAGGAAGACATGCGGAGGTGGTGTGAGGGGACAAGAGAGGTTGTGCAGGGTGTGGAGGGCCAGAAGACAGCTCTGGGGCACAGAAGAAAGCTGAAATGTAGTGCCGAGTGCGCAAGGGGGATGCTAAGGGGAGCAGAGGGAAAGAAAAAGGTGGAAGGAGGGGGCCAGAGCAGAAGAGAGGGCTGCTAAAGGGTGTGGAGGGCCAACAGAGGGCTCCAGGGCATGAAGAAGGGCTCCACAGGGATTCTGAGGGGACCGCCAGGGTCCTAAGTGGGCTTGAGGTGCAAGAGACAGCTCTGGGAAACAAGGAAGGCCCAAAGAGGAGTCGGGAAGACACTAGAGTTTTAGTAGGGGGACTAGATGGGAAAAAAGTAAAAAGCGGGGAGCAAGGAAGACGTGCGGAGGTGGTGTGAGGGGACAAGAGAGGTTGTGCAGGGTGTGGAGGGCCAGAAGACAGCTCTGGGGCACAGAAGAAAGCTGAAATGTAGGGCCGAGTGCACAAGGGGGATGCTAAGGGGAGCAGAGGGAAAGAAAAAGGTGGAAGGAGGGGGCCAGAGCAGAAGAGAGGGCTGCTAAAGGGTGTGGAGGGCCAACAGAGAGCTCCAGGGCATGAAGAAGGGCTCCAGAGGGATTCTGAGGGGACTGCCAGGGTCCTAAGGGGTCTCGAGGTGCAAGAGACAGCTCTGGGAAACAAGGAAGGCCCAAAGAGGAGTCGGGAAGACACTAGAGTTTTAGTAGGGGGAGTAGATGGGAAAAAAGTAAAAAGCGGGGAGCAAGGAAGACGTGCGGAGGTGGTGTGAGGGGACAAGAGAGGTTGTGCAGGGTGTGGAGGGCCAGAAGACAGCTCTGGGGCACAGAAGAAAGCTGAAATGTAGTGGCGAGTGCACAAGGGGGATGCTAAGGGGAGCAGAGGGAAAGAAAAAGGTGGAAGGAGGGGGCCAGAGCAGAAGAGAGGGCTGCTAAAGGGTGTGGAGGGCCAACAGAGGGCTGCAGGGCATGAAGAAGGGCTCCACAGGGATTCTGAGGGGACTGCCAGGGTCCTAAGGGGCCTCGAGGTGCAAGAGACAGCTCTGGGAAACAAGGAAGGCCCAAAGAGGAGTCGGGAAGACACTAGAGTTTTAGTAGGGGGAGTAGATGGGAAAAAAGTAAAAATCGGGGAGCAAGGAAGTCGTGCGGAGGTGGTGTGAGGGGACAAGAGAGGTTGTGCAGGGTGTGGAGGGCCAGAAGACAGCTGTGGGGCACAGAAGAAAGCTGAACAAGTAGCGCCGAGTGCACAAGGGGGATGCTAAGGGGAGCAGAGGGAAAGAAAAAGGTGGAAGGAGGGGGCCAGAGCAGAAGAGAGGGCTGCTAAAGGGTGTGGAGGGCCAACAGAGGGCTCCAGGGCATGAAGAAGGGCTCCGGAGGGATTCTGAGGGGACTGCCAGGGTCCTAAGGGGTCTCGAGGTGCAAGAGACAGCTCTGGGAAACAAGGAAGGCCCAAAGAGGAGTCGGGAAGACACTAGAGTTTTAGTAGGGGGAGTAGATGGGAAGAAAGTAAAAAGCGGGGAGCAAGGAAGACGTGCGGAGGTGGTGTGAGGGGACAAGAGAGGTTGTGCAGGGTGTGGAGGGCCAGAAGACAGCTGTGGGGCACAGAAGAAAGCTGAACAAGTAGCGCCGAGTGCACAAGGGGGATGCTAAGGGGAGCAGAGGGAAAGAAAAAGGTGGAAGGAGGGGGCCAGAGCACAAGAGAGGGCTGCTAAAGGGTGTGGAGGGCCAACAGAGGGCTGCAGGGCATGAAGAAGGGCTCCGGAGGGATTCTGAGGGGACTGCCAGGGTCCTAAGGGGTCTCGAGGTGCAAGAGACAGCTCTGGGAAACAAGGAAGGCCCAAAGAGGAGTCGGGAAGACACTAGAGTTTTAGTAGGGGGAGTAGATGGGAAAAAAGTAAAAAGCGGGGAGCAAGGAAGACATGCGGAGGTGGTGTGAGGGGACAAGAGAGGTTGTGCAGGGTGTGGAGGGCCAGAAGACAGCTCTGGGGCACAGAAGAAAGCTGAAATGTAGTGCCGAGTGCACAAGGGGGATGCTAAGGGGAGCAGAGGGAAAGAAAAAGGTGGAAGGAGGGGGCCAGAGCAGAAGAGAGGGCTGCTAAAGGGTGTGGAGGGCCAACAGAGGGCTGCAGGGCATGAAGAAGGGCTCCACAGGGATTCTGAGGGGACTGCCAGGGTCCTAAGGGGTCTCGAGGTGCAAGAGACAGCTCTGGGAAACAAGGAAGGCCCAAAGAGGAGTCGGGAAGACACTAGAGTTTTAGTAGGGGGACTAGATGGGAAAAAAGTAAAAAGCGGGGAGCAAGGAAGACGTGCGGAGGTGGTGTGAGGGGACAAGAGAGGTTGTGCAGGGTGTGGAGGGCCAGAAGACAGCTCTGGGGCACAGAAGAAAGCTGAACAAGTAGCGCCGAGTGCACAAGGGGGATGCTAAGGGGAGCAGAGGGAAAGAAAAAGGTGGAAGGAGGGGGCCAGAGCAGAAGAGAGGGCTGCTAAAGGGTGTGGAGGGCCAACAGAGGGCTCCAGGGCATGAAGAAGGGCTCCACAGGGATTCTGAGGGGACTGCCAGGGTCCTAAGGGGTCTCGAGGTGCAAGAGACAGCTCTGGGAAACAAGGAAGGCCCAAAGAGGAGTCGGGAAGACACTAGAGGGGTGTTAGGGGGACTAGATAGGAAGAAAGTAAAAAGCGGGGAGCAAGGAAGACGTGCGGAGGTGGTGTGAGGGGACAAGAGAGGTTGTGCAGGGTGTGGAGGGCCAGAAGACAGCTCTGGGGCACAGAAGAAAGCTGAAATGTAGTGGCGAGTGCACAAGGGGGATGCTAAGGGGAGCAGAGGGAAAGAAAAAGGTGGAAGGAGGGGGCCAGAGCAGAAGAGAGGGCTGCTAAAGGGTGTGGAGGGCCAACAGAGGGCTCCAGGGCATGAAGAAGGGCTCCACAGGGATTCTGAGGGGACTGCCAGGGTCCTAAGGGGTCTCGAGGTGCAAGAGACAGCTCTGGGAAACAAGGAAGGCCCAAAGAGGAGTCGGGAAGACACTAGAGTTTTAGTAGGGGGACTAGATGGGAAAAAAGTAAAAAGCGGGGAGCAAGGAAGACGTGCGGAGGTGGTGTGAGGGGACAAGAGAGGTTGTGCAGGGTGTGGAGGGCCAGAAGACAGCTCTGGGGCACAGAAGAAAGCTGAAATGTAGTGCCGAGTGCACAAGAGGGATGCTAAGGGGAGCAGAGGGAAAGAAAAAGGTGGAAGGAGGGGGCCAGAGCAGAAGAGAGGGCTGCTAAAGGGTGTGGAGGGCCAACAGAGGGCTGCAGGGCATGAAGAAGGGCTCCACAGGGATTCTGAGGGGACTGCCAGGGTCCTAAGTGGGCTTGAGGTGCAAGAGACAGCTCTGGGAAACAAGGAAGGCCCAAAGAGGAGTCGGGAAGACACTAGAGTTTTAGTAGGGGGAGTAGATGGGAAAAAAGTAAAAAGCGGGGAGCAAGGAAGACGTGCGGAGGTGGTGTGAGGGGACAAGAGAGGTTGTGCAGGGTGTGGAGGGCCAGAAGACAGCTCTGGGGCACAGAAGAAAGCTGAACAAGTAGCGCCGAGTGCACAAGGGGGATGCTAAGGGGAGCAGAGGGAAAGAAAAAGGTGGAAGGAGGGGGCCAGAGCAGAAGAGAGGGCTGCTAAAGGGTGTGGAGGGCCAACAGAGGGCTCCAGGGCATGAAGAAGGGCTCCGGAGGGATTCTGAGGGGACTGCAAGGGTCCTAAGGGGTCTCGAGGTGCAAGAGACAGCTCTGGGAAACAAGGAAGGCCCAAAGAGGAGTCGGGAAGACACTAGAGTTTTAGTAGGGGGAGTAGATGGGAAGAAAGTAAAAAGCGGGGAGCAAGGAAGACGTGCGGAGGTGGTGTGAGGGGACAAGAGAGGTTGTGCAGGGTGTGGAGGGCCAGAAGACAGCTGTGGGGCACAGAAGAAAGCTGAACAAGTAGCGCCGAGTGCACAAGGGGGATGCTAAGGGGAGCAGAGGGAAAGAAAAAGGTGGAAGGAGGGGGCCAGAGCAGAAGAGAGGGCTGCTAAAGGGTGTGGAGGGCCAACAGAGGGCTCCAGGGCATGAAGAAGGGCTCCACAGGGATTCTGAGGGGACTGCCAGGGTCCTAAGGGGTCTCGAGGTGCAAGAGACAGCTCTGGGAAACAAGGAAGGCCCAAAGAGGAGTCGGGAAGACACTAGAGGGGTGCTAGGGGGACTAGAGAGGAAGAAAGTAAAAAGCGGGGAGCAAGGAAGACGTGCGGAGGTGGTGTGAGGGGACAAGAGAGGTTGTGCAGGGTGTGGAGGGCCAGAAGACAGCTCTGGGGCACAGAAGAAAGCTGAAATGTAGTGGCGAGTGCACAAGGGGGATGCTAAGGGGAGCAGAGGGAAAGAAAAAGGTGGAAGGAGGGGGCCAGAGCAGAAGAGAGGGCTGCTAAAGGGTGTGGAGGGCCAACAGAGGGCTGCAGGGCATGAAGAAGGGCTCCGGAGGGATTCTGAGGGGACTGCCAGGGTCCTAAGGGGTCTCGAGGTGCAAGAGACAGCTCTGGGAAACAAGGAAGGCCCAAAGAGGAGTCGGGAAGACACTAGAGTTTTAGTAGGGGGAGTAGATGGGAAAAAAGTAAAAATCGGGGAGCAAGGAAGTCGTGCGGAGGTGGTGTGAGGGGACAAGAGAGGTTGTGCAGGGTGTGGAGGGCCAGAAGACAGCTGTGGGGCACAGAAGAAAGCTGAACAAGTAGCGCCGAGTGCACAAGGGGGATGCTAAGGGGAGCAGAGGGAAAGAAAAAGGTGGAAGGAGGGGGCCAGAGCAGAAGAGAGGGCTGCTAAAGGGTGTGGAGGGCCAACAGAGGGCTCCAGGGCATGAAGAAGGGCTCCACAGGGATTCTGAGGGGACTGCCAGGGTCCTAAGGGGCCTCGAGGTGCAAGAGACAGCTCTGGGAAACAAGGAAGGCCCAAAGAGGAGTCGGGAAGACACTAGAGTTTTAGTAGGGGGAGTAGATGGGAAAAAAGTAAAAATCGGGGAGCAAGGAAGTCGTGCGGAGGTGGTGTGAGGGGACAAGAGAGGTTGTGCAGGGTGTGGAGGGCCAGAAGACAGCTGTGGGGCACAGAAGAAAGCTGAACAAGTAGCGCCGAGTGCACAAGGGGGATGCTAAGGGGAGCAGAGGGAAAGAAAAAGGTGGAAGGAGGGGGCCAGAGCAGAAGAGAGGGCTGCTAAAGGGTGTGGAGGGCCAACAGAGGGCTCCAGGGCATGAAGAAGGGCTCCGGAGGGATTCTGAGGGGACTGCCAGGGTCCTAAGGGGTCTCGAGGTGCAAGAGACAGCTCTGGGAAACAAGGAAGGCCCAAAGAGGAGTCGGGAAGACACTAGAGTTTTAGTAGGGGGAGTAGATGGGAAGAAAGTAAAAAGCGGGGAGCAAGGAAGACGTGCGGAGGTGGTGTGAGGGGACAAGAGAGGTTGTGCAGGGTGTGGAGGGCCAGAAGACAGCTGTGGGGCACAGAAGAAAGCTGAACAAGTAGCGCCGAGTGCACAAGGGGGATGCTAAGGGGAGCAGAGGGAAAGAAAAAGGTGGAAGGAGGGGGCCAGAGCACAAGAGAGGGCTGCTAAAGGGTGTGGAGGGCCAACAGAGGGCTGCAGGGCATGAAGAAGGGCTCCGGAGGGATTCTGAGGGGACTGCCAGGGTCCTAAGGGGTCTCGAGGTGCAAGAGACAGCTCTGGGAAACAAGGAAGGCCCAAAGAGGAGTCGGGAAGACACTAGAGTTTTAGTAGGGGGAGTAGATGGGAAAAAAGTAAAAAGCGGGGAGCAAGGAAGACATGCGGAGGTGGTGTGAGGGGACAAGAGAGGTTGTGCAGGGTGTGGAGGGCCAGAAGACAGCTCTGGGGCACAGAAGAAAGCTGAAATGTAGTGCCGAGTGCACAAGGGGGATGCTAAGGGGAGCAGAGGGAAAGAAAAAGGTGGAAGGAGGGGGCCAGAGCAGAAGAGAGGGCTGCTAAAGGGTGTGGAGGGCCAACAGAGGGCTGCAGGGCATGAAGAAGGGCTCCACAGGGATTCTGAGGGGACTGCCAGGGTCCTAAGGGGTCTCGAGGTGCAAGAGACAGCTCTGGGAAACAAGGAAGGCCCAAAGAGGAGTCGGGAAGACACTAGAGTTTTAGTAGGGGGACTAGATGGGAAAAAAGTAAAAAGCGGGGAGCAAGGAAGACGTGCGGAGGTGGTGTGAGGGGACAAGAGAGGTTGTGCAGGGTGTGGAGGGCCAGAAGACAGCTCTGGGGCACAGAAGAAAGCTGAACAAGTAGCGCCGAGTGCACAAGGGGGATGCTAAGGGGAGCAGAGGGAAAGAAAAAGGTGGAAGGAGGGGGCCAGAGCAGAAGAGAGGGCTGCTAAAGGGTGTGGAGGGCCAACAGAGGGCTCCAGGGCATGAAGAAGGGCTCCACAGGGATTCTGAGGGGACTGCCAGGGTCCTAAGGGGTCTCGAGGTGCAAGAGACAGCTCTGGGAAACAAGGAAGGCCCAAAGAGGAGTCGGGAAGACACTAGAGGGGTGTTAGGGGGACTAGATAGGAAGAAAGTAAAAAGCGGGGAGCAAGGAAGACGTGCGGAGGTGGTGTGAGGGGACAAGAGAGGTTGTGCAGGGTGTGGAGGGCCAGAAGACAGCTCTGGGGCACAGAAGAAAGCTGAAATGTAGTGGCGAGTGCACAAGGGGGATGCTAAGGGGAGCAGAGGGAAAGAAAAAGGTGGAAGGAGGGGGCCAGAGCAGAAGAGAGGGCTGCTAAAGGGTGTGGAGGGCCAACAGAGGGCTCCAGGGCATGAAGAAGGGCTCCACAGGGATTCTGAGGGGACTGCCAGGGTCCTAAGGGGTCTCGAGGTGCAAGAGACAGCTCTGGGAAACAAGGAAGGCCCAAAGAGGAGTCGGGAAGACACTAGAGTTTTAGTAGGGGGACTAGATGGGAAAAAAGTAAAAAGCGGGGAGCAAGGAAGACGTGCGGAGGTGGTGTGAGGGGACAAGAGAGGTTGTGCAGGGTGTGGAGGGCCAGAAGACAGCTCTGGGGCACAGAAGAAAGCTGAAATGTAGTGCCGAGTGCACAAGAGGGATGCTAAGGGGAGCAGAGGGAAAGAAAAAGGTGGAAGGAGGGGGCCAGAGCAGAAGAGAGGGCTGCTAAAGGGTGTGGAGGGCCAACAGAGGGCTGCAGGGCATGAAGAAGGGCTCCACAGGGATTCTGAGGGGACTGCCAGGGTCCTAAGTGGGCTTGAGGTGCAAGAGACAGCTCTGGGAAACAAGGAAGGCCCAAAGAGGAGTCGGGAAGACACTAGAGTTTTAGTAGGGGGAGTAGATGGGAAAAAAGTAAAAAGCGGGGAGCAAGGAAGACGTGCGGAGGTGGTGTGAGGGGACAAGAGAGGTTGTGCAGGGTGTGGAGGGCCAGAAGACAGCTCTGGGGCACAGAAGAAAGCTGAACAAGTAGCGCCGAGTGCACAAGGGGGATGCTAAGGGGAGCAGAGGGAAAGAAAAAGGTGGAAGGAGGGGGCCAGAGCAGAAGAGAGGGCTGCTAAAGGGTGTGGAGGGCCAACAGAGGGCTCCAGGGCATGAAGAAGGGCTCCGGAGGGATTCTGAGGGGACTGCAAGGGTCCTAAGGGGTCTCGAGGTGCAAGAGACAGCTCTGGGAAACAAGGAAGGCCCAAAGAGGAGTCGGGAAGACACTAGAGTTTTAGTAGGGGGAGTAGATGGGAAGAAAGTAAAAAGCGGGGAGCAAGGAAGACGTGCGGAGGTGGTGTGAGGGGACAAGAGAGGTTGTGCAGGGTGTGGAGGGCCAGAAGACAGCTGTGGGGCACAGAAGAAAGCTGAACAAGTAGCGCCGAGTGCACAAGGGGGATGCTAAGGGGAGCAGAGGGAAAGAAAAAGGTGGAAGGAGGGGGCCAGAGCAGAAGAGAGGGCTGCTAAAGGGTGTGGAGGGCCAACAGAGGGCTCCAGGGCATGAAGAAGGGCTCCACAGGGATTCTGAGGGGACTGCCAGGGTCCTAAGGGGTCTCGAGGTGCAAGAGACAGCTCTGGGAAACAAGGAAGGCCCAAAGAGGAGTCGGGAAGACACTAGAGGGGTGCTAGGGGGACTAGAGAGGAAGAAAGTAAAAAGCGGGGAGCAAGGAAGACGTGCGGAGGTGGTGTGAGGGGACAAGAGAGGTTGTGCAGGGTGTGGAGGGCCAGAAGACAGCTCTGGGGCACAGAAGAAAGCTGAAATGTAGTGGCGAGTGCACAAGGGGGATGCTAAGGGGAGCAGAGGGAAAGAAAAAGGTGGAAGGAGGGGGCCAGAGCAGAAGAGAGGGCTGCTAAAGGGTGTGGAGGGCCAACAGAGGGCTGCAGGGCATGAAGAAGGGCTCCACAGGGATTCTGAGGGGACTGCCAGGGTCCTAAGGGGTCTCGAGGTGCAAGAGACAGCTCTGGGAAACAAGGAAGGCCCAAAGAGGAGTCGGGAAGACACTAGAGTTTTAGTAGGGGGAGTAGATGGGAAAAAAGTAAAAAGCGGGGAGCAAGGAAGACGTGCGGAGGTGGTGTGAGGGGACAAGAGAGGTTGTGCAGGGTGTGGAGGGCCAGAAGACAGCTCTGGGGCACAGAAGAAAGCTGAACAAGTAGCGCCGAGTGCACAAGGGGGATGCTAAGGGGAGCAGAGGGAAAGAAAAAGGTGGAAGGAGGGGGCCAGAGCAGAAGAGAGGGCTGCTAAAGGGTGTGGAGGGCCAACAGAGGGCTCCAGGGCATGAAGAAGGGCTCCAGAGGGATTCTGAGGGGACTGCCAGGGTCCTAAGGGGTCTCGAGGTGCAAGAGACAGCTCTGGGAAACAAGGAAGGCCCAAAGAGGAGTCGGGAAGACACTAGAGTTTTAGTAGGGGGACTAGATGGGAAAAAAGTAAAAAGCGGGGAGCAAGGAAGACGTGCGGAGGTGGTGTGAGGGGACAAGAGAGGTTGTGCAGGGTGTGGAGGGCCAGAAGACAGCTCTGGGGCACAGAAGAAAGCTGAAATGTAGTGCCGAGTGCACAAGGGGGATGCTAAGGGGAGCAGAGGGAAAGAAAAAGGTGGAAGGAGGGGGCCAGAGCAGAAGAGAGGGCTGCTAAAGGGTGTGGAGGGACAACAGAGAGCTCCAGGGCATGAAGAAGGGCTCCAGAGGGATTCTGAGGGGACTGCCAGGGTCCTAAGGGGTCTCGAGGTGCAAGAGACAGCTCTGGGAAACAAGGAAGGCCCAAAGAGGAGTCGGGAAGACACTAGAGTTTTAGTAGGGGGACTAGATGGGAAAAAAGTAAAAAGCGGGGAGCAAGGAAGACGTGCGGAGGTGGTGTGAGGGGACAAGAGAGGTTGTGCAGGGTGTGGAGGGCCAGAAGACAGCTCTGGGGCACAGAAGAAAGCTGAACAAGTAGCGCCGAGTGCACAAGGGGGATGCTAAGGGGAGCAGAGGGAAAGAAAAAGGTGGAAGGAGGGGGCCAGAGCAGAAGAGAGGGCTGCTAAAGGGTGTGGAGGGCCAACAGAGGGCTGCAGGGCATGAAGAAGGGCTCCACAGGGATTCTGAGGGGACTGCCAGGGTCCTAAGGGGTCTCGAGGTGCAAGAGACAGCTCTGGGAAACAAGGAAGGCCCAAAGAGGAGTCGGGAAGACACTAGAGGGGTGTTAGGGGGACTAGATAGGAAGAAAGTAAAAAGCGGGGAGCAAGGAAGACGTGCGGAGGTGGTGTGAGGGGACAAGAGAGGTTGTGCAGGGTGTGGAGGGCCAGAAGACAGCTCTGGGGCACAGAAGAAAGCTGAAATGTAGTGGCGAGTGCACAAGGGGGATGCTAAGGGGAGCAGAGGGAAAGAAAAAGGTGGAAGGAGGGGGCCAGAGCAGAAGAGAGGGCTGCTAAAGGGTGTGGAGGGCCAACAGAGGGCTGCAGGGCATGAAGAAGGGCTCCACAGGGATTCTGAGGGGACTGCCAGGGTCCTAAGGGGTCTCGAGGTGCAAGAGACAGCTCTGGGAAACAAGGAAGGCCCAAAGAGGAGTCGGGAAGACACTAGAGTTTTAGTAGGGGGAGTAGATGGGAAAAAAGTAAAAATCGGGGAGCAAGGAAGACGTGCGGAGGTGGTGTGAGGGGACAAGAGAGGTTGTGCAGGGTGTGGAGGGCCAGAAGACAGCTCTGGGGCACAGAAGAAAGCTGAAATGTAGGGCCGAGTGCACAAGGGGGATGCTAAGGGGAGCAGAGGGAAAGAAAAAGGTGGAAGGAGGGGGCCAGAGCAGAAGAGAGGGCTGCTAAAGGGTGTGGAGGGCCAACAGAGGGCTGCAGGGCATGAAGAAGGGCTCCACAGGGATTCTGAGGGGACTGCCAGGGTCCTAAGTGGGCTTGAGGTGCAAGAGACAGCTCTGGGAAACAAGGAAGGCCCAAAGAGGAGTCGGGAAGACACTAGAGTTTTAGTAGGGGGACTAGATGGGAAAAAAGTAAAAAGCGGGGAGCAAGGAAGACGTGCGGAGGTGGTGTGAGGGGACAAGAGAGGTTGTGCAGGGTGTGGAGGGCCAGAAGACAGCTCTGGGGCACAGAAGAAAGCTGAACAAGTAGCGCCGAGTGCACAAGGGGGATGCTAAGGGGAGCAGAGGGAAAGAAAAAGGTGGAAGGAGGGGGCCAGAGCAGAAGAGAGGGCTGCTAAAGGGTGTGGAGGGCCAACAGAGGGCTCCAGGGCATGAAGAAGGGCTCCACAGGGATTCTGAGGGGACTGCCAGGGTCCTAAGGGGTCTCGAGGTGCAAGAGACAGCTCTGGGAAACAAGGAAGGCCCAAAGAGGAGTCGGGAAGACACTAGAGGGGTGTTAGGGGGACTAGATAGGAAGAAAGTAAAAAGCGGGGAGCAAGGAAGACGTGCGGAGGTGGTGTGAGGGGACAAGAGAGGTTGTGCAGGGTGTGGAGGGCCAGAAGACAGCTCTGGGGCACAGAAGAAAGCTGAAATGTAGTGCCGAGTGCACAAGAGGGATGCTAAGGGGAGCAGAGGGAAAGAAAAAGGTGGAAGGAGGGGGCCAGAGCAGAAGAGAGGGCTGCTAAAGGGTGTGGAGGGCCAACAGAGGGCTGCAGGGCATGAAGAAGGGCTCCACAGGGATTCTGAGGGGACTGCCAGGGTCCTAAGTGGGCTTGAGGTGCAAGAGACAGCTCTGGGAAACAAGGAAGGCCCAAAGAGGAGTCGGGAAGACACTAGAGTTTTAGTAGGGGGACTAGATGGGAAAAAAGTAAAAAGCGGGGAGCAAGGAAGACGTGCGGAGGTGGTGTGAGGGGACAAGAGAGGTTGTGCAGGGTGTGGAGGGCCAGAAGACAGCTCTGGGGCACAGAAGAAAGCTGAACAAGTAGCGCCGAGTGCACAAGGGGGATGCTAAGGGGAGCAGAGGGAAAGAAAAAGGTGGAAGGAGGGGGCCAGAGCAGAAGAGAGGGCTGCTAAAGGGTGTGGAGGGCCAACAGAGGGCTCCGGGGCATGAAGAAGGGCTCCGGAGGGATTCTGAGGGGACTGCCAGGGTCCTAAGGGGTCTCGAGGTGCAAGAGACAGCTCTGGGAAACAAGGAAGGCCCAAAGAGGAGTCGGGAAGACACTAGAGTTTTAGTAGGGGGAGTAGATGGGAAGAAAGTAAAAAGCGGGGAGCAAGGAAGACGTGCGGAGGTGGTGTGAGGGGACAAGAGAGGTTGTGCAGGGTGTGGAGGGCCAGAAGACAGCTGTGGGGCACAGAAGAAAGCTGAACAAGTAGCGCCGAGTGCACAAGGGGGATGCTAAGGGGAGCAGAGGGAAAGAAAAAGGTGGAAGGAGGGGGCCAGAGCAGAAGAGAGGGCTGCTAAAGGGTGTGGAGGGCCCACAGAGGGCTCCAGGGCATGAAGAAGGGCTCCGGAGGGATTCTGAGGGGACTGCCAGGGTCCTAAGGGGTCTCGAGGTGCAAGAGACAGCTCTGGGAAACAAGGAAGGCCCAAAGAGGAGTCGGGAAGACACTAGAGTTTTAGTAGGGGGAGTAGATGGGAAAAAAGTAAAAAGCGGGGAGCAAGGAAGACATGCGGAGGTGGTGTGAGGGGACAAGAGAGGTTGTGCAGGGTGTGGAGGGCCAGAAGACAGCTGTGGGGCACAGAAGAAAGCTGAAATGTAGTGCCGAGTGCACAAGGGGGATGCTAAGGGGAGCAGAGGGAAAGAAAAAGGTGGAAGGAGGGGGCCAGAGCAGAAGAGAGGGCTGCTAAAGGGTGTGGAGGGCCAACAGAGGGCTCCAGGGCATGAAGAAGGGCTCCACAGGGATTCTGAGGGGACTGCCAGGGTCCTAAGGGGTCTCGAGGTGCAAGAGACAGCTCTGGGAAACAAGGAAGGCCCAAAGAGGAGTCGGGAAGACACTAGAGGAGTGCTAGGGGGACTAGAGAGGAAGAAAGTAAAAAGCGGGGAGCAAGGAAGACGTGCGGAGGTGGTGTGAGGGGACAAGAGAGGTTGTGCAGGGTGTGGAGGGCCAGAAGACAGCTCTGGGGCACAGAAGAAAGCTGAAATGTAGTGCCGAGTGCACAAGGGGGATGCTAAGGGGAGCAGAGGGAAAGAAAAAGGTGGAAGGAGGGGGCCAGAGCAGAAGAGAGGGCTGCTAAAGGGTGTGGAGGGCCAACAGAGGGCTGCAGGGCATGAAGAAGGGCTCCGGAGGGATTCTGAGGGGACTGCCAGGGTCCTAAGGGGTCTCGAGGTGCAAGAGACAGCTCTGGGAAACAAGGAAGGCCCAAAGAGGAGTCGGGAAGACACTAGAGTTTTAGTAGGGGGACTAGATGGGAAAAAAGTAAAAAGCGGGGAGCAAGGAAGACGTGCGGAGGTGGTGTGAGGGGACAAGAGAGGTTGTGCAGGGTGTGGAGGGCCAGAAGACAGCTCTGGGGCACAGAAGAAAGCTGAACAAGTAGCGCCGAGTGCACAAGGGGGATGCTAAGGGGAGCAGAGGGAAAGAAAAAGGTGGAAGGAGGGGGCCAGAGCAGAAGAGAGGGCTGCTAAAGGGTGTGGAGGGCCAACAGAGGGCTCCAGGGCATGAAGAAGGGCTCCGGAGGGATTCTGAGGGGACTGCCAGGGTCCTAAGGGGTCTCGAGGTGCAAGAGACAGCTCTGGGAAACAAGGAAGGCCCAAAGAGGAGTCGGGAAGACACTAGAGGGGTGTTAGGGGGACTAGATAGGAAGAAAGTAAAAAGCGGGGAGCAAGGAAGACGTGCGGAGGTGGTGTGAGGGGACAAGAGAGGTTGTGCAGGGTGTGGAGGGCCAGAAGACAGCTCTGGGGCACAGAAGAAAGCTGAAATGTAGTGGCGAGTGCACAAGGGGGATGCTAAGGGGAGCAGAGGGAAAGAAAAAGGTGGAAGGAGGGGGCCAGAGCAGAAGAGAGGGCTGCTAAAGGGTGTGGAGGGCCAACAGAGGGCTGCAGGGCATGAAGAAGGGCTCCACAGGGATTCTGAGGGGACTGCCAGGGTCCTAAGGGGTCTCGAGGTGCAAGAGACAGCTCTGGGAAACAAGGAAGGCCCAAAGAGGAGTCGGGAAGACACTAGAGTTTTAGTAGGGGGAGTAGATGGGAAAAAAGTAAAAATCGGGGAGCAAGGAAGACGTGCGGAGGTGGTGTGAGGGGACAAGAGAGGTTGTGCAGGGTGTGGAGGGCCAGAAGACAGCTCTGGGGCACAGAAGAAAGCTGAAATGTAGGGCCGAGTGCACAAGGGGGATGCTAAGGGGAGCAGAGGGAAAGAAAAAGGTGGAAGGAGGGGGCCAGAGCAGAAGAGAGGGCTGCTAAAGGGTGTGGAGGGCCAACAGAGGGCTGCAGGGCATGAAGAAGGGCTCCACAGGGATTCTGAGGGGACTGCCAGGGTCCTAAGTGGGCTTGAGGTGCAAGAGACAGCTCTGGGAAACAAGGAAGGCCCAAAGAGGAGTCGGGAAGACACTAGAGTTTTAGTAGGGGGACTAGATGGGAAAAAAGTAAAAAGCGGGGAGCAAGGAAGACGTGCGGAGGTGGTGTGAGGGGACAAGAGAGGTTGTGCAGGGTGTGGAGGGCCAGAAGACAGCTCTGGGGCACAGAAGAAAGCTGAACAAGTAGCGCCGAGTGCACAAGGGGGATGCTAAGGGGAGCAGAGGGAAAGAAAAAGGTGGAAGGAGGGGGCCAGAGCAGAAGAGAGGGCTGCTAAAGGGTGTGGAGGGCCAACAGAGGGCTCCAGGGCATGAAGAAGGGCTCCACAGGGATTCTGAGGGGACTGCCAGGGTCCTAAGGGGTCTCGAGGTGCAAGAGACAGCTCTGGGAAACAAGGAAGGCCCAAAGAGGAGTCGGGAAGACACTAGAGGGGTGTTAGGGGGACTAGATAGGAAGAAAGTAAAAAGCGGGGAGCAAGGAAGACGTGCGGAGGTGGTGTGAGGGGACAAGAGAGGTTGTGCAGGGTGTGGAGGGCCAGAAGACAGCTCTGGGGCACAGAAGAAAGCTGAAATGTAGTGCCGAGTGCACAAGAGGGATGCTAAGGGGAGCAGAGGGAAAGAAAAAGGTGGAAGGAGGGGGCCAGAGCAGAAGAGAGGGCTGCTAAAGGGTGTGGAGGGCCAACAGAGGGCTGCAGGGCATGAAGAAGGGCTCCACAGGGATTCTGAGGGGACTGCCAGGGTCCTAAGTGGGCTTGAGGTGCAAGAGACAGCTCTGGGAAACAAGGAAGGCCCAAAGAGGAGTCGGGAAGACACTAGAGTTTTAGTAGGGGGACTAGATGGGAAAAAAGTAAAAAGCGGGGAGCAAGGAAGACGTGCGGAGGTGGTGTGAGGGGACAAGAGAGGTTGTGCAGGGTGTGGAGGGCCAGAAGACAGCTCTGGGGCACAGAAGAAAGCTGAACAAGTAGCGCCGAGTGCACAAGGGGGATGCTAAGGGGAGCAGAGGGAAAGAAAAAGGTGGAAGGAGGGGGCCAGAGCAGAAGAGAGGGCTGCTAAAGGGTGTGGAGGGCCAACAGAGGGCTCCGGGGCATGAAGAAGGGCTCCGGAGGGATTCTGAGGGGACTGCCAGGGTCCTAAGGGGTCTCGAGGTGCAAGAGACAGCTCTGGGAAACAAGGAAGGCCCAAAGAGGAGTCGGGAAGACACTAGAGTTTTAGTAGGGGGAGTAGATGGGAAGAAAGTAAAAAGCGGGGAGCAAGGAAGACGTGCGGAGGTGGTGTGAGGGGACAAGAGAGGTTGTGCAGGGTGTGGAGGGCCAGAAGACAGCTGTGGGGCACAGAAGAAAGCTGAACAAGTAGCGCCGAGTGCACAAGGGGGATGCTAAGGGGAGCAGAGGGAAAGAAAAAGGTGGAAGGAGGGGGCCAGAGCAGAAGAGAGGGCTGCTAAAGGGTGTGGAGGGCCCACAGAGGGCTCCAGGGCATGAAGAAGGGCTCCGGAGGGATTCTGAGGGGACTGCCAGGGTCCTAAGGGGTCTCGAGGTGCAAGAGACAGCTCTGGGAAACAAGGAAGGCCCAAAGAGGAGTCGGGAAGACACTAGAGTTTTAGTAGGGGGAGTAGATGGGAAAAAAGTAAAAAGCGGGGAGCAAGGAAGACATGCGGAGGTGGTGTGAGGGGACAAGAGAGGTTGTGCAGGGTGTGGAGGGCCAGAAGACAGCTGTGGGGCACAGAAGAAAGCTGAAATGTAGTGCCGAGTGCACAAGGGGGATGCTAAGGGGAGCAGAGGGAAAGAAAAAGGTGGAAGGAGGGGGCCAGAGCAGAAGAGAGGGCTGCTAAAGGGTGTGGAGGGCCAACAGAGGGCTCCAGGGCATGAAGAAGGGCTCCACAGGGATTCTGAGGGGACTGCCAGGGTCCTAAGGGGTCTCGAGGTGCAAGAGACAGCTCTGGGAAACAAGGAAGGCCCAAAGAGGAGTCGGGAAGACACTAGAGGGGTGCTAGGGGGACTAGAGAGGAAGAAAGTAAAAAGCGGGGAGCAAGGAAGACGTGCGGAGGTGGTGTGAGGGGACAAGAGAGGTTGTGCAGGGTGTGGAGGGCCAGAAGACAGCTCTGGGGCACAGAAGAAAGCTGAAATGTAGTGCCGAGTGCACAAGGGGGATGCTAAGGGGAGCAGAGGGAAAGAAAAAGGTGGAAGGAGGGGGCCAGAGCAGAAGAGAGGGCTGCTAAAGGGTGTGGAGGGCCAACAGAGGGCTGCAGGGCATGAAGAAGGGCTCCGGAGGGATTCTGAGGGGACTGCCAGGGTCCTAAGGGGTCTCGAGGTGCAAGAGACAGCTCTGGGAAACAAGGAAGGCCCAAAGAGGAGTCGGGAAGACACTAGAGTTTTAGTAGGGGGAGTAGATGGGAAAAAAGTAAAAAGCGGGGAGCAAGGAAGACGTGCGGAGGTGGTGTGAGGGGACAAGAGAGGTTGTGCAGGGTGTGGAGGGCCAGAAGACAGCTCTGGGGCACAGAAGAAAGCTGAACAAGTAGCGCCGAGTGCACAAGGGGGATGCTAAGGGGAGCAGAGGGAAAGAAAAAGGTGGAAGGAGGGGGCCAGAGCAGAAGAGAGGGCTGCTAAAGGGTGTGGAGGGCCAACAGAGGGCTCCAGGGCATGAAGAAGGGCTCCACAGGGATTCTGAGGGGACTGCCAGGGTCCTAAGGGGTCTCGAGGTGCAAGAGACAGCTCTGGGAAACAAGGAAGGCCCAAAGAGGAGTCGGGAAGACACTAGAGGGGTGTTAGGGGGACTAGATAGGAAGAAAGTAAAAAGCGGGGAGCAAGGAAGACGTGCGGAGGTGGTGTGAGGGGACAAGAGAGGTTGTGCAGGGTGTGGAGGGCCAGAAGACAGCTCTGGGGCACAGAAGAAAGCTGAAATGTAGTGGCGAGTGCACAAGGGGGATGCTAAGGGGAGCAGAGGGAAAGAAAAAGGTGGAAGGAGGGGGCCAGAGCAGAAGAGAGGGCTGCTAAAGGGTGTGGAGGGCCAACAGAGGGCTGCAGGGCATGAAGAAGGGCTCCACAGGGATTCTGAGGGGACTGCCAGGGTCCTAAGTGGGCTTGAGGTGCAAGAGACAGCTCTGGGAAACAAGGAAGGCCCAAAGAGGAGTCGGGAAGACACTAGAGTTTTAGTAGGGGGAGTAGATGGGAAAAAAGTAAAAAGCGGGGAGCAAGGAAGACGTGCGGAGGTGGTGTGAGGGGACAAGAGAGGTTGTGCAGGGTGTGGAGGGCCAGAAGACAGCTCTGGGGCACAGAAGAAAGCTGAACAAGTAGCGCCGAGTGCACAAGGGGGATGCTAAGGGGAGCAGAGGGAAAGAAAAAGGTGGAAGGAGGGGGCCAGAGCAGAAGAGAGGGCTGCTAAAGGGTGTGGAGGGCCAACAGAGGGCTCCAGGGCATGAAGAAGGGCTCCGGAGGGATTCTGAGGGGACTGCCAGGGTCCTAAGGGGTCTCGAGGTGCAAGAGACAGCTCTGGGAAACAAGGAAGGCCCAAAGAGGAGTCGGGAAGACACTAGAGTTTTAGTAGGGGGAGTAGATGGGAAGAAAGTAAAAAGCGGGGAGCAAGGAAGACGTGCGGAGGTGGTGTGAGGGGACAAGAGAGGTTGTGCAGGGTGTGGAGGGCCAGAAGACAGCTCTGGGGCACAGAAGAAAGCTGAACAAGTAGCGCCGAGTGCACAAGGGGGATGCTAAGGGGAGCAGAGGGAAAGAAAAAGGTGGAAGGAGGGGGCCAGAGCAGAAGAGAGGGCTGCTAAAGGGTGTGGAGGGCCAACAGAGGGCTCCAGGGCATGAAGAAGGGCTCCAGAGGGATTCTGAGGGGACTGCCAGGGTCCTAAGGGGTCTCGAGGTGCAAGAGACAGCTCTGGGAAACAAGGAAGGCCCAAAGAGGAGTCGGGAAGACACTAGAGGGGTGTTAGGGGGACTAGATAGGAAGAAAGTAAAAAGCGGGGAGCAAGGAAGACGTGCGGAGGTGGTGTGAGGGGACAAGAGAGGTTGTGCAGGGTGTGGAGGGCCAGAAGACAGCTCTGGGGCACAGAAGAAAGCTGAAATGTAGTGGCGAGTGCACAAGGGGGATGCTAAGGGGAGCAGAGGGAAAGAAAAAGGTGGAAGGAGGGGGCCAGAGCAGAAGAGAGGGCTGCTAAAGGGTGTGGAGGGCCAACAGAGGGCTGCAGGGCATGAAGAAGGGCTCCACAGGGATTCTGAGGGGACTGCCAGGGTCCTAAGTGGGCTTGAGGTGCAAGAGACAGCTCTGGGAAACAAGGAAGGCCCAAAGAGGAGTCGGGAAGACACTAGAGTTTTAGTAGGGGGAGTAGATGGGAAAAAAGTAAAAAGCGGGGAGCAAGGAAGACGTGCGGAGGTGGTGTGAGGGGACAAGAGAGGTTGTGCAGGGTGTGGAGGGCCAGAAGACAGCTCTGGGGCACAGAAGAAAGCTGAACAAGTAGCGCCGAGTGCACAAGGGGGATGCTAAGGGGAGCAGAGGGAAAGAAAAAGGTGGAAGGAGGGGGCCAGAGCAGAAGAGAGGGCTGCTAAAGGGTGTGGAGGGCCAACAGAGGGCTCCAGGGCATGAAGAAGGGCTCCGGAGGGATTCTGAGGGGACTGCCAGGGTCCTAAGGGGTCTCGAGGTGCAAGAGACAGCTCTGGGAAACAAGGAAGGCCCAAAGAGGAGTCGGGAAGACACTAGAGTTTTAGTAGGGGGAGTAGATGGGAAGAAAGTAAAAAGCGGGGAGCAAGGAAGACGTGCGGAGGTGGTGTGAGGGGACAAGAGAGGTTGTGCAGGGTGTGGAGGGCCAGAAGACAGCTGTGGGGCACAGAAGAAAGCTGAACAAGTAGCGCCGAGTGCACAAGGGGGATGCTAAGGGGAGCAGAGGGAAAGAAAAAGGTGGAAGGAGGGGGCCAGAGCAGAAGAGAGGGCTGCTAAAGGGTGTGGAGGGCCAACAGAGGGCTCCAGGGCATGAAGAAGGGCTCCGGAGGGATTCTGAGGGGACTGCCAGGGTCCTAAGGGGTCTCGAGGTGCAAGAGACAGCTCTGGGAAACAAGGAAGGCCCAAAGAGGAGTCGGGAAGACACTAGAGGAGTGCTAGGGGGACTAGAGAGGAAGAAAGTAAAAAGCGGGGAGCAAGGAAGACGTGCGGAGGTGGTGTGAGGGGACAAGAGAGGTTGTGCAGGGTGTGGAGGGCCAGAAGACAGCTCTGGGGCACAGAAGAAAGCTGAAATGTAGTGCCGAGTGCGCAAGGGGGATGCTAAGGGGAGCAGAGGGAAAGAAAAAGGTGGAAGGAGGGGGCCAGAGCAGAAGAGAGGGCTGCTAAAGGGTGTGGAGGGCCAACAGAGGGCTCCAGGGCATGAAGAAGGGCTCCACAGGGATTCTGAGGGGACCGCCAGGGTCCTAAGTGGGCTTGAGGTGCAAGAGACAGCTCTGGGAAACAAGGAAGGCCCAAAGAGGAGTCGGGAAGACACTAGAGTTTTAGCAGGGGGACTAGATGGGAAAAAAGTAAAAAGCGGGGAGCAAGGAAGACGTGCGGAGGTGGTGTGAGGGGACAAGAGAGGTTGTGCAGGGTGTGGAGGGCCAGAAGACAGCTCTGGGGCACAGAAGAAAGCTGAAATGTAGTGGCGAGTGCACAAGGGGGATGCTAAGGGGAGCAGAGGGAAAGAAAAAGGTGGAAGGAGGGGGCCAGAGCAGAAGAGAGGGCTGCTAAAGGGTGTGGAGGGCCAACAGAGGGCTGCAGGGCATGAAGAAGGGCTCCACAGGGATTCTGAGGGGACTGCCAGGGTCCTAAGGGGTCTCGAGGTGCAAGAGACAGCTCTGGGAAACAAGGAAGGCCCAAAGAGGAGTCGGGAAGACACTAGAGTTTTAGTAGGGGGAGTAGATGGGAAAAAAGTAAAAATCGGGGAGCAAGGAAGACGTGCGGAGGTGGTGTGAGGGGACAAGAGAGGTTGTGCAGGGTGTGGAGGGCCAGAAGACAGCTCTGGGGCACAGAAGAAAGCTGAAATGTAGGGCCGAGTGCACAAGGGGGATGCTAAGGGGAGCAGAGGGAAAGAAAAAGGTGGAAGGAGGGGGCCAGAGCAGAAGAGAGGGCTGCTAAAGGGTGTGGAGGGCCAACAGAGGGCTCCAGGGCATGAAGAAGGGCTCCGGAGGGATTCTGAGGGGACTGCCAGGGTCCTAAGGGGTCTCGAGGTGCAAGAGACAGCTCTGGGAAACAAGGAAGGCCCAAAGAGGAGTCGGGAAGACACTAGAGTTTTAGTAGGGGGAGTAGATGGGAAGAAAGTAAAAAGCGGGGAGCAAGGAAGACGTGCGGAGGTGGTGTGAGGGGACAAGAGAGGTTGTGCAGGGTGTGGAGGGCCAGAAGACAGCTCTGGGGCACAGAAGAAAGCTGAACAAGTAGCGCCGAGTGCACAAGGGGGATGCTAAGGGGAGCAGAGGGAAAGAAAAAGGTGGAAGGAGGGGGCCAGAGCAGAAGAGAGGGCTGCTAAAGGGTGTGGAGGGCCAACAGAGGGCTCCAGGGCATGAAGAAGGGCTCCGGAGGGATTCTGAGGGGACTGCCAGGGTCCTAAGGGGTCTCGAGGTGCAAGAGACAGCTCTGGGAAACAAGGAAGGCCCAAAGAGGAGTCGGGAAGACACTAGAGTTTTAGTAGGGGGAGTAGATGGGAAAAAAGTAAAAAGCGGGGAGCAAGGAAGACATGCGGAGGTGGTGTGAGGGGACAAGAGAGGTTGTGCAGGGTGTGGAGGGCCAGAAGACAGCTCTGGGGCACAGAAGAAAGCTGAAATGTAGTGGCGAGTGCACAAGGGGGATGCTAAGGGGAGCAGAGGGAAAGAAAAAGGTGGAAGGAGGGGGCCAGAGCAGAAGAGAGGGCTGCTAAAGGGTGTGGAGGGCCAACAGAGGGCTGCAGGGCATGAAGAAGGGCTCCACAGGGATTCTGAGGGGACTGCCAGGGTCCTAAGGGGTCTCGAGGTGCAAGAGACAGCTCTGGGAAACAAGGAAGGCCCAAAGAGGAGTCGGGAAGACACTAGAGTTTTAGTAGGGGGACTAGATGGGAAAAAAGTAAAAAGCGGGGAGCAAGGAAGACGTGCGGAGGTGGTGTGAGGGGACAAGAGAGGTTGTGCAGGGTGTGGAGGGCCAGAAGACAGCTCTGGGGCACAGAAGAAAGCTGAACAAGTAGCGCCGAGTGCACAAGGGGGATGCTAAGGGGAGCAGAGGGAAAGAAAAAGGTGGAAGGAGGGGGCCAGAGCAGAAGAGAGGGCTGCTAAAGGGTGTGGAGGGCCAACAGAGGGCTGCAGGGCATGAAGAAGGGCTCCACAGGGATTCTGAGGGGACTGCCAGGGTCCTAAGGGGTCTCGAGGTGCAAGAGACAGCTCTGGGAAACAAGGAAGGCCCAAAGAGGAGTCGGGAAGACACTAGAGGGGTGTTAGGGGGACTAGATAGGAAGAAAGTAAAAAGCGGGGAGCAAGGAAGACGTGCGGAGGTGGTGTGAGGGGACAAGAGAGGTTGTGCAGGGTGTGGAGGGCCAGAAGACAGCTCTGGGGCACAGAAGAAAGCTGAAATGTAGTGGCGAGTGCACAAGGGGGATGCTAAGGGGAGCAGAGGGAAAGAAAAAGGTGGAAGGAGGGGGCCAGAGCAGAAGAGAGGGCTGCTAAAGGGTGTGGAGGGCCAACAGAGGGCTGCAGGGCATGAAGAAGGGCTCCACAGGGATTCTGAGGGGACTGCCAGGGTCCTAAGGGGTCTCGAGGTGCAAGAGACAGCTCTGGGAAACAAGGAAGGCCCAAAGAGGAGTCGGGAAGACACTAGAGTTTTAGTAGGGGGACTAGATGGGAAAAAAGTAAAAAGCGGGGAGCAAGGAAGACGTGCGGAGGTGGTGTGAGGGGACAAGAGAGGTTGTGCAGGGTGTGGAGGGCCAGAAGACAGCTCTGGGGCACAGAAGAAAGCTGAAATGTAGTGCCGAGTGCACAAGGGGGATGCTAAGGGGAGCAGAGGGAAAGAAAAAGGTGGAAGGAGGGGGCCAGAGCAGAAGAGAGGGCTGCTAAAGGGTGTGGAGGGCCAACAGAGGGCTGCAGGGCATGAAGAAGGGCTCCACAGGGATTCTGAGGGGACTGCCAGGGTCCTAAGGGGTCTCGAGGTGCAAGAGACAGCTCTGGGAAACAAGGAAGGCCCAAAGAGGAGTCGGGAAGACACTAGAGTTTTAGTAGGGGGACTAGATGGGAAAAAAGTAAAAAGCGGGGAGCAAGGAAGACGTGCGGAGGTGGTGTGAGGGGACAAGAGAGGTTGTGCAGGGTGTGGAGGGCCAGAAGACAGCTGTGGGGCACAGAAGAAAGCTGAACAAGTAGCGCCGAGTGCACAAGGGGGATGCTAAGGGGAGCAGAGGGAAAGAAAAAGGTGGAAGGAGGGGGCCAGAGCAGAAGAGAGGGCTGCTAAAGGGTGTGGAGGGCCAACAGAGGGCTGCAGGGCATGAAGAAGGGCTCCACAGGGATTCTGAGGGGACTGCCAGGGTCCTAAGTGGGCTTGAGGTGCAAGAGACAGCTCTGGGAAACAAGGAAGGCCCAAAGAGGAGTCGGGAAGACACTAGAGTTTTAGTAGGGGGAGTAGATGGGAAAAAAGTAAAAAGCGGGGAGCAAGGAAGACGTGCGGAGGTGGTGTGAGGGGACAAGAGAGGTTGTGCAGGGTGTGGAGGGCCAGAAGACAGCTCTGGGGCACAGAAGAAAGCTGAAATGTAGTGCCGAGTGCACAAGGGGGATGCTAAGGGGAGCAGAGGGAAAGAAAAAGGTGGAAGGAGGGGGCCAGAGCAGAAGAGAGGGCTGCTAAAGGGTGTGGAGGGCCAACAGAGGGCTGCAGGGCATGAAGAAGGGCTCCACAGGGATTCTGAGGGGACTGCCAGGGTCCTAAGGGGTCTCGAGGTGCAAGAGACAGCTCTGGGAAACAAGGAAGGCCCAAAGAGGAGTCGGGAAGACACTAGAGTTTTAGTAGGGGGAGTAGATGGGAAAAAAGTAAAAAGCGGGGAGCAAGGAAGACGTGCGGAGGTGGTGTGAGGGGACAAGAGAGGTTGTGCAGGGTGTGGAGGGCCAGAAGACAGCTCTGGGGCACAGAAGAAAGCTGAAATGTAGTGGCGAGTGCACAAGGGGGATGCTAAGGGGAGCAGAGGGAAAGAAAAAGGTGGAAGGAGGGGGCCAGAGCAGAAGAGAGGGCTGCTAAAGGGTGTGGAGGGCCAACAGAGGGCTGCAGGGCATGAAGAAGGGCTCCGGAGGGATTCTGAGGGGACTGCCAGGGTCCTAAGGGGTCTCGAGGTGCAAGAGACAGCTCTGGGAAACAAGGAAGGCCCAAAGAGGAGTCGGGAAGACACTAGAGTTTTAGTAGGGGGAGTAGATGGGAAGAAAGTAAAAAGCGGGGAGCAAGGAAGACGTGCGGAGGTGGTGTGAGGGGACAAGAGAGGTTGTGCAGGGTGTGGAGGGCCAGAAGACAGCTCTGGGGCACAGAAGAAAGCTGAAATGTAGTGGCGAGTGCACAAGGGGGATGCTAAGGGGAGCAGAGGGAAAGAAAAAGGTGGAAGGAGGGGGCCAGAGCAGAAGAGAGGGCTGCTAAAGGGTGTGGAGGGCCAACAGAGGGCTCCAGGGCATGAAGAAGGGCTCCACAGGGATTCTGAGGGGACTGCCAGGGTCCTAAGGGGTCTCGAGGTGCAAGAGACAGCTCTGGGAAACAAGGAAGGCCCAAAGAGGAGTCGGGAAGACACTAGAGTTTTAGTAGGGGGAGTAGATGGGAAAAAAGTAAAAAGCGGGGAGCAAGGAAGACGTGCGGAGGTGGTGTGAGGGGACAAGAGAGGTTGTGCAGGGTGTGGAGGGCCAGAAGACAGCTCTGGGGCACAGAAGAAAGCTGAAATGTAGTGCCGAGTGCACAAGGGGGATGCTAAGGGGAGCAGAGGGAAAGAAAAAGGTGGAAGGAGGGGGCCAGAGCAGAAGAGAGGGCTGCTAAAGGGTGTGGAGGGCCAACAGAGGGCTGCAGGGCATGAAGAAGGGCTCCACAGGGATTCTGAGGGGACTGCCAGGGTCCTAAGGGGTCTCGAGGTGCAAGAGACAGCTCTGGGAAACAAGGAAGGCCCAAAGAGGAGTCGGGAAGACACTAGAGTTTTAGTAGGGGGAGTAGATGGGAAAAAAGTAAAAAGCGGGGAGCAAGGAAGACGTGCGGAGGTGGTGTGAGGGGACAAGAGAGGTTGTGCAGGGTGTGGAGGGCCAGAAGACAGCTCTGGGGCACAGAAGAAAGCTGAAATGTAGTGCCGAGTGCACAAGGGGGATGCTAAGGGGAGCAGAGGGAAAGAAAAAGGTGGAAGGAGGGGTCCAGAGCAGAAGAGAGGGCTGCTAAAGGGTGTGGAGGGCCAACAGAGGGCTGCAGGGCATGAAGAAGGGCTCCACAGGGATTCTGAGGGGACTGCCAGGGTCCTAAGGGGTCTCGAGGTGCAAGAGACAGCTCTGGGAAACAAGGAAGGCCCAAAGAGGAGTCGGGAAGACACTAGAGTTTTAGTAGGGGGAGTAGATGGGAAAAAAGTAAAAAGCGGGGAGCAAGGAAGACGTGCGGAGGTGGTGTGAGGGGACAAGAGAGGTTGTGCAGGGTGTGGAGGGCCAGAAGACAGCTCTGGGGCACAGAAGAAAGCTGAACAAGTAGCGCCGAGTGCACAAGGGGGATGCTAAGGGGAGCAGAGGGAAAGAAAAAGGTGGAAGGAGGGGGCCAGAGCAGAAGAGAGGGCTGCTAAAGGGTGTGGAGGGCCAACAGAGGGCTGCAGGGCATGAAGAAGGGCTCCACAGGGATTCTGAGGGGACTGCCAGGGTCCTAAGGGGTCTCGAGGTGCAAGAGACAGCTCTGGGAAACAAGGAAGGCCCAAAGAGGAGTCGGGAAGACACTAGAGGGGTGTTAGGGGGACTAGATAGGAAGAAAGTAAAAAGCGGGGAGCAAGGAAGACGTGCGGAGGTGGTGTGAGGGGACAAGAGAGGTTGTGCAGGGTGTGGAGGGCCAGAAGACAGCTCTGGGGCACAGAAGAAAGCTGAAATGTAGTGGCGAGTGCACAAGGGGGATGCTAAGGGGAGCAGAGGGAAAGAAAAAGGTGGAAGGAGGGGTCCAGAGCAGAAGAGAGGGCTGCTAAAGGGTGTGGAGGGCCAACAGAGGGCTGCAGGGCATGAAGAAGGGCTCCGGAGGGATTCTGAGGGGACTGCCAGGGTCCTAAGGGGTCTCGAGGTGCAAGAGACAGCTCTGGGAAACAAGGAAGGCCCAAAGAGGAGTCGGGAAGACACTAGAGTTTTAGTAGGGGGAGTAGATGGGAAAAAAGTAAAAAGCGGGGAGCAAGGAAGACGTGCGGAGGTGGTGTGAGGGGACAAGAGAGGTTGTGCAGGGTGTGGAGGGCCAGAAGACAGCTCTGGGGCACAGAAGAAAGCTGAACAAGTAGCGCCGAGTGCACAAGGGGGATGCTAAGGGGAGCAGAGGGAAAGAAAAAGGTGGAAGGAGGGGGCCAGAGCAGAAGAGAGGGCTGCTAAAGGGTGTGGAGGGCCAACAGAGGGCTGCAGGGCATGAAGAAGGGCTCCACAGGGATTCTGAGGGGACTGCCAGGGTCCTAAGGGGTCTCGAGGTGCAAGAGACAGCTCTGGGAAACAAGGAAGGCCCAAAGAGGAGTCGGGAAGACACTAGAGGGGTGTTAGGGGGACTAGATAGGAAGAAAGTAAAAAGCGGGGAGCAAGGAAGACGTGCGGAGGTGGTGTGAGGGGACAAGAGAGGTTGTGCAGGGTGTGGAGGGCCAGAAGACAGCTCTGGGGCACAGAAGAAAGCTGAAATGTAGTGGCGAGTGCACAAGGGGGATGCTAAGGGGAGCAGAGGGAAAGAAAAAGGTGGAAGGAGGGGGCCAGAGCAGAAGAGAGGGCTGCTAAAGGGTGTGGAGGGCCAACAGAGGGCTCCAGGGCATGAAGAAGGGCTCCACAGGGATTCTGAGGGGACTGCCAGGGTCCTAAGGGGTCTCGAGGTGCAAGAGACAGCTCTGGGAAACAAGGAAGGCCCAAAGAGGAGTCGGGAAGACACTAGAGTTTTAGTAGGGGGACTAGATGGGAAAAAAGTAAAAAGCGGGGAGCAAGGAAGACGTGCGGAGGTGGTGTGAGGGGACAAGAGAGTTTGTGCAGGGTGTGGAGGGCCAGAAGACAGCTCTGGGGCACAGAAGAAAGCTGAAATGTAGTGCCGAGTGCACAAGAGGGATGCTAAGGGGAGCAGAGGGAAAGAAAAAGGTGGAAGGAGGGGGCCAGAGCAGAAGAGAGGGCTGCTAAAGGGTGTGGAGGGCCAACAGAGGGCTGCAGGGCATGAAGAAGGGCTCCACAGGGATTCTGAGGGGACTGCCAGGGTCCTAAGGGGTCTCGAGGTGCAAGAGACAGCTCTGGGAAACAAGGAAGGCCCAAAGAGGAGTCGGGAAGACACTAGAGTTTTAGTAGGGGGACTAGATGGGAAAAAAGTAAAAAGCGGGGAGCAAGGAAGACGTGCGGAGGTGGTGTGAGGGGACAAGAGAGGTTGTGCAGGGTGTGGAGGGCCAGAAGACAGCTCTGGGGCACAGAAGAAAGCTGAACAAGTAGCGCCGAGTGCACAAGGGGGATGCTAAGGGGAGCAGAGGGAAAGAAAAAGGTGGAAGGAGGGGGCCAGAGCAGAAGAGAGGGCTGCTAAAGGGTGTGGAGGGCCAACAGAGGGCTGCAGGGCATGAAGAAGGGCTCCACAGGGATTCTGAGGGGACTGCCAGGGTCCTAAGTGGGCTTGAGGTGCAAGAGACAGCTCTGGGAAACAAGGAAGGCCCAAAGAGGAGTCGGGAAGACACTAGAGTTTTAGTAGGGGGAGTAGATGGGAAAAAAGTAAAAAGCGGGGAGCAAGGAAGACGTGCGGAGGTGGTGTGAGGGGACAAGAGAGGTTGTGCAGGGTGTGGAGGGCCAGAAGACAGCTCTGGGGCACAGAAGAAAGCTGAAATGTAGTGGCGAGTGCACAAGGGGGATGCTAAGGGGAGCAGAGGGAAAGAAAAAGGTGGAAGGAGGGGGCCAGAGCAGAAGAGAGGGCTGCTAAAGGGTGTGGAGGGCCAACAGAGGGCTGCAGGGCATGAAGAAGGGCTCCACAGGGATTCTGAGGGGACTGCCAGGGTCCTAAGGGGTCTCGAGGTGCAAGAGACAGCTCTGGGAAACAAGGAAGGCCCAAAGAGGAGTCGGGAAGACACTAGAGTTTTAGTAGGGGGAGTAGATGGGAAAAAAGTAAAAAGCGGGGAGCAAGGAAGACGTGCGGAGGTGGTGTGAGGGGACAAGAGAGGTTGTGCAGGGTGTGGAGGGCCAGAAGACAGCTCTGGGGCACAGAAGAAAGCTGAAATGTAGTGGCGAGTGCACAAGGGGGATGCTAAGGGGAGCAGAGGGAAAGAAAAAGGTGGAAGGAGGGGGCCAGAGCAGAAGAGAGGGCTGCTAAAGGGTGTGGAGGGCCAACAGAGGGCTCCAGGGCATGAAGAAGGGCTCCGGAGGGATTCTGAGGGGACTGCCAGGGTCCTAAGGGGTCTCGAGGTGCAAGAGACAGCTCTGGGAAACAAGGAAGGCCCAAAGAGGAGTCGGGAAGACACTAGAGTTTTAGTAGGGGGAGTAGATGGGAAAAAAGTAAAAAGCGGGGAGCAAGGAAGACGTGCGGAGGTGGTGTGAGGGGACAAGAGAGGTTGTGCAGGGTGTGGAGGGCCAGAAGACAGCTCTGGGGCACAGAAGAAAGCTGAAATGTAGTGGCGAGTGCACAAGGGGGATGCTAAGGGGAGCAGAGGGAAAGAAAAAGGTGGAAGGAGGGGGCCAGAGCAGAAGAGAGGGCTGCTAAAGGGTGTGGAGGGCCAACAGAGGGCTGCAGGGCATGAAGAAGGGCTCCACAGGGATTCTGAGGGGACTGCCAGGGTCCTAAGGGGTCTCGAGGTGCAAGAGACAGCTCTGGGAAACAAGGAAGGCCCAAAGAGGAGTCGGGAAGACACTAGAGTTTTAGTAGGGGGAGTAGATGGGAAGAAAGTAAAAAGCGGGGAGCAAGGAAGACGTGCGGAGGTGGTGTGAGGGGACAAGAGAGGTTGTGCAGGGTGTGGAGGGCCAGAAGACAGCTGTGGGGCACAGAAGAAAGCTGAACAAGTAGCGCCGAGTGCACAAGGGGGATGCTAAGGGGAGCAGAGGGAAAGAAAAAGGTGGAAGGAGGGGGCCAGAGCAGAAGAGAGGGCTGCTAAAGGGTGTGGAGGGCCAACAGAGGGCTCCAGGGCATGAAGAAGGGCTCCACAGGGATTCTGAGGGGACTGCCAGGGTCCTAAGGGGTCTCGAGGTGCAAGAGACAGCTCTGGGAAACAAGGAAGGCCCAAAGAGGAGTCGGGAAGACACTAGAGTTTTAGTAGGGGGACTAGATAGGAAGAAAGTAAAAAGCGGGGAGCAAGGAAGACGTGCGGAGGTGGTGTGAGGGGACAAGAGAGGTTGTGCAGGGTGTGGAGGGCCAGAAGACAGCTCTGGGGCACAGAAGAAAGCTGAAATGTAGTGCCGAGTGCACAAGGGGGATGCTAAGGGGAGCAGAGGGAAAGAAAAAGGTGGAAGGAGGGGGCCAGAGCAGAAGAGAGGGCTGCTAAAGGGTGTGGAGGGCCAACAGAGGGCTGCAGGGCATGAAGAAGGGCTCCACAGGGATTCTGAGGGGACTGCCAGGGTCCTAAGGGGTCTCGAGGTGCAAGAGACAGCTCTGGGAAACAAGGAAGGCCCAAAGAGGAGTCGGGAAGACACTAGAGTTTTAGTAGGGGGAGTAGATGGGAAAAAAGTAAAAAGCGGGGAGCAAGGAAGACGTGCGGAGGTGGTGTGAGGGGACAAGAGAGGTTGTGCAGGGTGTGGAGGGCCAGAAGACAGCTCTGGGGCACAGAAGAAAGCTGAAATGTAGTGGCGAGTGCACAAGGGGGATGCTAAGGGGAGCAGAGGGAAAGAAAAAGGTGGAAGGAGGGGGCCAGAGCAGAAGAGAGGGCTGCTAAAGGGTGTGGAGGGCCAACAGAGGGCTGCAGGGCATGAAGAAGGGCTCCACAGGGATTCTGAGGGGACTGCCAGGGTCCTAAGGGGTCTCGAGGTGCAAGAGACAGCTCTGGGAAACAAGGAAGGCCCAAAGAGGAGTCGGGAAGACACTAGAGTTTTAGTAGGGGGAGTAGATGGGAAAAAAGTAAAAAGCGGGGAGCAAGGAAGACGTGCGGAGGTGGTGTGAGGGGACAAGAGAGGTTGTGCAGGGTGTGGAGGGCCAGAAGACAGCTCTGGGGCACAGAAGAAAGCTGAAATGTAGTGCCGAGTGCACAAGGGGGATGCTAAGGGGAGCAGAGGGAAAGAAAAAGGTGGAAGGAGGGGGCCAGAGCAGAAGAGAGGGCTGCTAAAGGGTGTGGAGGGCCAACAGAGGGCTCCAGGGCATGAAGAAGGGCTCCGGAGGGATTCTGAGGGGACTGCCAGGGTCCTAAGGGGTCTCGAGGTGCAAGAGACAGCTCTGGGAAACAAGGAAGGCCCAAAGAGGAGTCGGGAAGACACTAGAGTTTTAGTAGGGGGAGTAGATGGGAAAAAAGTAAAAAGCGGGGAGCAAGGAAGACGTGCGGAGGTGGTGTGAGGGGACAAGAGAGGTTGTGCAGGGTGTGGAGGGCCAGAAGACAGCTCTGGGGCACAGAAGAAAGCTGAAATGTAGTGGCGAGTGCACAAGGGGGATGCTAAGGGGAGCAGAGGGAAAGAAAAAGGTGGAAGGAGGGGGCCAGAGCAGAAGAGAGGGCTGCTAAAGGGTGTGGAGGGCCAACAGAGGGCTGCAGGGCATGAAGAAGGGCTCCACAGGGATTCTGAGGGGACTGCCAGGGTCCTAAGGGGTCTCGAGGTGCAAGAGACAGCTCTGGGAAACAAGGAAGGCCCAAAGAGGAGTCGGGAAGACACTAGAGTTTTAGTAGGGGGAGTAGATGGGAAGAAAGTAAAAAGCGGGGAGCAAGGAAGACGTGCGGAGGTGGTGTGAGGGGACAAGAGAGGTTGTGCAGGGTGTGGAGGGCCAGAAGACAGCTGTGGGGCACAGAAGAAAGCTGAACAAGTAGCGCCGAGTGCACAAGGGGGATGCTAAGGGGAGCAGAGGGAAAGAAAAAGGTGGAAGGAGGGGGCCAGAGCAGAAGAGAGGGCTGCTAAAGGGTGTGGAGGGCCAACAGAGGGCTCCAGGGCATGAAGAAGGGCTCCACAGGGATTCTGAGGGGACTGCCAGGGTCCTAAGGGGTCTCGAGGTGCAAGAGACAGCTCTGGGAAACAAGGAAGGCCCAAAGAGGAGTCGGGAAGACACTAGAGTTTTAGTAGGGGGACTAGATAGGAAGAAAGTAAAAAGCGGGGAGCAAGGAAGACGTGCGGAGGTGGTGTGAGGGGACAAGAGAGGTTGTGCAGGGTGTGGAGGGCCAGAAGACAGCTCTGGGGCACAGAAGAAAGCTGAAATGTAGTGCCGAGTGCACAAGGGGGATGCTAAGGGGAGCAGAGGGAAAGAAAAAGGTGGAAGGAGGGGGCCAGAGCAGAAGAGAGGGCTGCTAAAGGGTGTGGAGGGCCAACAGAGGGCTGCAGGGCATGAAGAAGGGCTCCACAGGGATTCTGAGGGGACTGCCAGGGTCCTAAGGGGTCTCGAGGTGCAAGAGACAGCTCTGGGAAACAAGGAAGGCCCAAAGAGGAGTCGGGAAGACACTAGAGTTTTAGTAGGGGGAGTAGATGGGAAAAAAGTAAAAAGCGGGGAGCAAGGAAGACGTGCGGAGGTGGTGTGAGGGGACAAGAGAGGTTGTGCAGGGTGTGGAGGGCCAGAAGACAGCTCTGGGGCACAGAAGAAAGCTGAAATGTAGTGCCGAGTGCACAAGGGGGATGCTAAGGGGAGCAGAGGGAAAGAAAAAGGTGGAAGGAGGGGGCCAGAGCAGAAGAGAGGGCTGCTAAAGGGTGTGGAGGGCCAACAGAGGGCTGCAGGGCATGAAGAAGGGCTCCACAGGGATTCTGAGGGGACTGCCAGGGTCCTAAGGGGTCTCGAGGTGCAAGAGACAGCTCTGGGAAACAAGGAAGGCCCAAAGAGGAGTCGGGAAGACACTAGAGTTTTAGTAGGGGGAGTAGATGGGAAAAAAGTAAAAAGCGGGGAGCAAGGAAGACGTGCGGAGGTGGTGTGAGGGGACAAGAGAGGTTGTGCAGGGTGTGGAGGGCCAGAAGACAGCTCTGGGGCACAGAAGAAAGCTGAAATGTAGTGCCGAGTGCACAAGGGGGATGCTAAGCGGGCAGAGGGAAAGAAAAAGGTGGAAGGAGGGGGCCAGAGCAGAAGAGAGGGCTGCTAAAGGCTGTGGAGGGCCAACAGAGGGCTGCAGGGCATGAAGAAGGGCTCCGGAGGGATTCTGAGGGGACTGCCAGGGTCCTAAGGGGTCTCGAGGTGCAAGAGACAGCTCTGGGAAACAAGGAAGGCCCAAAGAGGAGTCGGGAAGACACTAGAGTTTTAGTAGGGGGACTAGATGGGAAAAAAGTAAAAAGCGGGGAGCAAGGAAGACGTGCGGAGGTGGTGTGAGGGGACAAGAGAGGTTGTGCAGGGTGTGGAGGGCCAGAAGACAGCTGTGGGGCACAGAAGAAAGCTGAAATGTAGTGCCGAGTGCACAAGGGGGATGCTAAGGGGAGCAGAGGGAAAGAAAAAGGTGGAAGGAGGGGGCCAGAGCAGAAGAGAGGGCTGCTAAAGGGTGTGGAGGGCCAACAGAGGGCTGCAGGGCATGAAGAAGGGCTCCGGAGGGATTCTGAGGGGACTGCCAGGGTCCTAAGGGGTCTCGAGGTGCAAGAGACAGCTCTGGGAAACAAGGAAGGCCCAAAGAGGAGTCGGGAAGACACTAGAGTTTTAGTAGGGGGACTAGATGGGAAAAAAGTAAAAAGCGGGGAGCAAGGAAGACGTGCGGAGGTGGTGTGAGGGGACAAGAGAGGTTGTGCAGGGTGTGGAGGGCCAGAAGACAGCTCTGGGGCACAGAAGAAAGCTGAACAAGTAGCGCCGAGTGCACAAGGGGGATGCTAAGGGGAGCAGAGGGAAAGAAAAAGGTGGAAGGAGGGGGCCAGAGCAGAAGAGAGGGCTGCTAAAGGGTGTGGAGGGCCAACAGAGGGCTGCAGGGCATGAAGAAGGGCTCCACAGGGATTCTGAGGGGACTGCCAGGGTCCTAAGGGGTCTCGAGGTGCAAGAGACAGCTCTGGGAAACAAGGAAGGCCCAAAGAGGAGTCGGGAAGACACTAGAGGGGTGCTAGGGGGACTAGAGAGGAAGAAAGTAAAAAGCGGGGAGCAAGGAAGACGTGCGGAGGTGGTGTGAGGGGACAAGAGAGGTTGTGCAGGGTGTGGAGGGCCAGAAGACAGCTCTGGGGCACAGAAGAAAGCTGAAATGTAGTGCCGAGTGCACAAGGGGGATGCTAAGGGGAGCAGAGGGAAAGAAAAAGGTGGAAGGAGGGGGCCAGAGCAGAAGAGAGGGCTGCTAAAGGGTGTGGAGGGCCAACAGAGGGCTGCAGGGCATGAAGAAGGGCTCCACAGGGATTCTGAGGGGACTGCCAGGGTCCTAAGGGGTCTCGAGGTGCAAGAGACAGCTCTGGGAAACAAGGAAGGCCCAAAGAGGAGTCGGGAAGACACTAGAGTTTTAGTAGGGGGAGTAGATGGGAAAAAAGTAAAAAGCGGGGAGCAAGGAAGACGTGCGGAGGTGGTGTGAGGGGACAAGAGAGGTTGTGCAGGGTGTGGAGGGCCAGAAGACAGCTCTGGGGCACAGAAGAAAGCTGAAATGTAGTGCCGAGTGCACAAGGGGGATGCTAAGGGGAGCAGAGGGAAAGAAAAAGGTGGAAGGAGGGGTCCAGAGCAGAAGAGAGGGCTGCTAAAGGGTGTGGAGGGCCAACAGAGGGCTGCAGGGCATGAAGAAGGGCTCCACAGGGATTCTGAGGGGACTGCCAGGGTCCTAAGGGGTCTCGAGGTGCAAGAGACAGCTCTGGGAAACAAGGAAGGCCCAAAGAGGAGTCGGGAAGACACTAGAGTTTTAGTAGGGGGAGTAGATGGGAAAAAAGTAAAAAGCGGGGAGCAAGGAAGACGTGCGGAGGTGGTGTGAGGGGACAAGAGAGGTTGTGCAGGGTGTGGAGGGCCAGAAGACAGCTCTGGGGCACAGAAGAAAGCTGAAATGTAGTGCCGAGTGCACAAGGGGGATGCTAAGGGGAGCAGAGGGAAAGAAAAAGGTGGAAGGAGGGGGCCAGAGCAGAAGAGAGGGCTGCTAAAGGGTGTGGAGGGCCAACAGAGGGCTCCAGGGCATGAAGAAGGGCTCCGGAGGGATTCTGAGGGGACTGCCAGGGTCCTAAGGGGTCTCGAGGTGCAAGAGACAGCTCTGGGAAACAAGGAAGGCCCAAAGAGGAGTCGGGAAGACACTAGAGTTTTAGTAGGGGGAGTAGATGGGAAAAAAGTAAAAAGCGGGGAGCAAGGAAGACGTGCGGAGGTGGTGTGAGGGGACAAGAGAGGTTGTGCAGGGTGTGGAGGGCCAGAAGACAGCTGTGGGGCACAGAAGAAAGCTGAACAAGTAGCGCCGAGTGCACAAGGGGGATGCTAAGGGGAGCAGAGGGAAAGAAAAAGGTGGAAGGAGGGGGCCAGAGCAGAAGAGAGGGCTGCTAAAGGGTGTGGAGGGCCAACAGAGGGCTGCAGGGCATGAAGAAGGGCTCCACAGGGATTCTGAGGGGACTGCCAGGGTCCTAAGGGGTCTCGAGGTGCAAGAGACAGCTCTGGGAAACAAGGAAGGCCCAAAGAGGAGTCGGGAAGACACTAGAGTTTTAGTAGGGGGAGTAGATGGGAAGAAAGTAAAAAGCGGGGAGCAAGGAAGACGTGCGGAGGTGGTGTGAGGGGACAAGAGAGGTTGTGCAGGGTGTGGAGGGCCAGAAGACAGCTGTGGGGCACAGAAGAAAGCTGAACAAGTAGCGCCGAGTGCACAAGGGGGATGCTAAGGGGAGCAGAGGGAAAGAAAAAGGTGGAAGGAGGGGGCCAGAGCAGAAGAGAGGGCTGCTAAAGGGTGTGGAGGGCCAACAGAGGGCTCCAGGGCATGAAGAAGGGCTCCACAGGGATTCTGAGGGGACTGCCAGGGTCCTAAGGGGTCTCGAGGTGCAAGAGACAGCTCTGGGAAACAAGGAAGGCCCAAAGAGGAGTCGGGAAGACACTAGAGTTTTAGTAGGGGGACTAGATAGGAAGAAAGTAAAAAGCGGGGAGCAAGGAAGACGTGCGGAGGTGGTGTGAGGGGACAAGAGAGGTTGTGCAGGGTGTGGAGGGCCAGAAGACAGCTCTGGGGCACAGAAGAAAGCTGAAATGTAGTGCCGAGTGCACAAGGGGGATGCTAAGGGGAGCAGAGGGAAAGAAAAAGGTGGAAGGAGGGGGCCAGAGCAGAAGAGAGGGCTGCTAAAGGGTGTGGAGGGCCAACAGAGGGCTGCAGGGCATGAAGAAGGGCTCCACAGGGATTCTGAGGGGACTGCCAGGGTCCTAAGGGGTCTCGAGGTGCAAGAGACAGCTCTGGGAAACAAGGAAGGCCCAAAGAGGAGTCGGGAAGACACTAGAGTTTTAGTAGGGGGAGTAGATGGGAAAAAAGTAAAAAGCGGGGAGCAAGGAAGACGTGCGGAGGTGGTGTGAGGGGACAAGAGAGGTTGTGCAGGGTGTGGAGGGCCAGAAGACAGCTCTGGGGCACAGAAGAAAGCTGAAATGTAGTGCCGAGTGCACAAGGGGGATGCTAAGGGGAGCAGAGGGAAAGAAAAAGGTGGAAGGAGGGGTCCAGAGCAGAAGAGAGGGCTGCTAAAGGGTGTGGAGGGCCAACAGAGGGCTGCAGGGCATGAAGAAGGGCTCCACAGGGATTCTGAGGGGACTGCCAGGGTCCTAAGGGGTCTCGAGGTGCAAGAGACAGCTCTGGGAAACAAGGAAGGCCCAAAGAGGAGTCGGGAAGACACTAGAGTTTTAGTAGGGGGAGTAGATGGGAAAAAAGTAAAAAGCGGGGAGCAAGGAAGACGTGCGGAGGTGGTGTGAGGGGACAAGAGAGGTTGTGCAGGGTGTGGAGGGCCAGAAGACAGCTCTGGGGCACAGAAGAAAGCTGAAATGTAGTGCCGAGTGCACAAGGGGGATGCTAAGCGGGCAGAGGGAAAGAAAAAGGTGGAAGGAGGGGGCCAGAGCAGAAGAGAGGGCTGCTAAAGGCTGTGGAGGGCCAACAGAGGGCTGCAGGGCATGAAGAAGGGCTCCGGAGGGATTCTGAGGGGACTGCCAGGGTCCTAAGGGGTCTCGAGGTGCAAGAGACAGCTCTGGGAAACAAGGAAGGCCCAAAGAGGAGTCGGGAAGACACTAGAGTTTTAGTAGGGGGAGTAGATGGGAAAAAAGTAAAAAGCGGGGAGCAAGGAAGACGTGCGGAGGTGGTGTGAGGGGACAAGAGAGGTTGTGCAGGGTGTGGAGGGCCAGAAGACAGCTGTGGGGCACAGAAGAAAGCTGAAATGTAGTGCCGAGTGCACAAGGGGGATGCTAAGGGGAGCAGAGGGAAAGAAAAAGGTGGAAGGAGGGGGCCAGAGCAGAAGAGAGGGCTGCTAAAGGGTGTGGAGGGCCAACAGAGGGCTGCAGGGCATGAAGAAGGGCTCCGGAGGGATTCTGAGGGGACTGCCAGGGTCCTAAGGGGTCTCGAGGTGCAAGAGACAGCTCTGGGAAACAAGGAAGGCCCAAAGAGGAGTCGGGAAGACACTAGAGTTTTAGTAGGGGGACTAGATGGGAAAAAAGTAAAAAGCGGGGAGCAAGGAAGACGTGCGGAGGTGGTGTGAGGGGACAAGAGAGGTTGTGCAGGGTGTGGAGGGCCAGAAGACAGCTCTGGGGCACAGAAGAAAGCTGAACAAGTAGCGCCGAGTGCACAAGGGGGATGCTAAGGGGAGCAGAGGGAAAGAAAAAGGTGGAAGGAGGGGGCCAGAGCAGAAGAGAGGGCTGCTAAAGGGTGTGGAGGGCCAACAGAGGGCTGCAGGGCATGAAGAAGGGCTCCACAGGGATTCTGAGGGGACTGCCAGGGTCCTAAGGGGTCTCGAGGTGCAAGAGACAGCTCTGGGAAACAAGGAAGGCCCAAAGAGGAGTCGGGAAGACACTAGAGGGGTGCTAGGGGGACTAGAGAGGAAGAAAGTAAAAAGCGGGGAGCAAGGAAGACGTGCGGAGGTGGTGTGAGGGGACAAGAGAGGTTGTGCAGGGTGTGGAGGGCCAGAAGACAGCTCTGGGGCACAGAAGAAAGCTGAAATGTAGTGCCGAGTGCACAAGGGGGATGCTAAGGGGAGCAGAGGGAAAGAAAAAGGTGGAAGGAGGGGGCCAGAGCAGAAGAGAGGGCTGCTAAAGGGTGTGGAGGGCCAACAGAGGGCTGCAGGGCATGAAGAAGGGCTCCACAGGGATTCTGAGGGGACTGCCAGGGTCCTAAGGGGTCTCGAGGTGCAAGAGACAGCTCTGGGAAACAAGGAAGGCCCAAAGAGGAGTCGGGAAGACACTAGAGTTTTAGTAGGGGGAGTAGATGGGAAAAAAGTAAAAAGCGGGGAGCAAGGAAGACGTGCGGAGGTGGTGTGAGGGGACAAGAGAGGTTGTGCAGGGTGTGGAGGGCCAGAAGACAGCTCTGGGGCACAGAAGAAAGCTGAAATGTAGTGCCGAGTGCACAAGGGGGATGCTAAGGGGAGCAGAGGGAAAGAAAAAGGTGGAAGGAGGGGTCCAGAGCAGAAGAGAGGGCTGCTAAAGGGTGTGGAGGGCCAACAGAGGGCTGCAGGGCATGAAGAAGGGCTCCACAGGGATTCTGAGGGGACTGCCAGGGTCCTAAGGGGTCTCGAGGTGCAAGAGACAGCTCTGGGAAACAAGGAAGGCCCAAAGAGGAGTCGGGAAGACACTAGAGTTTTAGTAGGGGGAGTAGATGGGAAAAAAGTAAAAAGCGGGGAGCAAGGAAGACGTGCGGAGGTGGTGTGAGGGGACAAGAGAGGTTGTGCAGGGTGTGGAGGGCCAGAAGACAGCTGTGGGGCACAGAAGAAAGCTGAAATGTAGTGCCGAGTGCACAAGGGGGATGCTAAGCGGGCAGAGGGAAAGAAAAAGGTGGAAGGAGGGGGCCAGAGCAGAAGAGAGGGCTGCTAAAGGCTGTGGAGGGCCAACAGAGGGCTGCAGGGCATGAAGAAGGGCTCCACAGGGATTCTGAGGGGACTGCCAGGGTCCTAAGGGGTCTCGAGGTGCAAGAGACAGCTCTGGGAAACAAGGAAGGCCCAAAGAGGAGTCGGGAAGACACTAGAGTTTTAGTAGGGGGAGTAGATGGGAAAAAAGTAAAAAGCGGGGAGCAAGGAAGACGTGCGGAGGTGGTGTGAGGGGACAAGAGAGGTTGTGCAGGGTGTGGAGGGCCAGAAGACAGCTCTGGGGCACAGAAGAAAGCTGAAATGTAGTGCCGAGTGCACAAGGGGGATGCTAAGGGGAGCAGAGGGAAAGAAAAAGGTGGAAGGAGGGGGCCAGAGCAGAAGAGAGGGCTGCTAAAGGGTGTGGAGGGCCAACAGAGGGCTGCAGGGCATGAAGAAGGGCTCCAGAGGGATTCTGAGGGGACTGCCAGGGTCCTAAGGGGTCTCGAGGTGCAAGAGACAGCTCTGGGAAACAAGGAAGGCCCAAAGAGGAGTCGGGAAGACACTAGAGTTTTAGTAGGGGGACTAGATGGGAAAAAAGTAAAAAGCGGGGAGCAAGGAAGACGTGCGGAGGTGGTGTGAGGGGACAAGAGAGGTTGTGCAGGGTGTGGAGGGCCAGAAGACAGCTCTGGGGCACAGAAGAAAGCTGAACAAGTAGCGCCGAGTGCACAAGGGGGATGCTAAGGGGAGCAGAGGGAAAGAAAAAGGTGGAAGGAGGGGGCCAGAGCAGAAGAGAGGGCTGCTAAAGGGTGTGGAGGGCCAACAGAGGGCTGCAGGGCATGAAGAAGGGCTCCACAGGGATTCTGAGGGGACTGCCAGGGTCCTAAGGGGTCTCGAGGTGCAAGAGACAGCTCTGGGAAACAAGGAAGGCCCAAAGAGGAGTCGGGAAGACACTAGAGGGGTGCTAGGGGGACTAGAGAGGAAGAAAGTAAAAAGCGGGGAGCAAGGAAGACGTGCGGAGGTGGTGTGAGGGGACAAGAGAGGTTGTGCAGGGTGTGGAGGGCCAGAAGACAGCTCTGGGGCACAGAAGAAAGCTGAAATGTAGTGCCGAGTGCACAAGGGGGATGCTAAGGGGAGCAGAGGGAAAGAAAAAGGTGGAAGGAGGGGGCCAGAGCAGAAGAGAGGGCTGCTAAAGGGTGTGGAGGGCCAACAGAGGGCTCCAGGGCATGAAGAAGGGCTCCACAGGGATTCTGAGGGGACTGCCAGGGTCCTAAGGGGTCTCGAGGTGCAAGAGACAGCTCTGGGAAACAAGGAAGGCCCAAAGAGGAGTCGGGAAGACACTAGAGTTTTAGTAGGGGGAGTAGATGGGAAAAAAGTAAAAAGCGGGGAGCAAGGAAGACGTGCGGAGGTGGTGTGAGGGGACAAGAGAGGTTGTGCAGGGTGTGGAGGGCCAGAAGACAGCTCTGGGGCACAGAAGAAAGCTGAAATGTAGTGGCGAGTGCACAAGGGGGATGCTAAGGGGAGCAGAGGGAAAGAAAAAGGTGGAAGGAGGGGGCCAGAGCAGAAGAGAGGGCTGCTAAAGGGTGTGGAGGACCAACAGAGGGCTCCAGGCATGAAGAAGGGCTCCGGAGGGATTCTGAGGGGACTGCCAGGGTCCTAAGGGGTCTCGAGGTGCAAGAGACAGCTCTGGGGGAGGAAACAAGGATGGCCCAAAGAGGAGTCGGGAAGACACTAGAGGAGTGCTAGGGGGACTAGAGAGGAAGAAAGTAAAAAGCGGGGAGCAAGGAAGACTGTGCGGAGGTGGTAGTGAGGGGACAAGAGAGGTTGTGCAGGGTGTGGAGGGCCAGAAGACAGCTCTGGGGCACAGAAGAAAGCTGAATGTAGTGCCGAGTGCACAAGGGGGATGCTAAGGGGAGCAGAGGAAAGAAAAAGGTGGAAGGAGGGGGCCAGAGCAGAAGAGAGGGCTGCTAAAGGGTGTGGAGGGCCAACAGAGGGCTGCAGGGCATGAAGAAGGGCTCCGGAGGATTCTGAGGGGACTGCCAGGGTCCTAAGGGGTCTCGAGGTGCAAGAGACAGCTCTGGGAAACAAGGAAGGCCCAAAGAGGAGTCGGGAAGACACTAGAGTTTTAGTAGGGGGAGTAGATGGGAAAAAAAGTAAAAAGCGGGAGCAAGGAAGACGTGCGGAGGTGGTGTGAGGGGACAAGAGAGGTTGTGCAGGGTGGTGGAGGGCCAGAAGACAGCTGTGGGGCACAGAAGAAAGCTGAAATGTAGTGCCGGAGTGCACAAGGGGGATGCTAAGGGGAGCAGAGGGAAAGAAAAGGTGGAAGGAGGGGGCCAGAGCAGAAGAGAGGGCTGCTAAAGGGTGTGGAGGGCCAACAGAGGGCTGCAGGGCATGAAGAAGGGCTCCACAGGGATTCTGAGGGGACTGCCAGGGTCCTAAGGGTCTCGAGGTGCAAGAGACAGCTCTGGGAAACAAGGAAGGCCCAAAGAGGAGTCGGGAAGACACTAGAGTTTTAGTAGGGGGAGTAGATGGAAAAAGTAAAAAGCGGGGAGCAAGGAAGACGTGCGGAGGTGGTGTGAGGGACAAGAGAGGTTTTGAGCAGGGTGTGGAGGGCCAGAAGACAGCTCTGGGGCACAGAAGAAAGCTGAAATGTAGTGCGAGTGCACAAGGGGGATGCTAAGGGGAGCAGAGGGAAAGAAAAAGGTGGAAGGAGGGGGCCAGAGCAGAAGAGAGGGCTGCTAAGGGTGTGGAGGGCCAACAGAGGGCTGCAGGGCATGAAGAAGGGCTCCACAGGGATTCTGAGGGACTGCCAGGGTCCTAAGGGGTCTCGAGGTGCAAGAGACAGCTCTGGGAAACAAGGAAGGCCCAAAGAGGAGTCGGGAAGACACTAGAGTTTTAGTAGGGGGACTAGATGGGAAAAAAGTAAAAAGCGGGGAGCAAGGAAGACGTGCGGAGGTGGTGTGAGGGGACAAGAGAGGTTGTGCAGGGTGTGGAGGGCCAGAAGACAGCTCTGGGGCACAGAAGAAAGCTGAACAAGTAGCGCCGAGTGCACAAGGGGGATGCTAAGGGGGAGAGAGGGAAAGAAAAAGGTGGAAGGAGGGGCCAGAGCAGAGAGGAGGGCTGCTAAAGGGTGTGGAGGGCCAACAGAGGGCTCCAGGCATGAAGAAGGGCTCCACAGGGATTCTGAGGGGACTGCCAGGGTCCTAAGGGGTCTCGAGGTGCAAGAGACAGCTCTGGGAAACAAGGAAGGCCCAAAGAGGAGTCGGGAAGACACTAGAGGGTGCTAGGGGGACTAGAGAGGAAGAAAGTAAAAAGCGGGGAGCAAGGAAGACGTGCGGAGGTGGTGTGAGGGGACAAGAGAGGTTGTGCAGGGTGTGGAGGGCCAGAAGACAGCTCTGGGGCACAGAAGAAAGCTGAAAAATGTAGTGCCGAGTGCACAAGGGGGATGCTAAGGGGAGCAGAGGGAAAGAAAAAGGTGGAAGGAGGGGGCCAGAGCAGAAGAGAGGGCTGCTAAAGGGTGTGGAGGGCCAACAGAGGGCTCCAGGGCATGAAGAAGGGCTCCGGAGGGATTCTGAGGGGACTGCCAGGGTCCTAAGGGGTCTCGAGGTGCAAGAGACAGCTCTGGGAAACAAGGAAGGCCCAAAGAGGAGTCGGGAAGACACTAGAGTTTTAGTAAGGGGGAGTAGATGGGAAAAAAGTAAAAAGCGGGGAGCAAGGAAGACGTGCGGAGGTGGTGTGAGGGGACAAGAGAGGTTGTGCAGGGTGTGGAGGGCCAGAAGACAGCTCTGGGGCACAGAAGAAAGCTGAAATGTAGTGGCGAGTGCACAAGGGGGATGCTAAGGGGAGCAGAGGGAAAGAAAAAGGTGGAAGGAGGGGGCCAGAGCAGAAGAGAGGGCTGCTAAAGGGTGTGGAGGGCCAACAGAGGGCTCCAGGCATGAAGAAGGGCTCCGGAGGGATTCTGAGGGGACTGCCAGGGTCCTAAGGGGTCTCGAGGTGCAAGAGACAGCTCTGGGAAACAAGGAAGGCCCAAAGAGGAGTCGGGAAGACACTAGAGGAGTGCTAGGGGGACTAGAGAGGAAGAAAGTAAAAAGCGGGGAGCAAGGAAGACGTGCGGAGGTGGTGTGAGGGGACAAGAGAGGTTGTGCAGGGTGTGGAGGGCCAGAAGACAGCTCTGGGGCACAGAAGAAAGCTGAAATGTAGTGCCGAGTGCACAAGGGGGATGCTAAGGGGAGCAGAGGGAAAGAAAAAGGTGGAAGGAGGGGGCCAGAGCAGAAGAGAGGGCTGCTAAAGGGTGTGGAGGGCCAACAGAGGGCTGCAGGGCATGAAGAAGGGCTCCACAGGGATTCTGAGGGGACTGCCAGGGTCCTAAGGGGTCTCGAGGTGCAAGAGACAGCTCTGGGAAACAAGGAAGGCCCAAAGAGGAGTCGGGAAGACACTAGAGTTTTAGTAGGGGGAGTAGATGGGAAAAAAGTAAAAAGCGGGGAGCAAGGAAGACGTGCGGAGGTGGTGTGAGGGGACAAGAGAGGTTGTGCAGGGTGTGGAGGGCCAGAAGACAGCTCTGGGGCACAGAAGAAAGCTGAACAAGTAGCGCCGAGTGCACAAGGGGGATGCTAAGGGGAGCAGAGGGAAAGAAAAAGGTGGAAGGAGGGGGCCAGAGCAGAAGAGAGGGCTGCTAAAGGGCTGTGGAGGGCCAACAGAGGGCTGCAGGGCATGAAGAAGGGCTCCACAGGGATTCTGAGGGGACTGCCAGGGTCCTAAGGGGTCTCGAGGTGCAAGAGACAGCTCTGGGAAACAAGGAAGGCCCAAAGAGGAGTCGGGAAGACACTAGAGTTTTAGTAGGGGGACTAGATGGGAAGAAAGTAAAAAGCGGGGAGCAAGGAAGACGTGCGGAGGTGGTGTGAGGGGACAAGAGAGGTTGTGCAGGGTGTGGAGGGCCAGAAGACAGCTCTGGGGCACAGAAGAAAGCTGAACAAGTAGCGCCGAGTGCACAAGGGGGATGCTAAGGGGAGCAGAGGGAAAGAAAAAGGTGGAAGGAGGGGGCCAGAGCACAAGAGAGGGCTGCTAAAGGGTGTGGAGGGACCAACAGAGGGCTCCAGGGCATGAAGAAGGGCTCCGGAGGGATTCTGAGGGGACTGCCAGGGTCCTAAGGGGTCTCGAGGTGCAAGAGACAGCTCTGGGAAACAAGGAAGGCCCAAAGAGGAGTCGGGAAGACACTAGAGGAGTGCTAGGGGGACTAGAGAGGAAGAAAGTAAAAAGCGGGGAGCAAGGAAGACGTGCGGAGGTGGTGTGAGGGGACAAGAGAGGTTGTGCAGGGTGTGGAGGGCCAGAAGACAGCTCTGGGGCACAGAAGAAAGCTGAAATGTAGTGGCGAGTGCACAAGGGGGATGCTAAGGGGAGCAGAGGGAAAGAAAAAGGTGGAAGGAGGGGGCCAGAGCAGAAGAGAGGGCTGCTAAAGGGTGTGGAGGGCCAACAGAGGGCTGCAGGGCATGAAGAAGGGCTCCACAGGGATTCTGAGGGGACTGCCAGGGTCCTAAGGGGTCTCGAGGTGCAAGAGACAGCTCTGGGAAACAAGGAAGGCCCAAAGAGGAGTCGGGAAGACACTAGAGTTTTAGTAGGGGGAGTAGATGGGAAAAAAGTAAAAAGCGGGGAGCAAGGAAGACGTGCGGAGGTGGTGTGAGGGGACAAGAGAGGTTGTGCAGGGTGTGGAGGGCCAGAAGACAGCTCTGGGGCACAGAAGAAAGCTGAAATGTAGTGCCGAGTGCACAAGGGGGATGCTAAGGGGAGCAGAGGGAAAGAAAAAGGTGGAAGGAGGGGGCCAGAGCAGAAGAGAGGGCTGCTAAAGGGTGTGGAGGGCCAACAGAGGGCTCCAGGGCATGAAGAAGGGCTCCAGAGGGATTCTGAGGGGACTGCCAGGGTCCTAAGGGGTCTCGAGGTGCAAGAGACAGCTCTGGGAAACAAGGAAGGCCCAAAGAGGAGTCGGGAAGACACTAGAGTTTTAGTAGGGGGAGTAGATGGGAAGAAAGTAAAAAGCGGGGAGCAAGGAAGACGTGCGGAGGTGGTGTGAGGGGACAAGAGAGGTTGTGCAGGGTGTGGAGGGCCAGAAGACAGCTCTGGGGCACAGAAGAAAGCTGAAATGTAGTGGCGAGTGCACAAGGGGGATGCTAAGGGGAGCAGAGGGAAAGAAAAAGGTGGAAGGAGGGGGCCAGAGCAGAAGAGAGGGCTGCTAAAGGGTGTGGAGGGCCAACAGAGGGCTGCAGGGCATGAAGAAGGGCTCCACAGGGATTCTGAGGGGACTGCCAGGGTCCTAAGGGGTCTCGAGGTGCAAGAGACAGCTCTGGGAAACAAGGAAGGCCCAAAGAGGAGTCGGGAAGACACTAGAGTTTTAGTAGGGGGAGTAGATGGGAAAAAAGTAAAAAGCGGGGAGCAAGGAAGACGTGCGGAGGTGGTGTGAGGGGACAAGAGAGGTTGTGCAGGGTGTGGAGGGCCAGAAGACAGCTCTGGGGCACAGAAGAAAGCTGAACAAGTAGCGCCGAGTGCACAAGGGGGATGCTAAGGGGAGCAGAGGGAAAGAAAAAGGTGGAAGGAGGGGGCCAGAGCAGAAGAGAGGGCTGCTAAAGGGTGTGGAGGGCCAACAGAGGGCTGCAGGGCATGAAGAAGGGCTCCACAGGGATTCTGAGGGGACTGCCAGGGTCCTAAGGGGTCTCGAGGTGCAAGAGACAGCTCTGGGAAACAAGGAAGGCCCAAAGAGGAGTCGGGAAGACACTAGAGTTTTAGTAGGGGGAGTAGATGGGAAAAAAGTAAAAAGCGGGGAGCAAGGAAGACGTGCGGAGGTGGTGTGAGGGGACAAGAGAGGTTGTGCAGGGTGTGGAGGGCCAGAAGACAGCTCTGGGGCACAGAAGAAAGCTGAACAAGTAGCGCCGAGTGCACAAGGGGGATGCTAAGGGGAGCAGAGGGAAAGAAAAAGGTGGAAGGAGGGGGCCAGAGCAGAAGAGAGGGCTGCTAAAGGGTGTGGAGGGCCAACAGAGGGCTCCAGGGCATGAAGAAGGGCTCCAGAGGGATTCTGAGGGGACTGCCAGGGTCCTAAGGGGTCTCGAGGTGCAAGAGACAGCTCTGGGAAACAAGGAAGGCCCAAAGAGGAGTCGGGAAGACACTAGAGGAGTGCTAGGGGGACTAGAGAGGAAGAAAGTAAAAAGCGGGGAGCAAGGAAGACGTGCGGAGGTGGTGTGAGGGGACAAGAGAGGTTGTGCAGGGTGTGGAGGGCCAGAAGACAGCTCTGGGGCACAGAAGAAAGCTGAAATGTAGTGGCGAGTGCACAAGGGGGATGCTAAGGGGAGCAGAGGGAAAGAAAAAGGTGGAAGGAGGGGGCCAGAGCAGAAGAGAGGGCTGCTAAAGGGTGTGGAGGGCCAACAGAGGGCTGCAGGGCATGAAGAAGGGCTCCACAGGGATTCTGAGGGGACTGCCAGGGTCCTAAGGGGTCTCGAGGTGCAAGAGACAGCTCTGGGAAACAAGGAAGGCCCAAAGAGGAGTCGGGAAGACACTAGAGTTTTAGTAGGGGGAGTAGATGGGAAAAAAGTAAAAAGCGGGGAGCAAGGAAGACGTGCGGAGGTGGTGTGAGGGGACAAGAGAGGTTGTGCAGGGTGTGGAGGGCCAGAAGACAGCTCTGGGGCACAGAAGAAAGCTGAAATGTAGTGGCGAGTGCACAAGGGGGATGCTAAGGGGAGCAGAGGGAAAGAAAAAGGTGGAAGGAGGGGGCCAGAGCACAAGAGAGGGCTGCTAAAGGGTGTGGAGGGCCAACAGAGGGCTCCAGGGCATGAAGAAGGGCTCCACAGGGATTCTGAGGGGACTGCCAGGGTCCTAAGGGGTCTCGAGGTGCAAGAGACAGCTCTGGGAAACAAGGAAGGCCCAAAGAGGAGTCGGGAAGACACTAGAGTTTTAGTAGGGGGACTAGATGGGAAGAAAGTAAAAAGCGGGGAGCAAGGAAGACGTGCGGAGGTGGTGTGAGGGGACAAGAGAGGTTGTGCAGGGTGTGGAGGGCCAGAAGACAGCTCTGGGGCACAGAAGAAAGCTGAACAAGTAGCGCCGAGTGCACAAGGGGGATGCTAAGGGGAGCAGAGGGAAAGAAAAAGGTGGAAGGAGGGGGCCAGAGCAGAAGAGAGGGCTGCTAAAGGGTGTGGAGGACCAACAGAGGGCTCCAGGCATGAAGAAGGGCTCCGGAGGGATTCTGAGGGGACTGCCAGGGTCCTAAGGGGTCTCGAGGTGCAAGAGACAGCTCTGGGAAACAAGGAAGGCCCAAAGAGGAGTCGGGAAGACACTAGAGGAGTGCTAGGGGGACTAGAGAGGAAGAAAGTAAAAAGCGGGGAGCAAGGAAGACGTGCGGAGGTGGTGTGAGGGGACAAGAGAGGTTGTGCAGGGTGTGGAGGGCCAGAAGACAGCTCTGGGGCACAGAAGAAAGCTGAAATGTAGTGGCGAGTGCACAAGGGGGATGCTAAGGGGAGCAGAGGGAAAGAAAAAGGTGGAAGGAGGGGGCCAGAGCAGAAGAGAGGGCTGCTAAAGGGTGTGGAGGGCCAACAGAGGGCTGCAGGGCATGAAGAAGGGCTCCACAGGGATTCTGAGGGGACTGCCAGGGTCCTAAGGGGTCTCGAGGTGCAAGAGACAGCTCTGGGAAACAAGGAAGGCCCAAAGAGGAGTCGGGAAGACACTAGAGTTTTAGTAGGGGGACTAGATGGGAAAAAAGTAAAAAGCGGGGAGCAAGGAAGACGTGCGGAGGTGGTGTGAGGGGACAAGAGAGGTTGTGCAGGGTGTGGAGGGCCAGAAGACAGCTCTGGGGCACAGAAGAAAGCTGAACAAGTAGCGCCGAGTGCACAAGGGGGATGCTAAGGGGAGCAGAGGGAAAGAAAAAGGTGGAAGGAGGGGGCCAGAGCAGAAGAGAGGGCTGCTAAAGGGTGTGGAGGGCCAACAGAGGGCTGCAGGGCATGAAGAAGGGCTCCACAGGGATTCTGAGGGGACTGCCAGGGTCCTAAGGGGTCTCGAGGTGCAAGAGACAGCTCTGGGAAACAAGGAAGGCCCAAAGAGGAGTCGGGAAGACACTAGAGTTTTAGTAGGGGGAGTAGATGGGAAAAAAGTAAAAAGCGGGGAGCAAGGAAGACGTGCGGAGGTGGTGTGAGGGGACAAGAGAGGTTGTGCAGGGTGTGGAGGGCCAGAAGACAGCTCTGGGGCACAGAAGAAAGCTGAAATGTAGTGCCGAGTGCACAAGGGGGATGCTAAGGGGAGCAGAGGGAAAGAAAAAGGTGGAAGGAGGGGGCCAGAGCAGAAGAGAGGGCTGCTAAAGGGTGTGGAGGGCCAACAGAGGGCTGCAGGGCATGAAGAAGGGCTCCGGAGGGATTCTGAGGGGACTGCCAGGGTCCTAAGGGGTCTTGAGGTGCAAGAGACAGCTCTGGGAAACAAGGAAGGCCCAAAGAGGAGTCGGGAAGACACTAGAGTTTTAGTAGGGGGACTAGATGGGAAAAAAGTAAAAAGCGGGGAGCAAGGAAGACGTGCGGAGGTGGTGTGAGGGGACAAGAGAGGTTGTGCAGGGTGTGGAGGGCCAGAAGACAGCTCTGGGGCACAGAAGAAAGCTGAAATGTAGTGGCGAGTGCACAAGGGGGATGCTAAGGGGAGCAGAGGGAAAGAAAAAGGTGGAAGGAGGGGGCCAGAGCAGAAGAGAGGGCTGCTAAAGGGTGTGGAGGGCCAACAGAGGGCTGCAGGGCATGAAGAAGGGCTCCACAGGGATTCTGAGGGGACTGCCAGGGTCCTAAGGGGTCTCGAGGTGCAAGAGACAGCTCTGGGAAACAAGGAAGGCCCAAAGAGGAGTCGGGAAGACACTAGAGTTTTAGTAGGGGGACTAGATGGGAAAAAAGTAAAAAGCGGGGAGCAAGGAAGACGTGCGGAGGTGGTGTGAGGGGACAAGAGAGGTTGTGCAGGGTGTGGAGGGCCAGAAGACAGCTCTGGGGCACAGAAGAAAGCTGAAATGTAGTGCCGAGTGCACAAGGGGGATGCTAAGGGGAGCAGAGGGAAAGAAAAAGGTGGAAGGAGGGGGCCAGAGCAGAAGAGAGGGCTGCTAAAGGGTGTGGAGGGCCAACAGAGGGCTGCAGGGCATGAAGAAGGGCTCCACAGGGATTCTGAGGGGACTGCCAGGGTCCTAAGGGGTCTCGAGGTGCAAGAGACAGCTCTGGGAAACAAGGAAGGCCCAAAGAGGAGTCGGGAAGACACTAGAGTTTTAGTAGGGGGACTAGATGGGAAAAAAGTAAAAAGCGGGGAGCAAGGAAGACGTGCGGAGGTGGTGTGAGGGGACAAGAGAGGTTGTGCAGGGTGTGGAGGGCCAGAAGACAGCTCTGGGGCACAGAAGAAAGCTGAAATGTAGTGGCGAGTGCACAAGGGGGATGCTAAGGGGAGCAGAGGGAAAGAAAAAGGTGGAAGGAGGGGGCCAGAGCAGAAGAGAGGGCTGCTAAAGGGTGTGGAGGGCCAACAGAGGGCTGCAGGGCATGAAGAAGGGCTCCACAGGGATTCTGAGGGGACTGCCAGGGTCCTAAGGGGTCTCGAGGTGCAAGAGACAGCTCTGGGAAACAAGGAAGGCCCAAAGAGGAGTCGGGAAGACACTAGAGTTTTAGTAGGGGGAGTAGATGGGAAAAAAGTAAAAAGCGGGGAGCAAGGAAGACGTGCGGAGGTGGTGTGAGGGGACAAGAGAGGTTGTGCAGGGTGTGGAGGGCCAGAAGACAGCTCTGGGGCACAGAAGAAAGCTGAAATGTAGTGCCGAGTGCACAAGGGGGATGCTAAGGGGAGCAGAGGGAAAGAAAAAGGTGGAAGGAGGGGGCCAGAGCAGAAGAGAGGGCTGCTAAAGGGTGTGGAGGGCCAACAGAGGGCTGCAGGGCATGAAGAAGGGCTCCGGAGGGATTCTGAGGGGACTGCCAGGGTCCTAAGGGGTCTTGAGGTGCAAGAGACAGCTCTGGGAAACAAGGAAGGCCCAAAGAGGAGTCGGGAAGACACTAGAGTTTTAGTAGGGGGACTAGATGGGAAAAAAGTAAAAAGCGGGGAGCAAGGAAGACGTGCGGAGGTGGTGTGAGGGGACAAGAGAGGTTGTGCAGGGTGTGGAGGGCCAGAAGACAGCTCTGGGGCACAGAAGAAAGCTGAAATGTAGTGGCGAGTGCACAAGGGGGATGCTAAGGGGAGCAGAGGGAAAGAAAAAGGTGGAAGGAGGGGGCCAGAGCAGAAGAGAGGGCTGCTAAAGGCTGTGGAGGGCCAACAGAGGGCTGCAGGGCATGAAGAAGGGCTCCGGAGGGATTCTGAGGGGACTGCCAGGGTCCTAAGGGGTCTCGAGGTGCAAGAGACAGCTCTGGGAAACAAGGAAGGCCCAAAGAGGAGTCGGGAAGACACTAGAGTTTTAGTAGGGGGACTAGATGGGAAAAAAGTAAAAAGCGGGGAGCAAGGAAGACGTGCGGAGGTGGTGTGAGGGGACAAGAGAGGTTGTGCAGGGTGTGGAGGGCCAGAAGACAGCTCTGGGGCACAGAAGAAAGCTGAAATGTAGTGCCGAGTGCACAAGGGGGATGCTAAGGGGAGCAGAGGGAAAGAAAAAGGTGGAAGGAGGGGGCCAGAGCAGAAGAGAGGGCTGCTAAAGGGTGTGGAGGGCCAACAGAGGGCTGCAGGGCATGAAGAAGGGCTCCACAGGGATTCTGAGGGGACTGCCAGGGTCCTAAGGGGTCTCGAGGTGCAAGAGACAGCTCTGGGAAACAAGGAAGGCCCAAAGAGGAGTCGGGAAGACACTAGAGTTTTAGTAGGGGGAGTAGATGGGAAAAAAGTAAAAAGCGGGGAGCAAGGAAGACGTGCGGAGGTGGTGTGAGGGGACAAGAGAGGTTGTGCAGGGTGTGGAGGGCCAGAAGACAGCTCTGGGGCACAGAAGAAAGCTGAAATGTAGTGGCGAGTGCACAAGGGGGATGCTAAGGGGAGCAGAGGGAAAGAAAAAGGTGGAAGGAGGGGGCCAGAGCAGAAGAGAGGGCTGCTAAAGGGTGTGGAGGGCCAACAGAGGGCTGCAGGGCATGAAGAAGGGCTCCACAGGGATTCTGAGGGGACTGCCAGGGTCCTAAGGGGTCTCGAGGTGCAAGAGACAGCTCTGGGAAACAAGGAAGGCCCAAAGAGGAGTCGGGAAGACACTAGAGTTTTAGTAGGGGGAGTAGATGGGAAGAAAGTAAAAAGCGGGGAGCAAGGAAGACGTGCGGAGGTGGTGTGAGGGGACAAGAGAGGTTGTGCAGGGTGTGGAGGGCCAGAAGACAGCTCTGGGGCACAGAAGAAAGCTGAACAAGTAGCGCCGAGTGCACAAGGGGGATGCTAAGGGGAGCAGAGGGAAAGAAAAAGGTGGAAGGAGGGGGCCAGAGCAGAAGAGAGGGCTGCTAAAGGGTGTGGAGGGCCAACAGAGGGCTGCAGGGCATGAAGAAGGGCTCCACAGGGATTCTGAGGGGACTGCCAGGGTCCTAAGGGGTCTCGAGGTGCAAGAGACAGCTCTGGGAAACAAGGAAGGCCCAAAGAGGAGTCGGGAAGACACTAGAGTTTTAGTAGGGGGACTAGATGGGAAAAAAGTAAAAAGCGGGGAGCAAGGAAGACGTGCGGAGGTGGTGTGAGGGGACAAGAGAGGTTGTGCAGGGTGTGGAGGGCCAGAAGACAGCTCTGGGGCACAGAAGAAAGCTGAAATGTAGTGGCGAGTGCACAAGGGGGATGCTAAGGGGAGCAGAGGGAAAGAAAAAGGTGGAAGGAGGGGGCCAGAGCAGAAGAGAGGGCTGCTAAAGGCTGTGGAGGGCCAACAGAGGGCTGCAGGGCATGAAGAAGGGCTCCGGAGGGATTCTGAGGGGACTGCCAGGGTCCTAAGGGGTCTCGAGGTGCAAGAGACAGCTCTGGGAAACAAGGAAGGCCCAAAGAGGAGTCGGGAAGACACTAGAGTTTTAGTAGGGGGACTAGATGGGAAAAAAGTAAAAAGCGGGGAGCAAGGAAGACGTGCGGAGGTGGTGTGAGGGGACAAGAGAGGTTGTGCAGGGTGTGGAGGGCCAGAAGACAGCTCTGGGGCACAGAAGAAAGCTGAAATGTAGTGCCGAGTGCACAAGGGGGATGCTAAGGGGAGCAGAGGGAAAGAAAAAGGTGGAAGGAGGGGGCCAGAGCAGAAGAGAGGGCTGCTAAAGGGTGTGGAGGGCCAACAGAGGGCTGCAGGGCATGAAGAAGGGCTCCACAGGGATTCTGAGGGGACTGCCAGGGTCCTAAGGGGTCTCGAGGTGCAAGAGACAGCTCTGGGAAACAAGGAAGGCCCAAAGAGGAGTCGGGAAGACACTAGAGTTTTAGTAGGGGGAGTAGATGGGAAAAAAGTAAAAAGCGGGGAGCAAGGAAGACGTGCGGAGGTGGTGTGAGGGGACAAGAGAGGTTGTGCAGGGTGTGGAGGGCCAGAAGACAGCTCTGGGGCACAGAAGAAAGCTGAAATGTAGTGGCGAGTGCACAAGGGGGATGCTAAGGGGAGCAGAGGGAAAGAAAAAGGTGGAAGGAGGGGGCCAGAGCAGAAGAGAGGGCTGCTAAAGGGTGTGGAGGGCCAACAGAGGGCTGCAGGGCATGAAGAAGGGCTCCACAGGGATTCTGAGGGGACTGCCAGGGTCCTAAGGGGTCTCGAGGTGCAAGAGACAGCTCTGGGAAACAAGGAAGGCCCAAAGAGGAGTCGGGAAGACACTAGAGTTTTAGTAGGGGGAGTAGATGGGAAAAAAGTAAAAAGCGGGGAGCAAGGAAGACGTGCGGAGGTGGTGTGAGGGGACAAGAGAGGTTGTGCAGGGTGTGGAGGGCCAGAAGACAGCTCTGGGGCACAGAAGAAAGCTGAACAAGTAGCGCCGAGTGCACAAGGGGGATGCTAAGGGGAGCAGAGGGAAAGAAAAAGGTGGAAGGAGGGGGCCAGAGCAGAAGAGAGGGCTGCTAAAGGGTGTGGAGGGCCAACAGAGGGCTGCAGGGCATGAAGAAGGGCTCCACAGGGATTCTGAGGGGACTGCCAGGGTCCTAAGGGGTCTCGAGGTGCAAGAGACAGCTCTGGGAAACAAGGAAGGCCCAAAGAGGAGTCGGGAAGACACTAGAGTTTTAGTAGGGGGAGTAGATGGGAAAAAAGTAAAAAGCGGGGAGCAAGGAAGACGTGCGGAGGTGGTGTGAGGGGACAAGAGAGGTTGTGCAGGGTGTGGAGGGCCAGAAGACAGCTCTGGGGCACAGAAGAAAGCTGAAATGTAGTGGCGAGTGCACAAGGGGGATGCTAAGGGGAGCAGAGGGAAAGAAAAAGGTGGAAGGAGGGGGCCAGAGCAGAAGAGAGGGCTGCTAAAGGCTGTGGAGGGCCAACAGAGGGCTGCAGGGCATGAAGAAGGGCTCCGGAGGGATTCTGAGGGGACTGCCAGGGTCCTAAGGGGTCTCGAGGTGCAAGAGACAGCTCTGGGAAACAAGGAAGGCCCAAAGAGGAGTCGGGAAGACACTAGAGTTTTAGTAGGGGGACTAGATGGGAAAAAAGTAAAAAGCGGGGAGCAAGGAAGACGTGCGGAGGTGGTGTGAGGGGACAAGAGAGGTTGTGCAGGGTGTGGAGGGCCAGAAGACAGCTCTGGGGCACAGAAGAAAGCTGAAATGTAGTGCCGAGTGCACAAGGGGGATGCTAAGGGGAGCAGAGGGAAAGAAAAAGGTGGAAGGAGGGGGCCAGAGCAGAAGAGAGGGCTGCTAAAGGGTGTGGAGGGCCAACAGAGGGCTGCAGGGCATGAAGAAGGGCTCCACAGGGATTCTGAGGGGACTGCCAGGGTCCTAAGGGGTCTCGAGGTGCAAGAGACAGCTCTGGGAAACAAGGAAGGCCCAAAGAGGAGTCGGGAAGACACTAGAGTTTTAGTAGGGGGACTAGATGGGAAAAAAGTAAAAAGCGGGGAGCAAGGAAGACGTGCGGAGGTGGTGTGAGGGGACAAGAGAGGTTGTGCAGGGTGTGGAGGGCCAGAAGACAGCTCTGGGGCACAGAAGAAAGCTGAAATGTAGTGGCGAGTGCACAAGGGGGATGCTAAGGGGAGCAGAGGGAAAGAAAAAGGTGGAAGGAGGGGGCCAGAGCAGAAGAGAGGGCTGCTAAAGGGTGTGGAGGGCCAACAGAGGGCTGCAGGGCATGAAGAAGGGCTCCACAGGGATTCTGAGGGGACTGCCAGGGTCCTAAGGGGTCTCGAGGTGCAAGAGACAGCTCTGGGAAACAAGGAAGGCCCAAAGAGGAGTCGGGAAGACACTAGAGTTTTAGTAGGGGGAGTAGATGGGAAAAAAGTAAAAAGCGGGGAGCAAGGAAGACGTGCGGAGGTGGTGTGAGGGGACAAGAGAGGTTGTGCAGGGTGTGGAGGGCCAGAAGACAGCTCTGGGGCACAGAAGAAAGCTGAAATGTAGTGCCGAGTGCACAAGGGGGATGCTAAGGGGAGCAGAGGGAAAGAAAAAGGTGGAAGGAGGGGGCCAGAGCAGAAGAGAGGGCTGCTAAAGGGTGTGGAGGGCCAACAGAGGGCTGCAGGGCATGAAGAAGGGCTCCGGAGGGATTCTGAGGGGACTGCCAGGGTCCTAAGGGGTCTTGAGGTGCAAGAGACAGCTCTGGGAAACAAGGAAGGCCCAAAGAGGAGTCGGGAAGACACTAGAGTTTTAGTAGGGGGACTAGATGGGAAAAAAGTAAAAAGCGGGGAGCAAGGAAGACGTGCGGAGGTGGTGTGAGGGGACAAGAGAGGTTGTGCAGGGTGTGGAGGGCCAGAAGACAGCTCTGGGGCACAGAAGAAAGCTGAAATGTAGTGGCGAGTGCACAAGGGGGATGCTAAGGGGAGCAGAGGGAAAGAAAAAGGTGGAAGGAGGGGGCCAGAGCAGAAGAGAGGGCTGCTAAAGGCTGTGGAGGGCCAACAGAGGGCTGCAGGGCATGAAGAAGGGCTCCGGAGGGATTCTGAGGGGACTGCCAGGGTCCTAAGGGGTCTCGAGGTGCAAGAGACAGCTCTGGGAAACAAGGAAGGCCCAAAGAGGAGTCGGGAAGACACTAGAGTTTTAGTAGGGGGAGTAGATGGGAAAAAAGTAAAAAGCGGGGAGCAAGGAAGACGTGCGGAGGTGGTGTGAGGGGACAAGAGAGGTTGTGCAGGGTGTGGAGGGCCAGAAGACAGCTCTGGGGCACAGAAGAAAGCTGAAATGTAGTGCCGAGTGCACAAGGGGGATGCTAAGGGGAGCAGAGGGAAAGAAAAAGGTGGAAGGAGGGGGCCAGAGCAGAAGAGAGGGCTGCTAAAGGGTGTGGAGGGCCAACAGAGGGCTGCAGGGCATGAAGAAGGGCTCCACAGGGATTCTGAGGGGACTGCCAGGGTCCTAAGGGGTCTCGAGGTGCAAGAGACAGCTCTGGGAAACAAGGAAGGCCCAAAGAGGAGTCGGGAAGACACTAGAGTTTTAGTAGGGGGACTAGAGAGGAAGAAAGTAAAAAGCGGGGAGCAAGGAAGACGTGCGGAGGTGGTGTGAGGGGACAAGAGAGGTTGTGCAGGGTGTGGAGGGCCAGAAGACAGCTCTGGGGCACAGAAGAAAGCTGAACAAGTAGCGCCGAGTGCACAAGGGGGATGCTAAGGGGAGCAGAGGGAAAGAAAAAGGTGGAAGGAGGGGGCCAGAGCAGAAGAGAGGGCTGCTAAAGGGTGTGGAGGGCCAACAGAGGGCTGCAGGGCATGAAGAAGGGCTCCGGAGGGATTCTGAGGGGACTGCCAGGGTCCTAAGGGGTCTCGAGGTGCAAGAGACAGCTCTGGGAAACAAGGAAGGCCCAAAGAGGAGTCGGGAAGACACTAGAGTTTTAGTAGGGGGAGTAGATGGGAAAAAAGTAAAAAGCGGGGAGCAAGGAAGACGTGCGGAGGTGGTGTGAGGGGACAAGAGAGGTTGTGCAGGGTGTGGAGGGCCAGAAGACAGCTCTGGGGCACAGAAGAAAGCTGAAATGTAGTGCCGAGTGCACAAGGGGGATGCTAAGGGGAGCAGAGGGAAAGAAAAAGGTGGAAGGAGGGGGCCAGAGCAGAAGAGAGGGCTGCTAAAGGGTGTGGAGGGCCAACAGAGGGCTGCAGGGCATGAAGAAGGGCTCCACAGGGATTCTGAGGGGACTGCCAGGGTCCTAAGGGGTCTCGAGGTGCAAGAGACAGCTCTGGGAAACAAGGAAGGCCCAAAGAGGAGTCGGGAAGACACTAGAGTTTTAGTAGGGGGAGTAGATGGGAAAAAAGTAAAAAGCGGGGAGCAAGGAAGACGTGCGGAGGTGGTGTGAGGGGACAAGAGAGGTTGTGCAGGGTGTGGAGGGCCAGAAGACAGCTCTGGGGCACAGAAGAAAGCTGAACAAGTAGCGCCGAGTGCACAAGGGGGATGCTAAGGGGAGCAGAGGGAAAGAAAAAGGTGGAAGGAGGGGGCCAGAGCAGAAGAGAGGGCTGCTAAAGGGTGTGGAGGGCCAACAGAGGGCTGCAGGGCATGAAGAAGGGCTCCACAGGGATTCTGAGGGGACTGCCAGGGTCCTAAGGGGTCTCGAGGTGCAAGAGACAGCTCTGGGAAACAAGGAAGGCCCAAAGAGGAGTCGGGAAGACACTAGAGTTTTAGTAGGGGGAGTAGATGGGAAAAAAGTAAAAAGCGGGGAGCAAGGAAGACGTGCGGAGGTGGTGTGAGGGGACAAGAGAGGTTGTGCAGGGTGTGGAGGGCCAGAAGACAGCTCTGGGGCACAGAAGAAAGCTGAAATGTAGTGGCGAGTGCACAAGGGGGATGCTAAGGGGAGCAGAGGGAAAGAAAAAGGTGGAAGGAGGGGGCCAGAGCAGAAGAGAGGGCTGCTAAAGGGTGTGGAGGGCCAACAGAGGGCTGCAGGGCATGAAGAAGGGCTCCACAGGGATTCTGAGGGGACTGCCAGGGTCCTAAGGGGTCTCGAGGTGCAAGAGACAGCTCTGGGAAACAAGGAAGGCCCAAAGAGGAGTCGGGAAGACACTAGAGTTTTAGTAGGGGGACTAGATGGGAAAAAAGTAAAAAGCGGGGAGCAAGGAAGACGTGCGGAGGTGGTGTGAGGGGACAAGAGAGGTTGTGCAGGGTGTGGAGGGCCAGAAGACAGCTCTGGGGCACAGAAGAAAGCTGAAATGTAGTGGCGAGTGCACAAGGGGGATGCTAAGGGGAGCAGAGGGAAAGAAAAAGGTGGAAGGAGGGGGCCAGAGCAGAAGAGAGGGCTGCTAAAGGCTGTGGAGGGCCAACAGAGGGCTGCAGGGCATGAAGAAGGGCTCCGGAGGGATTCTGAGGGGACTGCCAGGGTCCTAAGGGGTCTCGAGGTGCAAGAGACAGCTCTGGGAAACAAGGAAGGCCCAAAGAGGAGTCGGGAAGACACTAGAGTTTTAGTAGGGGGACTAGAGAGGAAAAAAGTAAAAAGCGGGGAGCAAGGAAGACGTGCGGAGGTGGTGTGAGGGGACAAGAGAGGTTGTGCAGGGTGTGGAGGGCCAGAAGACAGCTCTGGGGCACAGAAGAAAGCTGAACAAGTAGCGCCGAGTGCACAAGGGGGATGCTAAGGGGAGCAGAGGGAAAGAAAAAGGTGGAAGGAGGGGGCCAGAGCAGAAGAGAGGGCTGCTAAAGGGTGTGGAGGGCCAACAGAGGGCTGCAGGGCATGAAGAAGGGCTCCACAGGGATTCTGAGGGGACTGCCAGGGTCCTAAGGGGTCTCGAGGTGCAAGAGACAGCTCTGGGAAACAAGGAAGGCCCAAAGAGGAGTCGGGAAGACACTAGAGTTTTAGTAGGGGGAGTAGATGGGAAAAAAGTAAAAAGCGGGGAGCAAGGAAGACGTGCGGAGGTGGTGTGAGGGGACAAGAGAGGTTGTGCAGGGTGTGGAGGGCCAGAAGACAGCTCTGGGGCACAGAAGAAAGCTGAAATGTAGTGCCGAGTGCACAAGGGGGATGCTAAGGGGAGCAGAGGGAAAGAAAAAGGTGGAAGGAGGGGGCCAGAGCAGAAGAGAGGGCTGCTAAAGGGTGTGGAGGGCCAACAGAGGGCTGCAGGGCATGAAGAAGGGCTCCAGAGGGATTCTGAGGGGACTGCCAGGGTCCTAAGGGGTCTCGAGGTGCAAGAGACAGCTCTGGGAAACAAGGAAGGCCCAAAGAGGAGTCGGGAAGACACTAGAGGGGTGCTAGGGGGACTAGAGAGGAAGAAAGTAAAAAGCGGGGAGCAAGGAAGACGTGCGGAGGTGGTGTGAGGGGACAAGAGAGGTTGTGCAGGGTGTGGAGGGCCAGAAGACAGCTCTGGGGCACAGAAGAAAGCTGAAATGTAGTGCCGAGTGCACAAGGGGGATGCTAAGGGGAGCAGAGGGAAAGAAAAAGGTGGAAGGAGGGGGCCAGAGCAGAAGAGAGGGCTGCTAAAGGCTGTGGAGGGCCAACAGAGGGCTGCAGGGCATGAAGAAGGGCTCCACAGGGATTCTGAGGGGACTGCCAGGGTCCTAAGGGGTCTCGAGGTGCAAGAGACAGCTCTGGGAAACAAGGAAGGCCCAAAGAGGAGTCGGGAAGACACTAGAGTTTTAGTAGGGGGAGTAGATGGGAAAAAAGTAAAAAGCGGGGAGCAAGGAAGACGTGCGGAGGTGGTGTGAGGGGACAAGAGAGGTTGTGCAGGGTGTGGAGGGCCAGAAGACAGCTCTGGGGCACAGAAGAAAGCTGAACAAGTAGCGCCGAGTGCACAAGGGGGATGCTAAGGGGAGCAGAGGGAAAGAAAAAGGTGGAAGGAGGGGGCCAGAGCAGAAGAGAGGGCTGCTAAAGGGTGTGGAGGGCCAACAGAGGGCTCCAGGGCATGAAGAAGGGCTCCACAGGGATTCTGAGGGGACTGCCAGGGTCCTAAGGGGTCTCGAGGTGCAAGAGACAGCTCTGGGAAACAAGGAAGGCCCAAAGAGGAGTCGGGAAGACACTAGAGTTTTAGTAGGGGGACTAGATGGGAAGAAAGTAAAAAGCGGGGAGCAAGGAAGACGTGCGGAGGTGGTGTGAGGGGACAAGAGAGGTTGTGCAGGGTGTGGAGGGCCAGAAGACAGCTCTGGGGCACAGAAGAAAGCTGAACAAGTAGCGCCGAGTGCACAAGGGGGATGCTAAGGGGAGCAGAGGGAAAGAAAAAGGTGGAAGGAGGGGGCCAGAGCAGAAGAGAGGGCTGCTAAAGGGTGTGGAGGACCAACAGAGGGCTCCAGGCATGAAGAAGGGCTCCGGAGGGATTCTGAGGGGACTGCCAGGGTCCTAAGGGGTCTCGAGGTGCAAGAGACAGCTCTGGGAAACAAGGAAGGCCCAAAGAGGAGTCGGGAAGACACTAGAGGAGTGCTAGGGGGACTAGAGAGGAAGAAAGTAAAAAGCGGGGAGCAAGGAAGACGTGCGGAGGTGGTGTGAGGGGACAAGAGAGGTTGTGCAGGGTGTGGAGGGCCAGAAGACAGCTCTGGGGCACAGAAGAAAGCTGAAATGTAGTGGCGAGTGCACAAGGGGGATGCTAAGGGGAGCAGAGGGAAAGAAAAAGGTGGAAGGAGGGGGCCAGAGCAGAAGAGAGGGCTGCTAAAGGGTGTGGAGGGCCAACAGAGGGCTGCAGGGCATGAAGAAGGGCTCCACAGGGATTCTGAGGGGACTGCCAGGGTCCTAAGGGGTCTCGAGGTGCAAGAGACAGCTCTGGGAAACAAGGAAGGCCCAAAGAGGAGTCGGGAAGACACTAGAGTTTTAGTAGGGGGACTAGATGGGAAAAAAGTAAAAAGCGGGGAGCAAGGAAGACGTGCGGAGGTGGTGTGAGGGGACAAGAGAGGTTGTGCAGGGTGTGGAGGGCCAGAAGACAGCTCTGGGGCACAGAAGAAAGCTGAACAAGTAGCGCCGAGTGCACAAGGGGGATGCTAAGGGGAGCAGAGGGAAAGAAAAAGGTGGAAGGAGGGGGCCAGAGCAGAAGAGAGGGCTGCTAAAGGGTGTGGAGGGCCAACAGAGGGCTGCAGGGCATGAAGAAGGGCTCCACAGGGATTCTGAGGGGACTGCCAGGGTCCTAAGGGGTCTCGAGGTGCAAGAGACAGCTCTGGGAAACAAGGAAGGCCCAAAGAGGAGTCGGGAAGACACTAGAGTTTTAGTAGGGGGAGTAGATGGGAAAAAAGTAAAAAGCGGGGAGCAAGGAAGACGTGCGGAGGTGGTGTGAGGGGACAAGAGAGGTTGTGCAGGGTGTGGAGGGCCAGAAGACAGCTCTGGGGCACAGAAGAAAGCTGAACAAGTAGCGCCGAGTGCACAAGGGGGATGCTAAGGGGAGCAGAGGGAAAGAAAAAGGTGGAAGGAGGGGGCCAGAGCAGAAGAGAGGGCTGCTAAAGGGTGTGGAGGGCCAACAGAGGGCTGCAGGGCATGAAGAAGGGCTCCACAGGGATTCTGAGGGGACTGCCAGGGTCCTAAGGGGTCTCGAGGTGCAAGAGACAGCTCTGGGAAACAAGGAAGGCCCAAAGAGGAGTCGGGAAGACACTAGAGTTTTAGTAGGGGGACTAGATGGGAAGAAAGTAAAAAGCGGGGAGCAAGGAAGACGTGCGGAGGTGGTGTGAGGGGACAAGAGAGGTTGTGCAGGGTGTGGAGGGCCAGAAGACAGCTCTGGGGCACAGAAGAAAGCTGAACAAGTAGCGCCGAGTGCACAAGGGGGATGCTAAGGGGAGCAGAGGGAAAGAAAAAGGTGGAAGGAGGGGGCCAGAGCAGAAGAGAGGGCTGCTAAAGGGTGTGGAGGACCAACAGAGGGCTCCAGGCATGAAGAAGGGCTCCGGAGGGATTCTGAGGGGACTGCCAGGGTCCTAAGGGGTCTCGAGGTGCAAGAGACAGCTCTGGGAAACAAGGAAGGCCCAAAGAGGAGTCGGGAAGACACTAGAGTTTTAGTAGGGGGACTAGATGGGAAAAAAGTAAAAAGCGGGGAGCAAGGAAGACGTGCGGAGGTGGTGTGAGGGGACAAGAGAGGTTGTGCAGGGTGTGGAGGGCCAGAAGACAGCTCTGGAGCACAGAAGAAAGCTGAAATGTAGTGCCGAGTGCACAAGGGGGATGCTAAGGGGAGCAGAGGGAAAGAAAAAGGTGGAAGGAGGGGGCCAGAGCAGAAGAGAGGGCTGCTAAAGGCTGTGGAGGGCCAACAGAGGGCTGCAGGGCATGAAGAAGGGCTCCGGAGGGATTCTGAGGGGACTGCCAGGGTCCTAAGGGGTCTCGAGGTGCAAGAGACAGCTCTGGGAAACAAGGAAGGCCCAAAGAGGAGTCGGGAAGACACTAGAGTTTTAGTAGGGGGACTAGATGGGAAAAAAGTAAAAAGCGGGGAGCAAGGAAGACGTGCGGAGGTGGTGTGAGGGGACAAGAGAGGTTGTGCAGGGTGTGGAGGGCCAGAAGACAGCTCTGGGGCACAGAAGAAAGCTGAACAAGTAGCGCCGAGTGCACAAGGGGGATGCTAAGGGGAGCAGAGGGAAAGAAAAAGGTGGAAGGAGGGGGCCAGAGCAGAAGAGAGGGCTGCTAAAGGGTGTGGAGGGCCAACAGAGGGCTGCAGGGCATGAAGAAGGGCTCCACAGGGATTCTGAGGGGACTGCCAGGGTCCTAAGGGGTCTCGAGGTGCAAGAGACAGCTCTGGGAAACAAGGAAGGCCCAAAGAGGAGTCGGGAAGACACTAGAGTTTTAGTAGGGGGAGTAGATGGGAAAAAAGTAAAAAGCGGGGAGCAAGGAAGACGTGCGGAGGTGGTGTGAGGGGACAAGAGAGGTTGTGCAGGGTGTGGAGGGCCAGAAGACAGCTCTGGGGCACAGAAGAAAGCTGAAATGTAGTGCCGAGTGCACAAGGGGGATGCTAAGGGGAGCAGAGGGAAAGAAAAAGGTGGAAGGAGGGGGCCAGAGCAGAAGAGAGGGCTGCTAAAGGGTGTGGAGGGCCAACAGAGGGCTGCAGGGCATGAAGAAGGGCTCCAGAGGGATTCTGAGGGGACTGCCAGGGTCCTAAGGGGTCTCGAGGTGCAAGAGACAGCTCTGGGAAACAAGGAAGGCCCAAAGAGGAGTCGGGAAGACACTAGAGGGGTGCTAGGGGGACTAGAGAGGAAGAAAGTAAAAAGCGGGGAGCAAGGAAGACGTGCGGAGGTGGTGTGAGGGGACAAGAGAGGTTGTGCAGGGTGTGGAGGGCCAGAAGACAGCTCTGGGGCACAGAAGAAAGCTGAAATGTAGTGCCGAGTGCACAAGGGGGATGCTAAGGGGAGCAGAGGGAAAGAAAAAGGTGGAAGGAGGGGGCCAGAGCAGAAGAGAGGGCTGCTAAAGGCTGTGGAGGGCCAACAGAGGGCTGCAGGGCATGAAGAAGGGCTCCACAGGGATTCTGAGGGGACTGCCAGGGTCCTAAGGGGTCTCGAGGTGCAAGAGACAGCTCTGGGAAACAAGGAAGGCCCAAAGAGGAGTCGGGAAGACACTAGAGTTTTAGTAGGGGGAGTAGATGGGAAAAAAGTAAAAAGCGGGGAGCAAGGAAGACGTGCGGAGGTGGTGTGAGGGGACAAGAGAGGTTGTGCAGGGTGTGGAGGGCCAGAAGACAGCTCTGGGGCACAGAAGAAAGCTGAACAAGTAGCGCCGAGTGCACAAGGGGGATGCTAAGGGGAGCAGAGGGAAAGAAAAAGGTGGAAGGAGGGGGCCAGAGCAGAAGAGAGGGCTGCTAAAGGGTGTGGAGGGCCAACAGAGGGCTGCAGGGCATGAAGAAGGGCTCCACAGGGATTCTGAGGGGACTGCCAGGGTCCTAAGGGGTCTCGAGGTGCAAGAGACAGCTCTGGGAAACAAGGAAGGCCCAAAGAGGAGTCGGGAAGACACTAGAGTTTTAGTAGGGGGACTAGATGGGAAGAAAGTAAAAAGCGGGGAGCAAGGAAGACGTGCGGAGGTGGTGTGAGGGGACAAGAGAGGTTGTGCAGGGTGTGGAGGGCCAGAAGACAGCTCTGGGGCACAGAAGAAAGCTGAACAAGTAGCGCCGAGTGCACAAGGGGGATGCTAAGGGGAGCAGAGGGAAAGAAAAAGGTGGAAGGAGGGGGCCAGAGCAGAAGAGAGGGCTGCTAAAGGGTGTGGAGGACCAACAGAGGGCTCCAGGCATGAAGAAGGGCTCCGGAGGGATTCTGAGGGGACTGCCAGGGTCCTAAGGGGTCTCGAGGTGCAAGAGACAGCTCTGGGAAACAAGGAAGGCCCAAAGAGGAGTCGGGAAGACACTAGAGGAGTGCTAGGGGGACTAGAGAGGAAGAAAGTAAAAAGCGGGGAGCAAGGAAGACGTGCGGAGGTGGTGTGAGGGGACAAGAGAGGTTGTGCAGGGTGTGGAGGGCCAGAAGACAGCTCTGGGGCACAGAAGAAAGCTGAAATGTAGTGGCGAGTGCACAAGGGGGATGCTAAGGGGAGCAGAGGGAAAGAAAAAGGTGGAAGGAGGGGGCCAGAGCAGAAGAGAGGGCTGCTAAAGGGTGTGGAGGGCCAACAGAGGGCTGCAGGGCATGAAGAAGGGCTCCACAGGGATTCTGAGGGGACTGCCAGGGTCCTAAGGGGTCTCGAGGTGCAAGAGACAGCTCTGGGAAACAAGGAAGGCCCAAAGAGGAGTCGGGAAGACACTAGAGTTTTAGTAGGGGGAGTAGATGGGAAAAAAGTAAAAAGCGGGGAGCAAGGAAGACGTGCGGAGGTGGTGTGAGGGGACAAGAGAGGTTGTGCAGGGTGTGGAGGGCCAGAAGACAGCTCTGGGGCACAGAAGAAAGCTGAAATGTAGTGGCGAGTGCACAAGGGGGATGCTAAGGGGAGCAGAGGGAAAGAAAAAGGTGGAAGGAGGGGGCCAGAGCAGAAGAGAGGGCTGCTAAAGGGTGTGGAGGGCCAACAGAGGGCTGCAGGGCATGAAGAAGGGCTCCACAGGGATTCTGAGGGGACTGCCAGGGTCCTAAGGGGTCTCGAGGTGCAAGAGACAGCTCTGGGAAACAAGGAAGGCCCAAAGAGGAGTCGGGAAGACACTAGAGTTTTAGTAGGGGGACTAGATGGGAAAAAAGTAAAAAGCGGGGAGCAAGGAAGACGTGCGGAGGTGGTGTGAGGGGACAAGAGAGGTTGTGCAGGGTGTGGAGGGCCAGAAGACAGCTCTGGGGCACAGAAGAAAGCTGAACAAGTAGCGCCGAGTGCACAAGGGGGATGCTAAGGGGAGCAGAGGGAAAGAAAAAGGTGGAAGGAGGGGGCCAGAGCAGAAGAGAGGGCTGCTAAAGGGTGTGGAGGGCCAACAGAGGGCTGCAGGGCATGAAGAAGGGCTCCACAGGGATTCTGAGGGGACTGCCAGGGTCCTAAGGGGTCTCGAGGTGCAAGAGACAGCTCTGGGAAACAAGGAAGGCCCAAAGAGGAGTCGGGAAGACACTAGAGTTTTAGTAGGGGGACTAGATGGGAAGAAAGTAAAAAGCGGGGAGCAAGGAAGACGTGCGGAGGTGGTGTGAGGGGACAAGAGAGGTTGTGCAGGGTGTGGAGGGCCAGAAGACAGCTGTGGGGCACAGAAGAAAGCTGAACAAGTAGCGCCGAGTGCACAAGGGGGATGCTAAGGGGAGCAGAGGGAAAGAAAAAGGTGGAAGGAGGGGGCCAGAGCAGAAGAGAGGGCTGCTAAAGGGTGTGGAGGGCCAACAGAGGGCTCCAGGCATGAAGAAGGGCTCCACAGGGATTCTGAGGGGACTGCCAGGGTCCTAAGGGGTCTCGAGGTGCAAGAGACAGCTCTGGGAAACAAGGAAGGCCCAAAGAGGAGTCGGGAAGACACTAGAGGAGTGCTAGGGGGACTAGAGAGGAAGAAAGTAAAAAGCGGGGAGCAAGGAAGACGTGCGGAGGTGGTGTGAGGGGACAAGAGAGGTTGTGCAGGGTGTGGAGGGCCAGAAGACAGCTCTGGGGCACAGAAGAAAGCTGAAATGTAGTGGCGAGTGCACAAGGGGGATGCTAAGGGGAGCAGAGGGAAAGAAAAAGGTGGAAGGAGGGGGCCAGAGCAGAAGAGAGGGCTGCTAAAGGGTGTGGAGGGCCAACAGAGGGCTGCAGGGCATGAAGAAGGGCTCCACAGGGATTCTGAGGGGACTGCCAGGGTCCTAAGGGGTCTCGAGGTGCAAGAGACAGCTCTGGGAAACAAGGAAGGCCCAAAGAGGAGTCGGGAAGACACTAGAGGAGTGCTAGGGGGACTAGAGAGGAAGAAAGTAAAAAGCGGGGAGCAAGGAAGACGTGCGGAGGTGGTGTGAGGGGACAAGAGAGGTTGTGCAGGGTGTGGAGGGCCAGAAGACAGCTCTGGGGCACAGAAGAAAGCTGAAATGTAGTGGCGAGTGCACAAGGGGGATGCTAAGGGGAGCAGAGGGAAAGAAAAAGGTGGAAGGAGGGGGCCAGAGCAGAAGAGAGGGCTGCTAAAGGGTGTGGAGGGCCAACAGAGGGCTGCAGGGCATGAAGAAGGGCTCCACAGGGATTCTGAGGGGACTGCCAGGGTCCTAAGGGGTCTCGAGGTGCAAGAGACAGCTCTGGGAAACAAGGAAGGCCCAAAGAGGAGTCGGGAAGACACTAGAGTTTTAGTAGGGGGACTAGATGGGAAAAAAGTAAAAAGCGGGGAGCAAGGAAGACGTGCGGAGGTGGTGTGAGGGGACAAGAGAGGTTGTGCAGGGTGTGGAGGGCCAGAAGACAGCTCTGGGGCACAGAAGAAAGCTGAAATGTAGTGGCGAGTGCACAAGGGGGATGCTAAGGGGAGCAGAGGGAAAGAAAAAGGTGGAAGGAGGGGGCCAGAGCAGAAGAGAGGGCTGCTAAAGGGTGTGGAGGGCCAACAGAGGGCTGCAGGGCATGAAGAAGGGCTCCACAGGGATTCTGAGGGGACTGCCAGGGTCCTAAGGGGTCTCGAGGTGCAAGAGACAGCTCTGGGAAACAAGGAAGGCCCAAAGAGGAGTCGGGAAGACACTAGAGTTTTAGTAGGGGGACTAGATGGGAAGAAAGTAAAAAGCGGGGAGCAAGGAAGACGTGCGGAGGTGGTGTGAGGGGACAAGAGAGGTTGTGCAGGGTGTGGAGGGCCAGAAGACAGCTCTGGGGCACAGAAGAAAGCTGAAATGTAGTGGCGAGTGCACAAGGGGGATGCTAAGGGGAGCAGAGGGAAAGAAAAAGGTGGAAGGAGGGGGCCAGAGCAGAAGAGAGGGCTGCTAAAGGGTGTGGAGGGCCAACAGAGGGCTGCAGGGCATGAAGAAGGGCTCCGGAGGGATTCTGAGGGGACTGCCAGGGTCCTAAGGGGTCTCGAGGTGCAAGAGACAGCTCTGGGAAACAAGGAAGGCCCAAAGAGGAGTCGGGAAGACACTAGAGTTTTAGTAGGGGGACTAGATGGGAAAAAAGTAAAAAGCGGGGAGCAAGGAAGACGTGCGGAGGTGGTGTGAGGGGACAAGAGAGGTTGTGCAGGGTGTGGAGGGCCAGAAGACAGCTCTGGGGCACAGAAGAAAGCTGAACAAGTAGCGCCGAGTGCACAAGGGGGATGCTAAGGGGAGCAGAGGGAAAGAAAAAGGTGGAAGGAGGGGGCCAGAGCAGAAGAGAGGGCTGCTAAAGGGTGTGGAGGGCCAACAGAGGGCTGCAGGGCATGAAGAAGGGCTCCACAGGGATTCTGAGGGGACTGCCAGGGTCCTAAGGGGTCTCGAGGTGCAAGAGACAGCTCTGGGAAACAAGGAAGGCCCAAAGAGGAGTCGGGAAGACACTAGAGTTTTAGTAGGGGGACTAGATGGGAAAAAAGTAAAAAGCGGGGAGCAAGGAAGACGTGCGGAGGTGGTGTGAGGGGACAAGAGAGGTTGTGCAGGGTGTGGAGGGCCAGAAGACAGCTCTGGGGCACAGAAGAAAGCTGAAATGTAGTGCCGAGTGCACAAGAGGGATGCTAAGGGGAGCAGAGGGAAAGAAAAAGGTGGAAGGAGGGGGCCAGAGCAGAAGAGAGGGCTGCTAAAGGGTGTGGAGGACCAACAGAGGGCTCCAGGCATGAAGAAGGGCTCCGGAGGGATTCTGAGGGGACTGCCAGGGTCCTAAGGGGTCTCGAGGTGCAAGAGACAGCTCTGGGAAACAAGGAAGGCCCAAAGAGGAGTCGGGAAGACACTAAAGGAGTGCTAGGGGGACTAGAGAGGAAGAAAGTAAAAAGCGGGGAGCAAGGAAGACGTGCGGAGGTGGTGTGAGGGGACAAGAGAGGTTGTGCAGGGTGTGGAGGGCCAGAAGACAGCTCTGGGGCACAGAAGAAAGCTGAAATGTAGTGGCGAGTGCACAAGGGGGATGCTAAGGGGAGCAGAGGGAAAGAAAAAGGTGGAAGGAGGGGGCCAGAGCAGAAGAGAGGGCTGCTAAAGGCTGTGGAGGGCCAACAGAGGGCTGCAGGGCATGAAGAAGGGCTCCACAGGGATTCTGAGGGGACTGCCAGGGTCCTAAGGGGTCTCGAGGTGCAAGAGACAGCTCTGGGAAACAAGGAAGGCCCAAAGAGGAGTCGGGAAGACACTAGAGTTTTAGTAGGGGGACTAGATGGGAAAAAAGTAAAAAGCGGGGAGCAAGGAAGACGTGCGGAGGTGGTGTGAGGGGACAAGAGAGGTTGTGCAGGGTGTGGAGGGCCAGAAGACAGCTCTGGGGCACAGAAGAAAGCTGAACAAGTAGCGCCGAGTGCACAAGGGGGATGCTAAGGGGAGCAGAGGGAAAGAAAAAGGTGGAAGGAGGGGGCCAGAGCAGAAGAGAGGGCTGCCAAAGGGTGTGGAGGGCCAACAGAGGGCTGCAGGGCATGAAGAAGGGCTCCACAGGGATTCTGAGGGGACTGCCAGGGTCCTAAGGGGTCTCGAGGTGCAAGAGACAGCTCTGGGAAACAAGGAAGGCCCAAAGAGGAGTCGGGAAGACACTAGAGGAGTGCTAGGGGGACTAGAGAGGAAGAAAGTAAAAAGCGGGGAGCAAGGAAGACGTGCGGAGGTGGTGTGAGGGGACAAGAGAGGTTGTGCAGGGTGTGGAGGGCCAGAAGACAGCTCTGGGGCACAGAAGAAAGCTGAACAAGTAGCGCCGAGTGCACAAGGGGGATGCTAAGGGGAGCAGAGGGAAAGAAAAAGGTGGAAGGAGGGGGCCAGAGCACAAGAGAGGGCTGCTAAAGGGTGTGGAGGGCCAACAGAGGGCTCCAGGGCATGAAGAAGGGCTCCGGAGGGATTCTGAGGGGACTGCCAGGGTCCTAAGGGGTCTCGAGGTGCAAGAGACAGCTCTGGGAAACAAGGAAGGCCCAAAGAGGAGTCGGGAAGACACTAGAGTTTTAGTAGGGGGAGTAGATGGGAAGAAAGTAAAAAGCGGGGAGCAAGGAAGACGTGCGGAGGTGGTGTGAGGGGACAAGAGAGGTTGTGCAGGGTGTGGAGGGCCAGAAGACAGCTCTGGGGCACAGAAGAAAGCTGAACAAGTAGCGCCGAGTGCACAAGGGGGATGCTAAGGGGAGCAGAGGGAAAGAAAAAGGTGGAAGGAGGGGGCCAGAGCAGAAGAGAGGGCTGCTAAAGGGTGTGGAGGGCCAACAGAGGGCTGCAGGGCATGAAGAAGGGCTCCGGAGGGATTCTGAGGGGACTGCCAGGGTCCTAAGGGGTCTCGAGGTGCAAGAGACAGCTCTGGGAAACAAGGAAGGCCCAAAGAGGAGTCGGGAAGACACTAGAGGAGTGCTAGGGGGACTAGAGAGGAAGAAAGTAAAAAGCGGGGAGCAAGGAAGACGTGCGGAGGTGGTGTGAGGGGACAAGAGAGGTTGTGCAGGGTGTGGAGGGCCAGAAGACAGCTCTGGGGCACAGAAGAAAGCTGAACAAGTAGCGCCGAGTGCACAAGAGGGATGCTAAGGGGAGCAGAGGGAAAGAAAAAGGTGGAAGGAGGGGGCCAGAGCAGAAGAGAGGGCTGCTAATGGGTGTGGAGGGCCAACAGAGGGCTCCAGGGCATGAAGAAGGGCTCCACAGGGATTCTGAGGGGACTGCCAGGGTCCTAAGGGGTCTCGAGGTGCAAGAGACAGCTCTGGGAAACAAGGAAGGCCCAAAGAGGAGTCGGGAAGACACTAGAGGAGTGCTAGGGGGACTAGAGAGGAAGAAAGTAAAAAGCGGGGAGCAAGGAAGACGTGCGGAGGTGGTGTGAGGGGACAAGAGAGGTTGTGCAGGGTGTGGAGGGCCAGAAGACAGCTCTGGGGCACAGAAGAAAGCTGAACAAGTAGCGCCGAGTGCACAAGAGGGATGCTAAGGGGAGCAGAGGGAAAGAAAAAGGTGGAAGGAGGGGGCCAGAGCAGAAGAGAGGGCTGCTAAAGGGTGTGGAGGGCCAACAGAGGGCTGCAGGGCATGAAGAAGGGCTCCACAGGGATTCTGAGGGGACTGCCAGGGTCCTAAGGGGTCTCGAGGTGCAAGAGACAGCTCTGGGAAACAAGGAAGGCCCAAAGAGGAGTCGGGAAGACACTAGAGGGGTGCTAGGGGGACTAGAGAGGAAGAAAGTAAAAAGCGGGGAGCAAGGAAGACGTGCGGAGGTGGTGTGAGGGGACAAGAGAGGTTGTGCAGGGTGTGGAGGGCCAGAAGACAGCTCTGGGGCACAGAAGAAAGCTGAAATGTAGTGGCGAGTGCACAAGGGGGATGCTAAGGGGAGCAGAGGGAAAGAAAAAGGTGGAAGGAGGGGGCCAGAGCAGAAGAGAGGGCTGCTAAAGGGTGTGGAGGGCCAACAGAGGGCTGCAGGGCATGAAGAAGGGCTCCGGAGGGATTCTGAGGGGACTGCCAGGGTCCTAAGGGGTCTCGAGGTGCAAGAGACAGCTCTGGGAAACAAGGAAGGCCCAAAGAGGAGTCGGGAAGACACTAGAGTTTTAGTAGGGGGACTAGATGGGAAAAAAGTAAAAAGCGGGGAGCAAGGAAGACGTGCGGAGGTGGTGTGAGGGGACAAGAGAGGTTGTGCAGGGTGTGGAGGGCCAGAAGACAGCTCTGGGGCACAGAAGAAAGCTGAACAAGTAGCGCCGAGTGCACAAGGGGGATGCTAAGGGGAGCAGAGGGAAAGAAAAAGGTGGAAGGAGGGGGCCAGAGCAGAAGAGAGGGCTGCTAAAGGGTGTGGAGGGCCAACAGAGGGCTGCAGGGCATGAAGAAGGGCTCCAGAGGGATTCTGAGGGGACTGCCAGGGTCCTAAGGGGTCTCGAGGTGCAAGAGACAGCTCTGGGAAACAAGGAAGGCCCAAAGAGGAGTCGGGAAGACACTAGAGGAGTGCTAGGGGGACTAGAGAGGAAGAAAGTAAAAAGCGGGGAGCAAGGAAGACGTGCGGAGGTGGTGTGAGGGGACAAGAGAGGTTGTGCAGGGTGTGGAGGGCCAGAAGACAGCTCTGGGGCACAGAAGAAAGCTGAAATGTAGTGGCGAGTGCACAAGGGGGATGCTAAGGGGAGCAGAGGGAAAGAAAAAGGTGGAAGGAGGGGGCCAGAGCAGAAGAGAGGGCTGCTAAAGGGTGTGGAGGGCCAACAGAGGGCTGCAGGGCATGAAGAAGGGCTCCGGAGGGATTCTGAGGGGACTGCCAGGGTCCTAAGGGGTCTCGAGGTGCAAGAGACAGCTCTGGGAAACAAGGAAGGCCCAAAGAGGAGTCGGGAAGACACTAGAGTTTTAGTAGGGGGACTAGATGGGAAGAAAGTAAAAAGCGGGGAGCAAGGAAGACGTGCGGAGGTGGTGTGAGGGGACAAGAGAGGTTGTGCAGGGTGTGGAGGGCCAGAAGACAGCTCTGGGGCACAGAAGAAAGCTGAAATGTAGTGGCGAGTGCACAAGGGGGATGCTAAGGGGAGCAGAGGGAAAGAAAAAGGTGGAAGGAGGGGGCCAGAGCAGAAGAGAGGGCTGCTAAAGGGTGTGGAGGGCCAACAGAGGGCTGCAGGGCATGAAGAAGGGCTCCACAGGGATTCTGAGGGGACTGCCAGGGTCCTAAGGGGTCTCGAGGTGCAAGAGACAGCTCTGGGAAACAAGGAAGGCCCAAAGAGGAGTCGGGAAGACACTAGAGGAGTGCTAGGGGGACTAGAGAGGAAGAAAGTAAAAAGCGGGGAGCAAGGAAGACGTGCGGAGGTGGTGTGAGGGGACAAGAGAGGTTGTGCAGGGTGTGGAGGGCCAGAAGACAGCTCTGGGGCACAGAAGAAAGCTGAAATGTAGTGGCGAGTGCACAAGGGGGATGCTAAGGGGAGCAGAGGGAAAGAAAAAGGTGGAAGGAGGGGGCCAGAGCAGAAGAGAGGGCTGCTAAAGGGTGTGGAGGGCCAACAGAGGGCTCCAGGGCATGAAGAAGGGCTCCGGAGGGATTCTGAGGGGACCGCCAGGGTCCTAAGTGGGTTTGAGGTGCAAGAGACAGCTCTGGGAAACAAGGAAGGCCCAAAGAGGAGTCGGGAAGACACTAGAGGAGTGCTAGGGGGACTAGAGAGGAAGAAAGTAAAAAGCGGGGAGCAAGGAAGACGTGCGGAGGTGGTGTGAGGGGACAAGAGAGGTTGTGCAGGGTGTGGAGGGCCAGAAGACAGCTCTGGGGCACAGAAGAAAGCTGAACAAGTAGCGCCGAGTGCACAAGGGGGATGCTAAGGGGAGCAGAGTGAAAGAAAAAGGTGGAAGGAGGGGGCCAGAGCAGAAGAGAGGGCTGCTAAAGGGTGTGGAGGGCCAACAGAGGGCTGCAGGGCATGAAGAAGGGCTCCACAGGGATTCTGAGGGGACTGCCAGGGTCCTAAGGGGTCTCAAGGTGCAAGAGACAGCTCTGGGAAACAAGGAAGGCCCAAAGAGGAGTCGGGAAGACACTAGAGTTTTAGTAGGGGGAGTAGATGGGAAAAAAGTAAAAAGCGGGGAGCAAGGAAGACGTGCGGAGGTGGTGTGAGGGGACAAGAGAGGTTGTGCAGGGTGTGGAGGGCCAGAAGACAGCTCTGGGGCACAGAAGAAAGCTGAACAAGTAGCGCCGAGTGCACAAGAGGGATGCTAAGGGGAGCAGAGGGGAAGAAAAAGGTGGAAGGAGGGGGCCAGAGCAGAAGAGAGGGCTGCTAAAGGGTGTGGAGGGCCAACAGAGGGCTGCAGGGCATGAAGAAGGGCTCCACAGGGATTCTGAGGGGACTGCCAGGGTCCTAAGGGGTCTCGAGGTGCAAGAGACAGCTCTGGGAAACAAGGAAGGCCCAAAGAGGAGTCGGGAAGACACTAGAGGAGTGCTAGGGGGACTAGAGAGGAAGAAAGTAAAAAGCGGGGAGCAAGGAAGACGTGCGGAGGTGGTGTGAGGGGACAAGAGAGGTTGTGCAGGGTGTGGAGGGCCAGAAGACAGCTCTGGGGCACAGAAGAAAGCTGAACAAGTAGCGCCGAGTGCACAAGAGGGATGCTAAGGGGAGCAGAGGGAAAGAAAAAGGTGGAAGGAGGGGGCCAGAGCAGAAGAGAGGGCTGCTAAAGGGTGTGGAGGGCCAACAGAGGGCTGCAGGGCATGAAGAAGGGCTCCACAGGGATTCTGAGGGGACTGCCAGGGTCCTAAGGGGTCTCGAGGTGCAAGAGACAGCTCTGGGAAACAAGGAAGGCCCAAAGAGGAGTCGGGAAGACACTAGAGGGGTGCTAGGGGGACTAGAGAGGAAGAAAGTAAAAAGCGGGGAGCAAGGAAGACGTGCGGAGGTGGTGTGAGGGGACAAGAGAGGTTGTGCAGGGTGTGGAGGGCCAGAAGACAGCTCTGGGGCACAGAAGAAAGCTGAAATGTAGTGCCGAGTGCACAAGGGGGATGCTAAGGGGAGCAGAGGGAAAGAAAAAGGTGGAAGGAGGGGGCCAGAGCAGAAGAGAGGGCTGCTAAAGGGTGTGGAGGGCCAACAGAGGGCTGCAGGGCATGAAGAAGGGCTCCGGAGGGATTCTGAGGGGACTGCCAGGGTCCTAAGGGGTCTCGAGGTGCAAGAGACAGCTCTGGGAAACAAGGAAGGCCCAAAGAGGAGTCGGGAAGACACTAGAGTTTTAGTAGGGGGACTAGATGGGAAAAAAGTAAAAAGCGGGGAGCAAGGAAGACGTGCGGAGGTGGTGTGAGGGGACAAGAGAGGTTGTGCAGGGTGTGGAGGGCCAGAAGACAGCTCTGGGGCACAGAAGAAAGCTGAACAAGTAGCGCCGAGTGCACAAGGGGGATGCTAAGGGGAGCAGAGGGAAAGAAAAAGGTGGAAGGAGGGGGCCAGAGCAGAAGAGAGGGCTGCTAAAGGGTGTGGAGGGCCAACAGAGGGCTCCAGGGCATGAAGAAGGGCTCCAGAGGGATTCTGAGGGGACTGCCAGGGTCCTAAGGGGTCTCGAGGTGCAAGAGACAGCTCTGGGAAACAAGGAAGGCCCAAAGAGGAGTCGGGAAGACACTAGAGGAGTGCTAGGGGGACTAGAGAGGAAGAAAGTAAAAAGCGGGGAGCAAGGAAGACGTGCGGAGGTGGTGTGAGGGGACAAGAGAGGTTGTGCAGGGTGTGGAGGGCCAGAAGACAGCTCTGGGGCACAGAAGAAAGCTGAAATGTAGTGGCGAGTGCACAAGGGGGATGCTAAGGGGAGCAGAGGGAAAGAAAAAGGTGGAAGGAGGGGGCCAGAGCAGAAGAGAGGGCTGCTAAAGGGTGTGGAGGGCCAACAGAGGGCTGCAGGGCATGAAGAAGGGCTCCGGAGGGATTCTGAGGGGACTGCCAGGGTCCTAAGGGGTCTCGAGGTGCAAGAGACAGCTGTGGGAAACAAGGAAGGCCCAAAGAGGAGTCGGGAAGACACTAGAGTTTTAGTAGGGGGACTAGATGGGAAGAAAGTAAAAAGCGGGGAGCAAGGAAGACGTGCGGAGGTGGTGTGAGGGGACAAGAGAGGTTGTGCAGGGTGTGGAGGGCCAGAAGACAGCTCTGGGGCACAGAAGAAAGCTGAAATGTAGTGCCGAGTGCACAAGGGGGATGCTAAGGGGAGCAGAGGGAAAGAAAAAGGTGGAAGGAGGGGGCCAGAGCAGAAGAGAGGGCTGCTAAAGGGTGTGGAGGGCCAACAGAGGGCTCCAGGCATGAAGAAGGGCTCCACAGGGATTCTGAGGGGACTGCCAGGGTCCTAAGGGGTCTCGAGGTGCAAGAGACAGCTCTGGGAAACAAGGAAGGCCCAAAGAGGAGTCGGGAAGACACTAGAGGAGTGCTAGGGGGATTAGAGAGGAAGAAAGTAAAAAGCAGGGAGCAAGGAAGACGTGCGGAGGTGGTGTGAGGGGACAAGAGAGGTTGTGCAGGGTGTGGAGGGCCAGAAGACAGCTCTGGGGCACAGAAGAAAGCTGAAATGTAGTGGCGAGTGCACAAGGGGGATGCTAAGGGGAGCAGAGGGAAAGAAAAAGGTGGAAGGAGGGGGCCAGAGCAGAAGAGAGGGCTGCTAAAGGGTGTGGAGGGCCAACAGAGGGCTGCAGGGCATGAAGAAGGGCTCCACAGGGATTCTGAGGGGACTGCCAGGGTCCTAAGGGGTCTCGAGGTGCAAGAGACAGCTCTGGGAAACAAGGAAGGCCCAAAGAGGAGTCGGGAAGACACTAGAGGAGTGCTAGGGGGACTAGAGAGGAAGAAAGTAAAAAGCGGGGAGCAAGGAAGACGTGCGGAGGTGGTGTGAGGGGACAAGAGAGGTTGTGCAGGGTGTGGAGGGCCAGAAGACAGCTCTGGGGCACAGAAGAAAGCTGAACAAGTAGCGCCGAGTGCACAAGGGGGATGCTAAGGGGAGCAGAGTGAAAGAAAAAGGTGGAAGGAGGGGGCCAGAGCAGAAGAGAGGGCTGCTAAAGGGTGTGGAGGGCCAACAGAGGGCTGCAGGGCATGAAGAAGGGCTCCACAGGGATTCTGAGGGGACTGCCAGGGTCCTAAGGGGTCTCAAGGTGCAAGAGACAGCTCTGGGAAACAAGGAAGGCCCAAAGAGGAGTCGGGAAGACACTAGAGTTTTAGTAGGGGGACTAGATGGGAAAAAAGTAAAAAGCGGGGAGCAAGGAAGACGTGCGGAGGTGGTGTGAGGGGACAAGAGAGGTTGTGCAGGGTGTGGAGGGCCAGAAGACAGCTCTGGGGCACAGAAGAAAGCTGAACAAGTAGCGCCGAGTGCACAAGAGGGATGCTAAGGGGAGCAGAGGGGAAGAAAAAGGTGGAAGGAGGGGGCCAGAGCAGAAGAGAGGGCTGCTAAAGGGTGTGGAGGGCCAACAGAGGGCTGCAGGGCATGAAGAAGGGCTCCACAGGGATTCTGAGGGGACTGCCAGGGTCCTAAGGGGTCTCGAGGTGCAAGAGACAGCTCTGGGAAACAAGGAAGGCCCAAAGAGGAGTCGGGAAGACACTAGAGGAGTGCTAGGGGGACTAGAGAGGAAGAAAGTAAAAAGCGGGGAGCAAGGAAGACGTGCGGAGGTGGTGTGAGGGGACAAGAGAGGTTGTGCAGGGTGTGGAGGGCCAGAAGACAGCTGTGGGGCACAGAAGAAAGCTGAACAAGTAGCGCCGAGTGCACAAGGGGGATGCTAAGGGGAGCAGAGGGAAAGAAAAAGGTGGAAGGAGGGGGCCAGAGCAGAAGAGAGGGCTGCTAAAGGGTGTGGAGGGCCAACAGAGGGCTCCAGGGCATGAAGAAGGGCTCCACAGGGATTCTGAGGGGACTGCCAGGGTCCTAAGGGGTCTCGAGGTGCAAGAGACAGCTCTGGGAAACAAGGAAGGCCCAAAGAGGAGTCGGGAAGACACTAGAGGAGTGCTAGGGGGACTAGAGAGGAAGAAAGTAAAAAGCGGGGAGCAAGGAAGACGTGCGGAGGTGGTGTGAGGGGACAAGAGAGGTTGTGCAGGGTGTGGAGGGCCAGAAGACAGCTCTGGGGCACAGAAGAAAGCTGAAATGTAGTGGCGAGTGCACAAGGGGGATGCTAAGGGGAGCAGAGGGAAAGAAAAAGGTGGAAGGAGGGGGCCAGAGCAGAAGAGAGGGCTGCTAAAGGGTGTGGAGGGCCAACAGAGGGCTGCAGGGCATGAAGAAGGGCTCCGGAGGGATTCTGAGGGGACTGCCAGGGTCCTAAGGGGTCTCGAGGTGCAAGAGACAGCTCTGGGAAACAAGGAAGGCCCAAAGAGGAGTCGGGAAGACACTAGAGGGGTGTTAGGGGGACTAGATAGGAAGAAAGTAAAAAGCGGGGAGCAAGGAAGACGTGCGGAGGTGGTGTGAGGGGACAAGAGAGGTTGTGCAGGGTGTGGAGGGCCAGAAGACAGCTCTGGGGCACAGAAGAAAGCTGAAATGTAGTGGCGAGTGCACAAGGGGGATGCTAAGGGGAGCAGAGGGAAAGAAAAAGGTGGAAGGAGGGGGCCAGAGCAGAAGAGAGGGCTGCTAAAGGGTGTGGAGGGCCAACAGAGGGCTGCAGGGCATGAAGAAGGGCTCCACAGGGATTCTGAGGGGACTGCCAGGGTCCTAAGGGGTCTCGAGGTGCAAGAGACAGCTCTGGGAAACAAGGAAGGCCCAAAGAGGAGTCGGGAAGACACTAGAGGAGTGCTAGGGGGACTAGAGAGGAAGAAAGTAAAAAGCGGGGAGCAAGGAAGACGTGCGGAGGTGGTGTGAGGGGACAAGAGAGGTTGTGCAGGGTGTGGAGGGCCAGAAGACAGCTCTGGGGCACAGAAGAAAGCTGAAATGTAGTGGCGAGTGCACAAGGGGGATGCTAAGGGGAGCAGAGGGAAAGAAAAAGGTGGAAGGAGGGGGCCAGAGCAGAAGAGAGGGCTGCTAAAGGGTGTGGAGGGCCAACAGAGGGCTCCAGGGCATGAAGAAGGGCTCCGGAGGGATTCTGAGGGGACCGCCAGGGTCCTAAGTGGGTTTGAGGTGCAAGAGACAGCTCTGGGAAACAAGGAAGGCCCAAAGAGGAGTCGGGAAGACACTAGAGGAGTGCTAGGGGGACTAGAGAGGAAGAAAGTAAAAAGCGGGGAGCAAGGAAGACGTGCGGAGGTGGTGTGAGGGGACAAGAGAGGTTGTGCAGGGTGTGGAGGGCCAGAAGACAGCTGTGGGGCACAGAAGAAAGCTGAACAAGTAGCGCCGAGTGCACAAGGGGGATGCTAAGGGGAGCAGAGGGAAAGAAAAAGGTGGAAGGAGGGGGCCAGAGCAGAAGAGAGGGCTGCTAAAGGGTGTGGAGGGCCAACAGAGGGCTGCAGGGCATGAAGAAGGGCTCCACAGGGATTCTGAGGGGACTGCCAGGGTCCTAAGGGGTCTCGAGGTGCAAGAGACAGCTCTGGGAAACAAGGAAGGCCCAAAGAGGAGTCGGGAAGACACTAGAGTTTTAGTAGGGGGACTAGATGGGAAAAAAGTAAAAAGCGGGGAGCAAGGAAGACGTGCGGAGGTGGTGTGAGGGGACAAGAGAGGTTGTGCAGGGTGTGGAGGGCCAGAAGACAGCTGTGGGGCACAGAAGAAAGCTGAACAAGTAGCGCCGAGTGCACAAGGGGGATGCTAAGGGGAGCAGAGGGAAAGAAAAAGGTGGAAGGAGGGGGCCAGAGCAGAAGAGAGGGCTGCTAAAGGGTGTGGAGGGCCAACAGAGGGCTGCAGGGCATGAAGAAGGGCTCCACAGGGATTCTGAGGGGACTGCCAGGGTCCTAAGGGGTCTCGAGGTGCAAGAGACAGCTCTGGGAAACAAGGAAGGCCCAAAGAGGAGTCAGGAAGACACTAGAGGAGTGCTAGGGGGACTAGAGAGGAAGAAAGTAAAAAGCGGGGAGCAAGGAAGACGTGCGGAGGTGGTGTGAGGGGACAAGAGAGGTTGTGCAGGGTGTGGAGGGCCAGAAGACAGCTCTGGGGCACAGAAGAAAGCTGAAATGTAGTGCTGAGTGCACAAGGGGGATGCTAAGGGGAGCAGAGGGAAAGAAAAAGGTGGAAGGAGGGGGCCAGAGCAGAAGAGAGGGCTGCTAAAGGGTGTGGAGGGCCAACAGAGGGCTCCAGGGCATGAAGAAGGGCTCCGGAGGGATTCTGAGGGGACTGCCAGGGTCCTAAGGGGTCTCGAGGTGCAAGAGACAGCTCTGGGAAACAAGGAAGGCCCAAAGAGGAGTCGGGAAGACACTAGAGTTTTAGTAGGGGGACTAGATGGGAAAAAAGTAAAAAGCGGGGAGCAAGGAAGACGTGCGGAGGTGGTGTGAGGGGACAAGAGAGGTTGTGCAGGGTGTGGAGGGCCAGAAGACAGCTCTGGGGCACAGAAGAAAGCTGAAATGTAGTGCTGAGTGCACAAGGGGGATGCTAAGGGGAGCAGAGGGAAAGAAAAAGGTGGAAGGAGGGGGCCAGAGCAGAAGAGAGGGCTGCTAAAGGGTGTGGAGGGCCAACAGAGGGCTCCAGGGCATGAAGAAGGGCTCCACAGGGATTCTGAGGGGACTGCCAGGGTCCTAAGGGGTCTCGAGGTGCAAGAGACAGCTCTGGGAAACAAGGAAGGCCCAAAGAGGAGTCGGGAAGACACTAGAGTTTTAGTAGGGGGACTAGATGGGAAAAAAGTAAAAAGCGGGGAGCAAGGAAGACGTGCGGAGGTGGTGTGAGGGGACAAGAGAGGTTGTGCAGGGTGTGGAGGGCCAGAAGACAGCTGTGGGGCACAGAAGAAAGCTGAACAAGTAGCGCCGAGTGCACAAGGGGGATGCTAAGGGGAGCAGAGGGAAAGAAAAAGGTGGAAGGAGGGGGCCAGAGCAGAAGAGAGGGCTGCTAAAGGGTGTGGAGGGCCAACAGAGGGCACCAGGCATGAAGAAGGGCTCCGGAGGGATTCTGAGGGGACTGCCAGGGTCCTAAGGGGTCTCGAGGTGCAAGAGACAGCTCTGGGAAACAAGGAAGGCCCAAAGAGGAGTCGGGAAGACACTAGAGGAGTGCTAGGGGGACTAGAGAGGAAGAAAGTAAAAAGCGGGGAGCAAGGAAGACGTGCGGAGGTGGTGTGAGGGGACAAGAGAGGTTGTGCAGGGTGTGGAGGGCCAGAAGACAGCTCTGGGGCACAGAAGAAAGCTGAACAAGTAGCGCCGAGTGCACAAGGGGGATGCTAAGGGGAGCAGAGGGAAAGAAAAAGGTGGAAGGAGGGGGCCAGAGCAGAAGAGAGGGCTGCTAAAGGGTGTGGAGGGCCAACAGAGGGCTCCAGGGCATGAAGAAGGGCTCCGGAGGGATTCTGAGGGGACTGCCAGGGTCCTAAGGGGTCTCGAGGTGCAAGAGACAGCTCTGGGAAACAAGGAAGGCCCAAAGAGGAGTCGGGAAGACACTAGAGTTTTAGTAGGGGGACTAGATGGGAAAAAAGTAAAAAGCGGGGAGCAAGGAAGACGTGCGGAGGTGGTGTGAGGGGACAAGAGAGGTTGTGCAGGGTGTGGAGGGCCAGAAGACAGCTCTGGGGCACAGAAGAAAGCTGAAATGTAGTGGCGAGTGCACAAGGGGGATGCTAAGGGGAGCAGAGGGAAAGAAAAAGGTGGAAGGAGGGGGCCAGAGCAGAAGAGAGGGCTGCTAAAGGGTGTGGAGGGCCAACAGAGGGCTCCAGGCATGAAGAAGGGCTCCGGAGGGATTCTGAGGGGACTGCCAGGGTCCTAAGGGGTCTCGAGGTGCAAGAGACAGCTCTGGGAAACAAGGAAGGCCCAAAGAGGAGTCGGGAAGACACTAGAGGAGTGCTAGGGGGACTAGAGAGGAAGAAAGTAAAAAGCGGGGAGCAAGGAAGACGTGCGGAGGTGGTGTGAGGGGACAAGAGAGGTTGTGCAGGGTGTGGAGGGCCAGAAGACAGCTCTGGGGCACAGAAGAAAGCTGAACAAGTAGCGCCGAGTGCACAAGGGGGATGCTAAGGGGAGCAGAGGGAAAGAAAAAGGTGGAAGGAGGGGGCCAGAGCAGAAGAGAGGGCTGCTAAAGGCTGTGGAGGACCAACAGAGGGCTCCAGGCATGAAGAAGGGCTCCACAGGGATTCTGAGGGGACTGCCAGGGTCCTAAGGGGTCTTGAGGTGCAAGAGACAGCTCTGGGAAACAAGGAAGGCCCAAAGAGGAGTCGGGAAGACACTAGAGGAGTGCTAGGGGGACTAGAGAGGAAGAAAGTAAAAAGCGGGGAGCAAGGAAGACGTGCGGAGATGGTGTGAGGGGACAAGAGAGGTTGTTTAGGGTGTGGAGGGCCAGAAGACAGCTCTGGGGCACAGAAGAAAGCTGAAATGTAGTGCCGAGTGCACAAGGGGGATGCTAAGGGGAGCAGAGGGAAAGAAAAAGGTGGAAGGAGGGGGCCAGAGCAGAAGAGAGGGCTGCTAAAGGGTGTGGAGGGCCAACAGAGGGCTCCAGGGCATGAAGAAGGGCTCCGGAGGGATTCTGAGGGGACTGCCAGGGTCCTAAGGGGTCTCGAGGTGCAAGAGACAGCTCTGGGAAACAAGGAAGGCCCAAAGAGGAGTCGGGAAGACACTAGAGTTTTAGTAGGGGGACTAGATGGGAAGAAAGTAAAAAGCGGGGAGCAAGGAAGACGTGCGGAGGTGGTGTGAGGGGACAAGAGAGGTTGTGCAGGGTGTGGAGGGCCAGAAGACAGCTCTGGGGCACAGAAGAAAGCTGAACAAGTAGCGCCGAGTGCACAAGGGGGATGCTAAGGGGAGCAGAGGGAAAGAAAAAGGTGGAAGGAGGGGGCCAGAGCAGAAGAGAGGGCTGCTAAAGGGTGTGGAGGGCCAACAGAGGGCTCCAGGGCATGAAGAAGGGCTCCGGAGGGATTCTGAGGGGACTGCCAGGGTCCTAAGTGGCCTGAGGTGCAAGAGACAGCTCTGGGAAACAAGGAAGGCCCAAAGAGGAGTCGGGAAGACACTAGAGTTTTAGTAGGGGGAGTAGATGGGAAAAAAGTAAAAAGCGGGGAGCAAGGAAGACGTGCGGAGGTGGTGTGAGGGGACAAGAGAGGTTGTGCAGGGTGTGGAGGGCCAGAAGACAGCTCTGGGGCACAGAAGAAAGCTGAACAAGGAGCGCCGAGTGCACAAGGGGGATGCTAAGGGGAGCAGAGGGAAAGAAAAAGGTGGAAGGAGGGGGCCAGAGCAGAAGAGAGGGCTGCTAATGGGTGTGGAGGGCCAACAGAGGGCTGCAGGGCATGAAGAAGGGCTCCACAGGGATTCTGAGGGGACTGCCAGGGTCCTAAGGGGTCTCGAGGTGCAAGAGACAGCTCTGGGAAACAAGGAAGGCCCAAAGAGGAGTCGGGAAGACACTAGAGTTTTAGTAGGGGGAGTAGATGGGAAGAAAGTAAAAAGCGGGGAGCAAGGAAGACGTGCGGAGGTGGTGTGAGGGGACAAGAGAGGTTGTGCAGGGTGTGGAGGGCCAGAAGACAGCTCTGGGGCACAGAAGAAAGCTGAACAAGTAGCGCCGAGTGCACAAGGGGGATGCTAAGGGGAGCAGAGGGAAAGAAAAAGGTGGAAGGAGGGGGCCAGAGCAGAAGAGAGGGCTGCTAAAGGGTGTGGAGGGCCAACAGAGGGCTGCAGGGCATGAAGAAGGGCTCCGGAGGGATTCTGAGGGGACTGCCAGGGTCCTAAGGGGTCTCGAGGTGCAAGAGACAGCTCTGGGAAACAAGGAAGGCCCAAAGAGGAGTCGGGAAGACACTAGAGGAGTGCTAGGGGGACTAGAGAGGAAGAAAGTAAAAAGCGGGGAGCAAGGAAGACGTGCGGAGGTGGTGTGAGGGGACAAGAGAGGTTGTGCAGGGTGTGGAGGGCCAGAAGACAGCTCTGGGGCACAGAAGAAAGCTGAAATGTAGTGGCGAGTGCACAAGGGGGATGCTAAGGGGAGCAGAGGGAAAGAAAAAGGTGGAAGGAGGGGGCCAGAGCAGAAGAGAGGGCTGCTAAAGGCTGTGGAGGACCAACAGAGGGCTCCAGGCATGAAGAAGGGCTCCACAGGGATTCTGAGGGGACTGCCAGGGTCCTAAGGGGTCTCGAGGTGCAAGAGACAGCTCTGGGAAACAAGGAAGGCCCAAAGAGGAGTCGGGAAGACACTAGAGTTTTAGTAGGGGGACTAGAGAGGAAGAAAGTAAAAAGCGGGGAGCAAGGAAGACGTGCGGAGGTGGTGTGAGGGGACAAGAGAGGTTGTGCAGGGTGTGGAGGGCCAGAAGACAGCTCTGGGGCACAGAAGAAAGCTGAAATGTAGTGCCGAGTGCACAAGGGGGATGCTAAGCGGGCAGAGGGAAAGAAAAAGGTGGAAGGAGGGGGCCAGAGCAGAAGAGAGGGCTGCTAATGGGTGTGGAGGGCCAACAGAGGGCTCCAGGGCATGAAGAAGGGCTCCGGAGGGATTCTGAGGGGACTGCCAGGGTCCTAAGTGGCCTGAGGTGCAAGAGACAGCTCTGGGAAACAAGGAAGGCCCAAAGAGGAGTCGGGAAGACACTAGAGTTTTAGTAGGGGGACTAGAGAGGAAGAAAGTAAAAAGCGGGGAGCAAGGAAGACGTGCGGAGGTGGTGTGAGGGGACAAGAGAGGTTGTGCAGGGTGTGGAGGGCCAGAAGACAGCTCTGGGGCACAGAAGAAAGCTGAAATGTAGTGCCGAGTGCACAAGGGGGATGCTAAGCGGGCAGAGGGAAAGAAAAAGGTGGAAGGAGGGGGCCAGAGCAGAAGAGAGGGCTGCTAATGGGTGTGGAGGGCCAACAGAGGGCTCCAGGGCATGAAGAAGGGCTCCACAGGGATTCTGAGGGGACTGCCAGGGTCCTAAGTGGCCTGAGGTGCAAGAGACAGCTCTGGGAAACAAGGAAGGCCCAAAGAGGAGTCGGGAAGACACTAGAGTTTTAGTAGGGGGACTAGATGGGAAGAAAGTAAAAAGCGGGGAGCAAGGAAGACGTGCGGAGGTGGTGTGAGGGGACAAGAGAGGTTGTGCAGGGTGTGGAGGGCCAGAAGACAGCTCTGGGGCACAGAAGAAAGCTGAACAAGGAGCGCCGAGTGCCCAAGGGGGATGCTAAGGGGAGCAGAGGGAAAGAAAAAGGTGGAAGGAGGGGGCCAGAGCAGAAGAGAGGGCTGCTAATGGGTGTGGAGGGCCAACAGAGGGCTGCAGGGCATGAAGAAGGGCTCCACAGGGATTCTGAGGGGACTGCCAGGGTCCTAAGGGGTCTCGAGGTGCAAGAGACAGCTCTGGGAAACAAGGAAGGCCCAAAGAGGAGTCGGGAAGACACTAGAGTTTTAGTAGGGGGACTAGATGGGAAAAAAGTAAAAAGCGGGGAGCAAGGAAGACGTGCGGAGGTGGTGTGAGGGGACAAGAGAGGTTGTGCAGGGTGTGGAGGGCCAGAAGACAGCTCTGGGGCACAGAAGAAAGCTGAACAAGTAGCGCCGAGTGCACAAGGGGGATGCTAAGGGGAGCAGAGGGAAAGAAAAAGGTGGAAGGAGGGGGCCAGAGCAGAAGAGAGGGCTGCTAAAGGGTGTGGAGGGCCAACAGAGGGCTGCAGGGCATGAAGAAGGGCTCCACAGGGATTCTGAGGGGACTGCCAGGGTCCTAAGGGGTCTCGAGGTGCAAGAGACAGCTCTGGGAAACAAGGAAGGCCCAAAGAGGAGTCGGGAAGACACTAGAGGAGTGCTAGGGGGACTAGAGAGGAAGAAAGTAAAAAGCGGGGAGCAAGGAAGACGTGCGGAGGTGGTGTGAGGGGACAAGAGAGGTTGTGCAGGGTGTGGAGGGCCAGAAGACAGCTCTGGGGCACAGAAGAAAGCTGAAATGTAGTGCCGAGTGCACAAGGGGGATGCTAAGGGGAGCAGAGGGAAAGAAAAAGGTGGAAGGAGGGGGCCAGAGCAGAAGAGAGGGCTGCTAAAGGGTGTGGAGGGCCAACAGAGGGCTGCAGGGCATGAAGAAGGGCTCCACAGGGATTCTGAGGGGACTGCCAGGGTCCTAAGGGGTCTCGAGGTGCAAGAGACAGCTCTGGGAAACAAGGAAGGCCCAAAGAGGAGTCGGGAAGACACTAGAGTTTTAGTAGGGGGACTAGAGAGGAAGAAAGTAAAAAGCGGGGAGCAAGGAAGACGTGCGGAGGTGGTGTGAGGGGACAAGAGAGGTTGTGCAGGGTGTGGAGGGCCAGAAGACAGCTCTGGGGCACAGAAGAAAGCTGAAATGTAGTGCCGAGTGCACAAGGGGGATGCTAAGCGGGCAGAGGGAAAGAAAAAGGTGGAAGGAGGGGGCCAGAGCAGAAGAGAGGGCTGCTAATGGGTGTGGAGGGCCAACAGAGGGCTGCAGGGCATGAAGAAGGGCTCCACAGGGATTCTGAGGGGACTGCCAGGGTCCTAAGTGGCCTGAGGTGCAAGAGACAGCTCTGGGAAACAAGGAAGGCCCAAAGAGGAGTCGGGAAGACACTAGAGGAGTGCTAGGAGGACTAGAGAGGAAGAAAGTAAAAAGCGGGGAGCAAGGAAGACGTGCGGAGGTGGTGTGAGGGGACAAGAGAGGTTGTGCAGGGTGTGGAGGGCCAGAAGACAGCTCTGGGGCACAGAAGAAAGCTGAACAAGTAGCGCCGAGTGCACAAGGGGGATGCTAAGGGGAGCAGAGGGAAAGAAAAAGGTGGAAGGAGGGGGCCAGAGCAGAAGAGAGGGCTGCTAAAGGGTGTGGAGGGCCAACAGAGGGCTCCAGGCATGAAGAAGGGCTCCACAGGGATTCTGAGGGGACTGCCAGGGTCCTAAGGGGTCTCGAGGTGCAAGAGACAGCTCTGGGAAACAAGGAAGGCCCAAAGAGGAGTCGGGAAGACACTAGAGGAGTGCCAGGGGGATTAGAGAGGAAGAAAGTAAAAAGCAGGGAGCAAGGAAGACGTGCGGAGGTGGTGTGAGGGGACAAGAGAGGTTGTGCAGGGTGTGGAGGGCCAGAAGACAGCTCTGGGGCACAGAAGAAAGCTGAAATGTAGTGGCGAGTGCACAAGGGGGATGCTAAGGGGAGCAGAGGGAAAGAAAAAGGTGGAAGGAGGGGGCCAGAGCAGAAGAGAGGGCTGCTAAAGGGTGTGGAGGGCCAACAGAGGGCTGCAGGGCATGAAGAAGGGCTCCACAGGGATTCTGAGGGGACTGCCAGGGTCCTAAGGGGTCTCGAGGTGCAAGAGACAGCTCTGGGAAACAAGGAAGGCCCAAAGAGGAGTCGGGAAGACACTAGAGGAGTGCTAGGGGGACTAGAGAGGAAGAAAGTAAAAAGCGGGGAGCAAGGAAGACGTGCGGAGGTGGTGTGAGGGGACAAGAGAGGTTGTGCAGGGTGTGGAGGGCCAGAGGACAGCTCTGGGGCACAGAAGAAAGCTGAAATGTAGTGCCGAGTGCACAAGGGGGATGCTAAGGGGAGCAGAGGGAAAGAAAAAGGTGGAAGGAGGGGGCCAGAGCAGAAGAGAGGGCTGCTAAAGGGTGTGGAGGGCCAACAGAGGGCTCCAGGGCATGAAGAAGGGCTCCACAGGGATTCTGAGGGGACTGCCAGGGTCCTAAGGGGTCTCGAGGTGCAAGAGACAGCTCTGGGAAACAAGGAAGGCCCAAAGAGGAGTCGGGAAGACACTAGAGTTTTAGTAGGGGGACTAGAGAGGAAGAAAGTAAAAAGCGGGGAGCAAGGAAGACGTGCGGAGGTGGTGTGAGGGGACAAGAGAGGTTGTGCAGGGTGTGGAGGGCCAGAAGACAGCTCTGGGGCACAGAAGAAAGCTGAAATGTAGTGCCGAGTGCACAAGGGGGATGCTAAGCGGGCAGAGGGAAAGAAAAAGGTGGAAGGAGGGGGCCAGAGCAGAAGAGAGGGCTGCTAATGGGTGTGGAGGGCCAACAGAGGGCTCCAGGGCATGAAGAAGGGCTCCGGAGGGATTCTGAGGGGACTGCCAGGGTCCTAAGTGGCCTGAGGTGCAAGAGACAGCTCTGGGAAACAAGGAAGGCCCAAAGAGGAGTCGGGAAGACACTAGAGTTTTAGTAGGGGGAGTAGATGGGAAGAAAGTAAAAAGCGGGGAGCAAGGAAGACGTGCGGAGGTGGTGTGAGGGGACAAGAGAGGTTGTGCAGGGTGTGGAGGGCCAGAAGACAGCTCTGGGGCACAGAAGAAAGCTGAACAAGGAGCGCCGAGTGCCCAAGGGGGATGCTAAGGGGAGCAGAGGGAAAGAAAAAGGTGGAAGGAGGGGGCCAGAGCAGAAGAGAGGGCTGCTAAAGGGTGTGGAGGGCCAACAGAGGGCTGCAGGGCATGAAGAAGGGCTCCACAGGGATTCTGAGGGGACTGCCAGGGTCCTAAGGGGTCTCGAGGTGCAAGAGACAGCTCTGGGAAACAAGGAAGGCCCAAAGAGGAGTCGGGAAGACACTAGAGTTTTAGTAGGGGGACTAGATGGGAAAAAAGTAAAAAGCGGGGAGCAAGGAAGACGTGCGGAGGTGGTGTGAGGGGACAAGAGAGGTTGTGCAGGGTGTGGAGGGCCAGAAGACAGCTCTGGGGCACAGAAGAAAGCTGAACAAGTAGCGCCGAGTGCACAAGGGGGATGCTAAGGGGAGCAGAGGGAAAGAAAAAGGTGGAAGGAGGGGGCCAGAGCAGAAGAGAGGGCTGCTAAAGGGTGTGGAGGGCCAACAGAGGGCTCCAGGCATGAAGAAGGGCTCCACAGGGATTCTGAGGGGACTGCCAGGGTCCTAAGGGGTCTCGAGGTGCAAGAGACAGCTCTGGGAAACAAGGAAGGCCCAAAGAGGAGTCGGGAAGACACTAGAGGAGTGCTAGGGGGATTAGAGAGGAAGAAAGTAAAAAGCAGGGAGCAAGGAAGACGTGCGGAGGTGGTGTGAGGGGACAAGAGAGGTTGTGCAGGGTGTGGAGGGCCAGAAGACAGCTCTGGGGCACAGAAGAAAGCTGAAATGTAGTGGCGAGTGCACAAGGGGGATGCTAAGGGGAGCAGAGGGAAAGAAAAAGGTGGAAGGAGGGGGCCAGAGCAGAAGAGAGGGCTGCTAAAGGGTGTGGAGGGCCAACAGAGGGCTGCAGGGCATGAAGAAGGGCTCCACAGGGATTCTGAGGGGACTGCCAGGGTCCTAAGGGGTCTCGAGGTGCAAGAGACAGCTCTGGGAAACAAGGAAGGCCCAAAGAGGAGTCGGGAAGACACTAGAGGAGTGCTAGGGGGACTAGAGAGGAAGAAAGTAAAAAGCGGGGAGCAAGGAAGACGTGCGGAGGTGGTGTGAGGGGACAAGAGAGGTTGTGCAGGGTGTGGAGGGCCAGAAGACAGCTCTGGGGCACAGAAGAAAGCTGAAATGTAGTGGCGAGTGCACAAGGGGGATGCTAAGGGGAGCAGAGGGAAAGAAAAAGGTGGAAGGAGGGGGCCAGAGCAGAAGAGAGGGCTGCTAAAGGGTGTGGAGGGCCAACAGAGGGCTCCAGGCATGAAGAAGGGCTCCGGAGGGATTCTGAGGGGACTGCCAGGGTCCTAAGGGGTCTCGAGGTGCAAGAGACAGCTCTGGGAAACAAGGAAGGCCCAAAGAGGAGTCGGGAAGACACTAGAGGAGTGCTAGGGGGACTAGAGAGGAAGAAAGTAAAAAGCGGGGAGCAAGGAAGACGTGCGGAGGTGGTGTGAGGGGACAAGAGAGGTTGTGCAGGGTGTGGAGGGCCAGAAGACAGCTCTGGGGCACAGAAGAAAGCTGAAATGTAGTGCCGAGTGCACAAGGGGGATGCTAAGGGGAGCAGAGGGAAAGAAAAAGGTGGAAGGAGGGGGCCAGAGCAGAAGAGAGGGCTGCTAAAGGCTGTGGAGGGCCAACAGAGGGCTCCAGGGCATGAAGAAGGGCTCCGGAGGGATTCTGAGGGGACTGCCAGGGTCCTAAGGGGTCTCGAGGTGCAAGAGACAGCTCTGGGAAACAAGGAAGGCCCAAAGAGGAGTCGGGAAGACACTAGAGTTTTAGTAGGGGGACTAGATGGGAAGAAAGTAAAAAGCGGGGAGCAAGGAAGACGTGCGGAGGTGGTGTGAGGGGACAAGAGAGGTTGTGCAGGGTGTGGAGGGCCAGAAGACAGCTCTGGGGCACAGAAGAAAGCTGAACAAGTAGCGCCGAGTGCACAAGGGGGATGCTAAGGGGAGCAGAGGGAAAGAAAAAGGTGGAAGGAGGGGGCCAGAGCAGAAGAGAGGGCTGCTAAAGGGTGTGGAGGGCCAACAGAGGGCTGCAGGGCATGAAGAAGGGCTCCACAGGGATTCTGAGGGGACTGCCAGGGTCCTAAGGGGTCTCGAGGTGCAAGAGACAGCTCTGGGAAACAAGGAAGGCCCAAAGAGGAGTCGGGAAGACACTAGAGGAGTGCTAGGGGGACTAGAGAGGAAGAAAGTAAAAAGCGGGGAGCAAGGAAGACGTGCGGAGGTGGTGTGAGGGGACAAGAGAGGTTGTGCAGGGTGTGGAGGGCCAGAAGACAGCTCTGGGGCACAGAAGAAAGCTGAACAAGTAGCGCCGAGTGCACAAGAGGGATGCTAAGGGGAGCAGAGGGAAAGAAAAAGGTGGAAGGAGGGGGCCAGAGCAGAAGAGAGGGCTGCTAAAGGGTGTGGAGGGCCAACAGAGGGCTCCAGGGCATGAAGAAGGGCTCCACAGGGATTCTGAGGGGACTGCCAGGGTCCTAAGGGGTCTCGAGGTGCAAGAGACAGCTCTGGGAAACAAGGAAGGCCCAAAGAGGAGTCGGGAAGACACTAGAGGAGTGCTAGGGGGACTAGAGAGGAAGAAAGTAAAAAGCGGGGAGCAAGGAAGACGTGCGGAGGTGGTGTGAGGGGACAAGAGAGGTTGTGCAGGGTGTGGAGGGCCAGAAGACAGCTCTGGGGCACAGAAGAAAGCTGAAATGTAGTGCCGAGTGCACAAGGGGGATGCTAAGGGGAGCAGAGGGAAAGAAAAAGGTGGAAGGAGGGGGCCAGAGCAGAAGAGAGGGCTGCTAAAGGGTGTGGAGGGCCAACAGAGGGCTGCAGGGCATGAAGAAGGGCTCCACAGGGATTCTGAGGGGACTGCCAGGGTCCTAAGGGGTCTCGAGGTGCAAGAGACAGCTCTGGGAAACAAGGAAGGCCCAAAGAGGAGTCGGGAAGACACTAGAGGAGTGCTAGGGGGACTAGAGAGGAAGAAAGTAAAAAGCGGGGAGCAAGGAAGACGTGCGGAGGTGGTGTGAGGGGACAAGAGAGGTTGTGCAGGGTGTGGAGGGCCAGAAGACAGCTCTGGGGCACAGAAGAAAGCTGAACAAGTAGCGCCGAGTGCACAAGAGGGATGCTAAGGGGAGCAGAGGGGAAGAAAAAGGTGGAAGGAGGGGGCCAGAGCAGAAGAGAGGGCTGCTAAAGGGTGTGGAGGGCCAACAGAGGGCTGCAGGGCATGAAGAAGGGCTCCACAGGGATTCTGAGGGGACTGCCAGGGTCCTAAGGGGTCTCGAGGTGCAAGAGACAGCTCTGGGAAACAAGGAAGGCCCAAAGAGGAGTCGGGAAGACACTAGAGGAGTGCTAGGGGGACTAGAGAGGAAGAAAGTAAAAAGCGGGGAGCAAGGAAGACGTGCGGAGGTGGTGTGAGGGGACAAGAGAGGTTGTGCAGGGTGTGGAGGGCCAGAAGACAGCTCTGGGGCACAGAAGAAAGCTGAAATGTAGTGGCGAGTGCACAAGGGGGATGCTAAGGGGAGCAGAGGGAAAGAAAAAGGTGGAAGGAGGGGGCCAGAGCAGAAGAGAGGGCTGCCAAAGGGTGTGGAGGGCCAACAGAGGGCTCCAGGGCATGAAGAAGGGCTCCACAGGGATTCTGAGGGGACTGCCAGGGTCCTAAGGGGTCTCGAGGTGCAAGAGACAGCTCTGGGAAGCAAGGAAGGCCCAAAGAGGAGTCGGGAAGACACTAGAGTTTTAGTAGGGGGAGTAGATGGGAAAAAAGTAGAAAGCGGGGAGCAAGGAAGACGTGCGGAGGTGGTGTGAGGGGACAAGAGAGGTTGTGCAGGGTGTGGAGGGCCAGAAGACAGCTCTGGGGCACAGAAGAAAGCTGAACAAGTAGCGCCGAGTGCACAAGGGGGATGCTAAGGGGAGCAGAGGGAAAGAAAAAGGTGGAAGGAGGGGGCCAGAGCAGAAGAGAGGGCTGCTAAAGGGTGTGGAGGGCCAACAGAGGGCTCCAGGCATGAAGAAGGGCTCCACAGGGATTCTGAGGGGACTGCCAGGGTCCTAAGGGGTCTCGAGGTGCAAGAGACAGCTCTGGGAAACAAGGAAGGCCCAAAGAGGAGTCGGGAAGACACTAGAGGAGTGCTAGGGGGATTAGAGAGGAAGAAAGTAAAAAGCAGGGAGCAAGGAAGACGTGCGGAGGTGGTGTGAGGGGACAAGAGAGGTTGTGCAGGGTGTGGAGGGCCAGAAGACAGCTCTGGGGCACAGAAGAAAGCTGAAATGTAGTGGCGAGTGCACAAGGGGGATGCTAAGGGGAGCAGAGGGAAAGAAAAAGGTGGAAGGAGGGGGCCAGAGCAGAAGAGAGGGCTGCTAAAGGGTGTGGAGGGCCAACAGAGGGCTGCAGGGCATGAAGAAGGGCTCCACAGGGATTCTGAGGGGACTGCCAGGGTCCTAAGGGGTCTCGAGGTGCAAGAGACAGCTCTGGGAAACAAGGAAGGCCCAAAGAGGAGTCGGGAAGACACTAGAGGAGTGCTAGGGGGACTAGAGAGGAAGAAAGTAAAAAGCGGGGAGCAAGGAAGACGTGCGGAGGTGGTGTGAGGGGACAAGAGAGGTTGTGCAGGGTGTGGAGGGCCAGAAGACAGCTCTGGGGCACAGAAGAAAGCTGAAATGTAGTGGCGAGTGCACAAGGGGGATGCTAAGGGGAGCAGAGGGAAAGAAAAAGGTGGAAGGAGGGGGCCAGAGCAGAAGAGAGGGCTGCTAAAGGGTGTGGAGGGCCAACAGAGGGCTGCAGGGCATGAAGAAGGGCTCCACAGGGATTCTGAGGGGACTGCCAGGGTCCTAAGGGGTCTCGAGGTGCAAGAGACAGCTCTGGGAAACAAGGAAGGCCCAAAGAGGAGTCGGGAAGACACTAGAGGAGTGCTAGGGGGACTAGAGAGGAAGAAAGTAAAAAGCGGGGAGCAAGGAAGACGTGCGGAGGTGGTGTGAGGGGACAAGAGAGGTTGTGCAGGGTGTGGAGGGCCAGAAGACAGCTCTGGGGCACAGAAGAAAGCTGAAATGTAGTGCCGAGTGCACAAGGGGGATGCTAAGGGGAGCAGAGGGAAAGAAAAAGGTGGAAGGAGGGGGCCAGAGCAGAAGAGAGGGCTGCTAAAGGCTGTGGAGGGCCAACAGAGGGCTCCAGGGCATGAAGAAGGGCTCCGGAGGGATTCTGAGGGGACTGCCAGGGTCCTAAGGGGTCTCGAGGTGCAAGAGACAGCTCTGGGAAACAAGGAAGGCCCAAAGAGGAGTCGGGAAGACACTAGAGTTTTAGTAGGGGGACTAGATGGGAAGAAAGTAAAAAGCGGGGAGCAAGGAAGACGTGCGGAGGTGGTGTGAGGGGACAAGAGAGGTTGTGCAGGGTGTGGAGGGCCAGAAGACAGCTCTGGGGCACAGAAGAAAGCTGAACAAGTAGCGCCGAGTGCACAAGGGGGATGCTAAGGGGAGCAGAGGGAAAGAAAAAGGTGGAAGGAGGGGGCCAGAGCAGAAGAGAGGGCTGCTAAAGGGTGTGGAGGGCCAACAGAGGGCTCCAGGGCATGAAGAAGGGCTCCACAGGGATTCTGAGGGGACTGCCAGGGTCCTAAGGGGTCTCGAGGTGCAAGAGACAGCTCTGGGAAACAAGGAAGGCCCAAAGAGGAGTCGGGAAGACACTAGAGGAGTGCTAGGGGGACTAGAGAGGAAGAAAGTAAAAAGCGGGGAGCAAGGAAGACGTGCGGAGGTGGTGTGAGGGGACAAGAGAGGTTGTTTAGGGTGTGGAGGGCCAGAAGACAGCTCTGGGGCACAGAAGAAAGCTGAACAAGTAGCGCCGAGTGCACAAGAGGGATGCTAAGGGGAGCAGAGGGAAAGAAAAAGGTGGAAGGAGGGGGCCAGAGCAGAAGAGAGGGCTGCTAAAGGGTGTGGAGGGCCAACAGAGGGCTCCAGGGCATGAAGAAGGGCTCCACAGGGATTCTGAGGGGACTGCCAGGGTCCTAAGGGGTCTCGAGGTGCAAGAGACAGCTCTGGGAAACAAGGAAGGCCCAAAGAGGAGTCGGGAAGACACTAGAGGAGTGCTAGGGGGACTAGAGAGGAAGAAAGTAAAAAGCGGGGAGCAAGGAAGACGTGCGGAGGTGGTGTGAGGGGACAAGAGAGGTTGTGCAGGGTGTGGAGGGCCAGAAGACAGCTCTGGGGCACAGAAGAAAGCTGAAATGTAGTGCCGAGTGCACAAGGGGGATGCTAAGGGGAGCAGAGGGAAAGAAAAAGGTGGAAGGAGGGGGCCAGAGCAGAAGAGAGGGCTGCTAAAGGGTGTGGAGGGCCAACAGAGGGCTGCAGGGCATGAAGAAGGGCTCCACAGGGATTCTGAGGGGACTGCCAGGGTCCTAAGGGGTCTCGAGGTGCAAGAGACAGCTCTGGGAAACAAGGAAGGCCCAAAGAGGAGTCGGGAAGACACTAGAGGAGTGCTAGGGGGACTAGAGAGGAAGAAAGTAAAAAGCGGGGAGCAAGGAAGACGTGCGGAGGTGGTGTGAGGGGACAAGAGAGGTTGTGCAGGGTGTGGAGGGCCAGAAGACAGCTCTGGGGCACAGAAGAAAGCTGAACAAGTAGCGCCGAGTGCACAAGAGGGATGCTAAGGGGAGCAGAGGGGAAGAAAAAGGTGGAAGGAGGGGGCCAGAGCAGAAGAGAGGGCTGCTAAAGGGTGTGGAGGGCCAACAGAGGGCTCCAGGGCATGAAGAAGGGCTCCACAGGGATTCTGAGGGGACTGCCAGGGTCCTAAGGGGTCTCGAGGTGCAAGAGACAGCTCTGGGAAACAAGGAAGGCCCAAAGAGGAGTCGGGAAGACACTAGAGGAGTGCTAGGGGGACTAGAGAGGAAGAAAGTAAAAAGCGGGGAGCAAGGAAGACGTGCGGAGGTGGTGTGAGGGGACAAGAGAGGTTGTGCAGGGTGTGGAGGGCCAGAAGACAGCTCTGGGGCACAGAAGAAAGCTGAAATGTAGTGGCGAGTGCACAAGGGGGATGCTAAGGGGAGCAGAGGGAAAGAAAAAGGTGGAAGGAGGGGGCCAGAGCAGAAGAGAGGGCTGCCAAAGGGTGTGGAGGGCCAACAGAGGGCTCCAGGGCATGAAGAAGGGCTCCACAGGGATTCTGAGGGGACTGCCAGGGTCCTAAGGGGTCTCGAGGTGCAAGAGACAGCTCTGGGAAGCAAGGAAGGCCCAAAGAGGAGTCGGGAAGACACTAGAGTTTTAGTAGGGGGACTAGATGGGAAGAAAGTAAAAAGCGGGGAGCAAGGAAGACGTGCGGAGGTGGTGTGAGGGGACAAGAGAGGTTGTGCAGGGTGTGGAGGGCCAGAAGACAGCTGTGGGGCACAGAAGAAAGCTGAACAAGTAGCGCCGAGTGCACAAGGGGGATGCTAAGGGGAGCAGAGGGAAAGAAAAAGGTGGAAGGAGGGGGCCAGAGCAGAAGAGAGGGCTGCTAAAGGCTGTGGAGGGCCAACAGAGGGCTCCAGGGCATGAAGAAGGGCTCCACAGGGATTCTGAGGGGACTGCCAGGGTCCTAAGTGGGCTTGAGGTGCAAGAGACAGCTCTGGGAAACAAGGAAGGCCCAAAGAGGAGTCGGGAAGACACTAGAGTTTTAGTAGGGGGAGTAGATGGGAAAAAAGTAAAAAGCGGGGAGCAAGGAAGACGTGCGGAGGTGGTGTGAGGGGACAAGAGAGGTTGTGCAGGGTGTGGAGGGCCAGAAGACAGCTCTGGGGCACAGAAGAAAGCTGAACAAGTAGCGCCGAGTGCACAAGGGGGATGCTAAGGGGAGCAGAGGGAAAGAAAAAGGTGGAAGGAGGGGGCCAGAGCAGAAGAGAGGGCTGCTAAAGGGTGTGGAGGGCCAACAGAGGGCTCCAGGGCATGAAGAAGGGCTCCGGAGGGATTCTGAGGGGACCGCCAGGGTCCTAAGTGGGTTTGAGGTGCAAGAGACAGCTCTGGGAAACAAGGAAGGCCCAAAGAGGAGTCGGGAAGACACTAGAGTTTTAGTAGGGGGACTAGAGAGGAAGAAAGTAAAAAGCGGGGAGCAAGGAAGACGTGCGGAGGTGGTGTGAGGGGACAAGAGAGGTTGTGCAGGGTGTGGAGGGCCAGAAGACAGCTCTGGGGCACAGAAGAAAGCTGAACAAGTAGCGCCGAGTGCACAAGGGGGATGCTAAGGGGAGCAGAGGGAAAGAAAAAGGTGGAAGGAGGGGGCCAGAGCAGAAGAGAGGGCTGCTAAAGGGTGTGGAGGGCCAACAGAGGGCTGCAGGGCATGAAGAAGGGCTCCACAGGGATTCTGAGGGGACTGCAAGGGTCCTAAGGGGTCTCGAGGTGCAAGAGACAGCTCTGGGAAACAAGGAAGGCCCAAAGAGGAGTCGGGAAGACACTAGAGTTTTAGTAGGGGGAGTAGATGGGAAAAAAGTAAAAAGCGGGGAGCAAGGAAGACGTGCGGAGGTGGTGTGAGGGGACAAGAGAGGTTGTGCAGGGTGTGGAGGGCCAGAAGACAGCTGTGGGGCACAGAGGAAAGCTGAACAAGTAGCGCCGAGTGCACAAGGGGGATGCTAAGGGGAGCAGAGGGAAAGAAAAAGGTGGAAGGAGGGGGCCAGAGCAGAAGAGAGGGCTGCTAAAGGGTGTGGAGGGCCAACAGAGGGCTGCAGGGCATGAAGAAGGGCTCCACAGGGATTCTGAGGGGACTGCCAGGGTCCTAAGGGGTCTCGAGGTGCAAGAGACAGCTCTGGGAAACAAGGAAGGCCCAAAGAGGAGTCGGGAAGACACTAGAGGAGTGCTAGGGGGACTAGAGAGGAAGAAAGTAAAAAGCGGGGAGCAAGGAAGACGTGCGGAGGTGGTGTGAGGGGACAAGAGAGGTTGTGCAGGGTGTGGAGGGCCAGAAGACAGCTCTGGGGCACAGAAGAAAGCTGAAATGTAGTGCCGAGTGCACAAGGGGGATGCTAAGGGGAGCAGAGGGAAAGAAAAAGGTGGAAGGAGGGGGCCAGAGCAGAAGAGAGGGCTGCTAATGGGTGTGGAGGGCCAACAGAGGGCTCCAGGGCATGAAGAAGGGCTCCGGAGGGATTCTGAGGGGACTGCCAGGGTCCTAAGGGGTCTCGAGGTGCAAGAGACAGCTCTGGGAAACAAGGAAGGCCCAAAGAGGAGTCGGGAAGACACTAGAGTTTTAGTAGGGGGAGTAGATGGGAAAAAAGTAAAAAGCGGGGAGCAAGGAAGACGTGCGGAGGTGGTGTGAGGGGACAAGAGAGGTTGTGCAGGGTGTGGAGGGCCAGAAGACAGCTCTGGGGCACAGAAGAAAGCTGAAATGTAGTGGCGAGTGCACAAGGGGGATGCTAAGGGGAGCAGAGGGAAAGAAAAAGGTGGAAGGAGGGGGCCAGAGCAGAAGAGAGGGCTGCTAATGGGTGTGGAGGGCCAACAGAGGGCTCCAGGGCATGAAGAAGGGCTCCAGAGGGATTCTGAGGGGACTGCCAGGGTCCTAAGGGGTCTCGAGGTGCAAGAGACAGCTCTGGGAAACAAGGAAGGCCCAAAGAGGAGTCGGGAAGACACTAGAGTTTTAGTAGGGGGAGTAGATGGGAAAAAAGTAAAAAGCGGGGAGCAAGGAAGACGTGCGGAGGTGGTGTGAGGGGACAAGAGAGGTTGTGCAGGGTGTGGAGGGCCAGAAGACAGCTCTGGGGCACAGAAGAAAGCTGAACAAGTAGCGCCGAGTGCACAAGGGGGATGCTAAGGGGAGCAGAGGGAAAGAAAAAGGTGGAAGGAGGGGGCCAGAGCAGAAGAGAGGGCTGCTAAAGGATGTGGAGGGCCAACAGAGGGCTCCAGGCATGAAGAAGGGCTCCGGAGGGATTCTGAGGGGACTGCCAGGGTCCTAAGGGGTCTCGAGGTGCAAGAGACAGCTCTGGGAAACAAGGAAGGCCCAAAGAGGAGTCGGGAAGACACTAGAGGAGTGCTAGGGGGACTAGAGAGGAAGAAAGTAAAAAGCGGGGAGCAAGGAAGACGTGCGGAGGTGGTGTGAGGGGACAAGAGAGGTTGTGCAGGGTGTGGAGGGCCAGAAGACAGCTCTGGGGCACAGAAGAAAGCTGAACAAGTAGCGCCGAGTGCACAAGGGGGATGCTAAGGGGAGCAGAGGGAAAGAAAAAGGTGGAAGGAGGGGGCCAGAGCACAAGAGAGGGCTGCTAAAGGGTGTGGAGGGCCAACAGAGGGCTGCAGGGCATGAAGAAGGGCTCCACAGGGATTCTGAGGGGACTGCCAGGGTCCTAAGGGGTCTCGAGGTGCAAGAGACAGCTCTGGGAAACAAGGAAGGCCCAAAGAGGAGTCGGGAAGACACTAGAGTTTTAGTAGGGGGACTAGATGGGAAGAAAGTAAAAAGCGGGGAGCAAGGAAGACGTGCGGAGGTGGTGTGAGGGGACAAGAGAGGTTGTTTAGGGTGTGGAGGGCCAGAAGACAGCTCTGGGGCACAGAAGAAAGCTGAACAAGTAGCGCCGAGTGCACAAGGGGGATGCTAAGGGGAGCAGAGGGAAAGAAAAAGGTGGAAGGAGGGGGCCAGAGCAGAAGAGAGGGCTGCTAAAGGGTGTGGAGGGCCAACAGAGGGCTCCAGGGCATGAAGAAGGGCTCCGGAGGGATTCTGAGGGGACCACCAGGGTCCTAAGGGGTCTCGAGGTGCAAGAGACAGCTCTGGGAAACAAGGAAGGCCCAAAGAGGAGTCGGGAAGACACTAGAGGAGTGCTAGGGGGATTAGAGAGGAAGAAAGTAAAAAGCGGGGAGCAAGGAAGACGTGCGGAGGTGGTGTGAGGGGACAAGAGAGGTTGTGCAGGGTGTGGAGGGCCAGAAGACAGCTCTGGGGCACAGAAGAAAGCTGAAATGTAGTGGCGAGTGCACAAGGGGGATGCTAAGGGGAGCAGAGGGAAAGAAAAAGGTGGAAGGAGGGGGCCAGAGCAGAAGAGAGGGCTGCTAAAGGGTGTGGAGGGCCAACAGAGGGCTGCAGGGCATGAAGAAGGGCTCCATAGGGATTCTGAGGGGACTGCAAGGGTCCTAAGGGGTCTCGAGGTGCAAGAGACAGCTGTGGGAAACAAGGCAGGCCCAAAGAGGAGTCGGGAAGACACTAGAGTTTTAGTAGGGGGACTAGATGGGAAGAAAGTAAAAAGCGGGGAGCAAGGAAGACGTGCGGAGGTGGTGTGAGGGGACAAGAGAGGTTGTGCAGGGTGTGGAGGGCCAGAAGACAGCTCTGGGGCACAGAAGAAAGCTGAAATGTAGTGCCGAGTGCACAAGGGGGATGCTAAGGGGAGCAGAGGGAAAGAAAAAGGTGGAAGGAGGGGGCCAGAGCAGAAGAGAGGGCTGCTAATGGGTGTGGAGGGCCAACAGAGGGCTCCAGGGCATGAAGAAGGGCTCCGGAGGGATTCTGAGGGGACTGCCAGGGTCCTAAGGGGTCTCGAGGTGCAAGAGACAGCTCTGGGAAACAAGGAAGGCCCAAAGAGGAGTCGGGAAGACACTAGAGTTTTAGTAGGGGGAGTAGATGGGAAAAAAGTAAAAAGCGGGGAGCAAGGAAGACGTGCGGAGGTGGTGTGAGGGGACAAGAGAGGTTGTGCAGGGTGTGGAGGGCCAGAGGACAGCTCTGGGGCACAGAAGAAAGCTGAAATGTAGTGGCGAGTGCACAAGGGGGATGCTAAGGGGAGCAGAGGGAAAGAAAAAGGTGGAAGGAGGGGGCCAGAGCAGAAGAGAGGGCTGCTAAAGGGTGTGGAGGGCCAACAGAGGGCTCCAGGGCATGAAGAAGGGCTCCAGAGGGATTCTGAGGGGACTGCCAGGGTCCTAAGGGGTCTCGAGGTGCAAGAGACAGCTCTGGGAAACAAGGAAGGCCCAAAGAGGAGTCGGGAAGACACTAGAGTTTTAGTAGGGGGAGTAGATGGGAAAAAAGTAAAAAGCGGGGAGCAAGGAAGACGTGCGGAGGTGGTGTGAGGGGACAAGAGAGGTTGTGCAGGGTGTGGAGGGCCAGAAGACAGCTGTGGGGCACAGAAGAAAGCTGAACAAGTAGCGCCGAGTGCACAAGGGGGATGCTAAGGGGAGCAGAGGGAAAGAAAAAGGTGGAAGGAGGGGGCCAGAGCAGAAGAGAGGGCTGCTAAAGGGTGTGGAGGGCCAACAGAGGGCTGCAGGGCATGAAGAAGGGCTCCACAGGGATTCTGAGGGGACTGCCAGGGTCCTAAGGGGTCTCGAGGTGCAAGAGACAGCTCTGGGAAACAAGGAAGGCCCAAAGAGGAGTCGGGAAGACACTAGAGTTTTAGTAGGGGGACTAGATGGGAAAAAAGTAAAAAGCGGGGAGCAAGGAAGACGTGCGGAGGTGGTCTGAGGGGACAAGAGAGGTTGTGCAGGGTGTGGAGGGCCAGAAGACAGCTCTGGGGCACAGAAGAAAGCTGAAATGTAGTGCCGAGTGCACAAGGGGGATGCTAAGGGGAGCAGAGGGAAAGAAAAAGGTGGAAGGAGGGGGCCAGAGCAGAAGAGAGGGCTGCTAAAGGGTGTGGAGGGCCAACAGAGGGCTGCAGGGCATGAAGAAGGGCTCCACAGGGATTCTGAGGGGACTGCCAGGGTCCTAAGTGGGCTTGAGGTGCAAGAGACAGCTCTGGGAAACAAGGAAGGCCCAAAGAGGAGTCGGGAAGACACTAGAGTTTTAGTAGGGGGACTAGATGGGAAAAAAGTAAAAAGCGGGGAGCAAGGAAGACGTGCGGAGGTGGTGTGAGGGGACAAGAGAGGTTGTGCAGGGTGTGGAGGGCCAGAAGACAGCTCTGGGGCACAGAAGAAAGCTGAACAAGTAGCGCCGAGTGCACAAGAGGGATGCTAAGGGGAGCAGAGGGGAAGAAAAAGGTGGAAGGAGGGGGCCAGAGCAGAAGAGAGGGCTGCTAAAGGGTGTGGAGGGCCAACAGAGGGCTCCAGGGCATGAAGAAGGGCTCCGGAGGGATTCTGAGGGGACCGCCAGGGTCCTAAGTGGGTTTGAGGTGCAAGAGACAGCTCTGGGAAACAAGGAAGGCCCAAAGAGGAGTCGGGAAGACACTAGAGTTTTAGTAGAGGGACTAGATGGGAAAAAAGTAAAAAGCGGGGAGCAAGGAAGACGTGCGGAGGTGGTGTGAGGGGACAAGAGAGGTTGTGCAGGGTGTGGAGGGCCAGAAGACAGCTGTGGGGCACAGAAGAAAGCTGAACAAGTAGCGCCGAGTGCACAAGGGGGATGCTAAGGGGAGCAGAGGGAAAGAAAAAGGTGGAAGGAGGGGGCCAGAGCAGAAGAGAGGGCTGCTAAAGGGTGTGGAGGGCCAACAGAGGGCTCCAGGGCATGAAGAAGGGCTCCGGAGGGATTCTGAGGGGACTGCCAGGGTCCTAAGGGGTCTCGAGGTGCAAGAGACAGCTCTGGGAAACAAGGAAGGCCCAAAGAGGAGTCGGGAAGACACTAGAGGAGTGCTAGGGGGACTAGAGAGGAAGAAAGTAAAAAGCGGGGAGCAAGGAAGACGTGCGGAGGTGGTGTGAGGGGACAAGAGAGGTTGTGCAGGGTGTGGAGGGCCAGAAGACAGCTCTGGGGCACAGAAGAAAGCTGAAATGTAGTGCCGAGTGCACAAGGGGGATGCTAAGGGGAGCAGAGGGAAAGAAAAAGGTGGAAGGAGGGGGCCAGAGCAGAAGAGAGGGCTGCTAAAGGGTGTGGAGGGCCAACAGAGGGCTGCAGGGCATGAAGAAGGGCTCCACAGGGATTCTGAGGGGACTGCCAGGGTCCTAAGGGGTCTCGAGGTGCAAGAGACAGCTCTGGGAAACAAGGAAGGCCCAAAGAGGAGTCGGGAAGACACTAGAGTTTTAGTAGGGGGACTAGATGGGAAAAAAGTAAAAAGCGGGGAGCAAGGAAGACGTGCGGAGGTGGTGTGAGGGGACAAGAGAGGTTGTGCAGGGTGTGGAGGGCCAGAAGACAGCTCTGGGGCACAGAAGAAAGCTGAACAAGTAGCGCCGAGTGCACAAGAGGGATGCTAAGGGGAGCAGAGGGGAAGAAAAAGGTGGAAGGAGGGGGCCAGAGCAGAAGAGAGGGCTGCTAAAGGGTGTGGAGGGCCAACAGAGGGCTCCAGGGCATGAAGAAGGGCTCCGGAGGGATTCTGAGGGGACCGCCAGGGTCCTAAGTGGGTTTGAGGTGCAAGAGACAGCTCTGGGAAACAAGGAAGGCCCAAAGAGGAGTCGGGAAGACACTAGAGGAGTGCTAGGGGGACTAGAGAGGAAGAAAGTAAAAAGCGGGGAGCAAGGAAGACGTGCGGAGGTGGTGTGAGGGGACAAGAGAGGTTGTGCAGGGTGTGGAGGGCCAGAAGACAGCTGTGGGGCACAGAAGAAAGCTGAACAAGTAGCGCCGAGTGCACAAGAGGGATGCTAAGGGGAGCAGAGGGAAAGAAAAAGGTGGAAGGAGGGGGCCAGAGCAGAAGAGAGGGCTGCTAAAGGGTGTGGAGGGCCAACAGAGGGCTCCAGGGCATGAAGAAGGGCTCCACAGGGATTCTGAGGGGACTGCCAGGGTCCTAAGGGGTCTCGAGGTGCAAGAGACAGCTCTGGGAAACAAGGAAGGCCCAAAGAGGAGTCGGGAAGACACTAGAGTTTTAGTAGGGGGAGTAGATGGGAAAAAAGTAAAAAGCGGGGAGCAAGGAAGACGTGCGGAGGTGGTGTGAGGGGACAAGAGAGGTTGTGCAGGGTGTGGAGGGCCAGAAGACAGCTGTGGGGCACAGAAGAAAGCTGAACAAGTAGCGCCGAGTGCACAAGGGGGATGCTAAGGGGAGCAGAGGGAAAGAAAAAGGTGGAAGGAGGGGGCCAGAGCAGAAGAGAGGGCTGCTAAAGGGTGTGGAGGGCCAACAGAGGGCTCCAGGGCATGAAGAAGGGCTCCACAGGGATTCTGAGGGGACTGCCAGGGTCCTAAGGGGTCTCGAGGTGCAAGAGACAGCTCTGGGAAACAAGGAAGGCCCAAAGAGGAGTCGGGAAGACACTAGAGGAGTGCTAGGGGGACTAGAGAGGAAGAAAGTAAAAAGCGGGGAGCAAGGAAGACGTGCGGAGGTGGTGTGAGGGGACAAGAGAGGTTGTGCAGGGTGTGGAGGGCCAGAAGACAGCTCTGGGGCACAGAAGAAAGCTGAACAAGTAGCGCCGAGTGCACAAGAGGGATGCTAAGGGGAGCAGAGGGGAAGAAAAAGGTGGAAGGAGGGGGCCAGAGCAGAAGAGAGGGCTGCTAAAGGGTGTGGAGGGCCAACAGAGGGCTCCAGGGCATGAAGAAGGGCTCCGGAGGGATTCTGAGGGGACCGCCAGGGTCCTAAGTGGGTTTGAGGTGCAAGAGACAGCTCTGGGAAACAAGGAAGGCCCAAAGAGGAGTCGGGAAGACACTAGAGGAGTGCTAGGGGGACTAGAGAGGAAGAAAGTAAAAAGCGGGGAGCAAGGAAGACGTGCGGAGGTGGTGTGAGGGGACAAGAGAGGTTGTGCAGGGTGTGGAGGGCCAGAAGACAGCTCTGGGGCACAGAAGAAAGCTGAAATGTAGTGCCGAGTGCACAAGGGGGATGCTAAGGGGAGCAGAGGGAAAGAAAAAGGTGGAAGGAGGGGGCCAGAGCACAAGAGAGGGCTGCTAAAGGGTGTGGAGGGCCAACAGAGGGCTCCAGGGCATGAAGAAGGGCTCCACAGGGATTCTGAGGGGACTGCCAGGGTCCTAAGGGGTCTCGAGGTGCAAGAGACAGCTCTGGGAAACAAGGAAGGCCCAAAGAGGAGTCGGGAAGACACTAGAGTTTTAGTAGGGGGACTAGATGGGAAAAAAGTAAAAAGCGGGGAGCAAGGAAGACGTGCGGAGGTGGTGTGAGGGGACAAGAGAGGTTGTGCAGGGTGTGGAGGGCCAGAAGACAGCTCTGGGGCACAGAAGAAAGCTGAACAAGTAGCGCCGAGTGCACAAGAGGGATGCTAAGGGGAGCAGAGGGGAAGAAAAAGGTGGAAGGAGGGGGCCAGAGCAGAAGAGAGGGCTGCTAAAGGGTGTGGAGGGCCAACAGAGGGCTCCAGGGCATGAAGAAGGGCTCCGGAGGGATTCTGAGGGGACCGCCAGGGTCCTAAGTGGGTTTGAGGTGCAAGAGACAGCTCTGGGAAACAAGGAAGGCCCAAAGAGGAGTCGGGAAGACACTAGAGGAGTGCTAGGGGGACTAGAGAGGAAGAAAGTAAAAAGCGGGGAGCAAGGAAGACGTGCGGAGGTGGTGTGAGGGGACAAGAGAGGTTGTGCAGGGTGTGGAGGGCCAGAAGACAGCTCTGGGGCACAGAAGAAAGCTGAACAAGTAGCGCCGAGTGCACAAGAGGGATGCTAAGGGGAGCAGAGGGAAAGAAAAAGGTGGAAGGAGGGGGCCAGAGCAGAAGAGAGGGCTGCTAAAGGGTGTGGAGGGCCAACAGAGGGCTCCAGGGCATGAAGAAGGGCTCCACAGGGATTCTGAGGGGACTGCCAGGGTCCTAAGGGGTCTCGAGGTGCAAGAGACAGCTCTGGGAAACAAGGAAGGCCCAAAGAGGAGTCGGGAAGACACTAGAGTTTTAGTAGGGGGAGTAGATGGGAAAAAAGTAAAAAGCGGGGAGCAAGGAAGACGTGCGGAGGTGGTGTGAGGGGACAAGAGAGGTTGTGCAGGGTGTGGAGGGCCAGAAGACAGCTGTGGGGCACAGAAGAAAGCTGAACAAGTAGCGCCGAGTGCACAAGGGGGATGCTAAGGGGAGCAGAGGGAAAGAAAAAGGTGGAAGGAGGGGGCCAGAGCAGAAGAGAGGGCTGCTAAAGGGTGTGGAGGGCCAACAGAGGGCTCCAGGGCATGAAGAAGGGCTCCACAGGGATTCTGAGGGGACTGCCAGGGTCCTAAGGGGTCTCGAGGTGCAAGAGACAGCTCTGGGAAACAAGGAAGGCCCAAAGAGGAGTCGGGAAGACACTAGAGGAGTGCTAGGGGGACTAGAGAGGAAGAAAGTAAAAAGCGGGGAGCAAGGAAGACGTGCGGAGGTGGTGTGAGGGGACAAGAGAGGTTGTGCAGGGTGTGGAGGGCCAGAAGACAGCTCTGGGGCACAGAAGAAAGCTGAACAAGTAGCGCCGAGTGCACAAGAGGGATGCTAAGGGGAGCAGAGGGAAAGAAAAAGGTGGAAGGAGGGGGCCAGAGCAGAAGAGAGGGCTGCTAAAGGGTGTGGAGGGCCAACAGAGGGCTCCAGGGCATGAAGAAGGGCTCCACAGGGATTCTGAGGGGACTGCCAGGGTCCTAAGGGGTCTCGAGGTGCAAGAGACAGCTCTGGGAAACAAGGAAGGCCCAAAGAGGAGTCGGGAAGACACTAGAGTTTTAGTAGGGGGAGTAGATGGGAAAAAAGTAAAAAGCGGGGAGCAAGGAAGACGTGCGGAGGTGGTGTGAGGGGACAAGAGAGGTTGTGCAGGGTGTGGAGGGCCAGAAGACAGCTCTGGGGCACAGAAGAAAGCTGAACAAGTAGCGCCGAGTGCACAAGAGGGATGCTAAGGGGAGCAGAGGGAAAGAAAAAGGTGGAAGGAGGGGGCCAGAGCAGAAGAGAGGGCTGCTAAAGGGTGTGGAGGGCCAACAGAGGGCTCCAGGGCATGAAGAAGGGCTCCGGAGGGATTCTGAGGGGACTGCCAGGGTCCTAAGGGGTCTCGAGGTGCAAGAGACAGCTCTGGGAAACAAGGAAGGCCCAAAGAGGAGTCGGGAAGACACTAGAGTTTTAGTAGGGGGACTAGATGGGAAAAAAGTAAAAAGCGGGGAGCAAGGAAGACGTGCGGAGGTGGTGTGAGGGGACAAGAGAGGTTGTGCAGGGTGTGGAGGGCCAGAAGACAGCTGTGGGGCACAGAAGAAAGCTGAACAAGTAGCGCCGAGTGCACAAGGGGGATGCTAAGGGGAGCAGAGGGAAAGAAAAAGGTGGAAGGAGGGGGCCAGAGCAGAAGAGAGGGCTGCTAAAGGGTGTGGAGGGCCAACAGAGGGCTGCAGGGCATGAAGAAGGGCTCCACAGGGATTCTGAGGGGACTGCCAGGGTCCTAAGGGGTCTCGAGGTGCAAGAGACAGCTCTGGGAAACAAGGAAGGCCCAAAGAGGAGTCGGGAAGACACTAGAGTTTTAGTAGGGGGACTAGATGGGAAAAAAGTAAAAAGCGGGGAGCAAGGAAGACGTGCGGAGGTGGTGTGAGGGGACAAGAGAGGTTGTGCAGGGTGTGGAGGGCCAGAAGACAGCTGTGGGGCACAGAAGAAAGCTGAACAAGTAGCGCCGAGTGCACAAGGGGGATGCTAAGGGGAGCAGAGGGAAAGAAAAAGGTGGAAGGAGGGGGCCAGAGCAGAAGAGAGGGCTGCTAAAGGGTGTGGAGGGCCAACAGAGGGCTCCAGGGCATGAAGAAGGGCTCCACAGGGATTCTGAGGGGACTGCCAGGGTCCTAAGGGGTCTCGAGGTGCAAGAGACAGCTCTGGGAAACAAGGAAGGCCCAAAGAGGAGTCGGGAAGACACTAGAGGAGTGCTAGGGGGACTAGAGAGGAAGAAAGTAAAAAGCGGGGAGCAAGGAAGACGTGCGGAGGTGGTGTGAGGGGACAAGAGAGGTTGTGCAGGGTGTGGAGGGCCAGAAGACAGCTCTGGGGCACAGAAGAAAGCTGAAATGTAGTGCCGAGTGCACAAGGGGGATGCTAAGGGGAGCAGAGGGAAAGAAAAAGGTGGAAGGAGGGGGCCAGAGCAGAAGAGAGGGCTGCTAAAGGGTGTGGAGGGCCAACAGAGGGCTCCAGGGCATGAAGAAGGGCTCCGGAGGGATTCTGAGGGGACCGCCAGGGTCCTAAGTGGGTTTGAGGTGCAAGAGACAGCTCTGGGAAACAAGGAAGGCCCAAAGAGGAGTCGGGAAGACACTAGAGTTTTAGTAGGGGGACTAGATGGGAAAAAAGTAAAAAGCGGGGAGCAAGGAAGACGTGCGGAGGTGGTGTGAGGGGACAAGAGAGGTTGTGCAGGGTGTGGAGGGCCAGAAGACAGCTCTGGGGCACAGAAGAAAGCTGAACAAGTAGCGCCGAGTGCACAAGGGGGATGCTAAGGGGAGCAGAGGGAAAGAAAAAGGTGGAAGGAGGGGGCCAGAGCACAAGAGAGGGCTGCTAAAGGGTGTGGAGGGCCAACAGAGGGCTGCAGGGCATGAAGAAGGGCTCCGGAGGGATTCTGAGGGGACTGCCAGGGTCCTAAGGGGTCTCGAGGTGCAAGAGACAGCTCTGGGAAACAAGGAAGGCCCAAAGAGGAGTCGGGAAGACACTAGAGTTTTAGTAGGGGGAGTAGATGGGAAAAAAGTAAAAAGCGGGGAGCAAGGAAGACGTGCGGAGGTGGTGTGAGGGGACAAGAGAGGTTGTGCAGGGTGTGGAGGGCCAGAAGACAGCTGTGGGGCACAGAAGAAAGCTGAAATGTAGTGCCGAGTGCACAAGGGGGATGCTAAGGGGAGCAGAGGGAAAGAAAAAGGTGGAAGGAGGGGGCCAGAGCAGAAGAGAGGGCTGCTAAAGGGTGTGGAGGGCCAACAGAGGGCTCCAGGGCATGAAGAAGGGCTCCACAGGGATTCTGAGGGGACTGCCAGGGTCCTAAGTGGGCTTGAGGTGCAAGAGACAGCTCTGGGAAACAAGGAAGGCCCAAAGAGGAGTCGGGAAGACACTAGAGTTTTAGTAGGGGGACTAGATGGGAAAAAAGTAAAAAGCGGGGAGCAAGGAAGACGTGCGGAGGTGGTGTGAGGGGACAAGAGAGGTTGTGCAGGGTGTGGAGGGCCAGAAGACAGCTCTGGGGCACAGAAGAAAGCTGAACAAGTAGCGCCGAGTGCACAAGAGGGATGCTAAGGGGAGCAGAGGGGAAGAAAAAGGTGGAAGGAGGGGTCCAGAGCAGAAGAGAGGGCTGCTAAAGGGTGTGGAGGGCCAACAGAGGGCTCCAGGGCATGAAGAAGGGCTCCGGAGGGATTCTGAGGGGACCGCCAGGGTCCTAAGTGGGTTTGAGGTGCAAGAGACAGCTCTGGGAAACAAGGAAGGCCCAAAGAGGAGTCGGGAAGACACTAGAGGAGTGCTAGGGGGACTAGAGAGGAAGAAAGTAAAAAGCGGGGAGCAAGGAAGACGTGCGGAGGTGGTGTGAGGGGACAAGAGAGGTTGTGCAGGGTGTGGAGGGCCAGAAGACAGCTCTGGGGCACAGAAGAAAGCTGAACAAGTAGCGCCGAGTGCACAAGAGGGATGCTAAGGGGAGCAGAGGGAAAGAAAAAGGTGGAAGGAGGGGGCCAGAGCAGAAGAGAGGGCTGCTAAAGGGTGTGGAGGGCCAACAGAGGGCTCCAGGGCATGAAGAAGGGCTCCGGAGGGATTCTGAGGGGACTGCCAGGGTCCTAAGGGGTCTCGAGGTGCAAGAGACAGCTCTGGGAAACAAGGAAGGCCCAAAGAGGAGTCGGGAAGACACTAGAGTTTTAGTAGGGGGAGTAGATGGGAAAAAAGTAAAAAGCGGGGAGCAAGGAAGACGTGCGGAGGTGGTGTGAGGGGACAAGAGAGGTTGTGCAGGGTGTGGAGGGCCAGAAGACAGCTCTGGGGCACAGAAGAAAGCTGAACAAGTAGCGCCGAGTGCACAAGAGGGATGCTAAGGGGAGCAGAGGGAAAGAAAAAGGTGGAAGGAGGGGGCCAGAGCAGAAGAGAGGGCTGCTAAAGGGTGTGGAGGGCCAACAGAGGGCTCCAGGGCATGAAGAAGGGCTCCGGAGGGATTCTGAGGGGACCGCCAGGGTCCTAAGTGGGTTTGAGGTGCAAGAGACAGCTCTGGGAAACAAGGAAGGCCCAAAGAGGAGTCGGGAAGACACTAGAGGAGTGCTAGGGGGACTAGAGAGGAAGAAAGTAAAAAGCCGGGAGCAAGGAAGACGTGCGGAGGTGGTGTGAGGGGACAAGAGAGGTTGTGCAGGGTGTGGAGGGCCAGAAGACAGCTGTGGGGCACAGAAGAAAGCTGAACAAGTAGCGCCGAGTGCACAAGGGGGATGCTAAGGGGAGCAGAGGGAAAGAAAAAGGTGGAAGGAGGGGGCCAGAGCAGAAGAGAGGGCTGCTAAAGGGTGTGGAGGGCCAACAGAGGGCTGCAGGGCATGAAGAAGGGCTCCACAGGGATTCTGAGGGGACTGCCAGGGTCCTAAGGGGTCTCGAGGTGCAAGAGACAGCTCTGGGAAACAAGGAAGGCCCAAAGAGGAGTCGGGAAGACACTAGAGTTTTAGTAGGGGGACTAGATGGGAAAAAAGTAAAAAGCGGGGAGCAAGGAAGACGTGCGGAGGTGGTGTGAGGGGACAAGAGAGGTTGTGCAGGGTGTGGAGGGCCAGAAGACAGCTGTGGGGCACAGAAGAAAGCTGAACAAGTAGCGCCGAGTGCACAAGGGGGATGCTAAGGGGAGCAGAGGGAAAGAAAAAGGTGGAAGGAGGGGGCCAGAGCAGAAGAGAGGGCTGCTAAAGGGTGTGGAGGGCCAACAGAGGGCTGCAGGGCATGAAGAAGGGCTCCACAGGGATTCTGAGGGGACTGCCAGGGTCCTAAGGGGTCTCGAGGTGCAAGAGACAGCTCTGGGAAACAAGGAAGGCCCAAAGAGGAGTCGGGAAGACACTAGAGGAGTGCTAGGGGGACTAGAGAGGAAGAAAGTAAAAAGCGGGGAGCAAGGAAGACGTGCGGAGGTGGTGTGAGGGGACAAGAGAGGTTGTGCAGGGTGTGGAGGGCCAGAAGACAGCTCTGGGGCACAGAAGAAAGCTGAAATGTAGTGGCGAGTGCACAAGGGGGATGCTAAGGGGAGCAGAGGGAAAGAAAAAGGTGGAAGGAGGGGGCCAGAGCAGAAGAGAGGGCTGCTAAAGGGTGTGGAGGGCCAACAGAGGGCTGCAGGGCATGAAGAAGGGCTCCACAGGGATTCTGAGGGGACTGCCAGGGTCCTAAGGGGTCTCGAGGTGCAAGAGACAGCTCTGGGAAACAAGGAAGGCCCAAAGAGGAGTCGGGAAGACACTAGAGTTTTAGTAGGGGGAGTAGATGGGAAAAAAGTAAAAAGCGGGGAGCAAGGAAGACGTGCGGAGGTGGTGTGAGGGGACAAGAGAGGTTGTGCAGGGTGTGGAGGGCCAGAAGACAGCTCTGGGGCACAGAAGAAAGCTGAACAAGTAGCGCCGAGTGCACAAGGGGGATGCTAAGGGGAGCAGAGGGAAAGAAAAAGGTGGAAGGAGGGGGCCAGAGCACAAGAGAGGGCTGCTAAAGGGTGTGGAGGGCCAACAGAGGGCTCCAGGCATGAAGAAGGGCTCCACAGGGATTCTGAGGGGACTGCCAGGGTCCTAAGGGGTCTCGAGGTGCAAGAGACAGCTCTGGGAAACAAGGAAGGCCCAAAGAGGAGTCGGGAAGACACTAGAGTTTTAGTAGGGGGAGTAGATGGGAAAAAAGTAAAAAGCGGGGAGCAAGGAAGACGTGCGGAGGTGGTGTGAGGGGACAAGAGAGGTTGTGCAGGGTGTGGAGGGCCAGAAGACAGCTCTGGGGCACAGAAGAAAGCTGAACAAGTAGCGCCGAGTGCACAAGAGGGATGCTAAGGGGAGCAGAGGGAAAGAAAAAGGTGGAAGGAGGGGGCCAGAGCAGAAGAGAGGGCTGCTAAAGGGTGTGGAGGGCCAACAGAGGGCTCCAGGGCATGAAGAAGGGCTCCGGAGGGATTCTGAGGGGACCGCCAGGGTCCTAAGTGGGTTTGAGGTGCAAGAGACAGCTCTGGGAAACAAGGAAGGCCCAAAGAGGAGTCGGGAAGACACTAGAGGAGTGCTAGGGGGACTAGAGAGGAAGAAAGTAAAAAGCGGGGAGCAAGGAAGACGTGCGGAGGTGGTGTGAGGGGACAAGAGAGGTTGTGCAGGGTGTGGAGGGCCAGAAGACAGCTGTGGGGCACAGAAGAAAGCTGAAATGTAGCGCCGAGTGCACAAGGCGGGTGCTAAGGGGAGCAGAGGGAAAGAAAAAGGTGGAAGGAGGGGGCCAGAGCAGAAGAGAGGGCTGCTAAAGGGTGTGGAGGGCCAACAGAGGGCTGCAGGGCATGAAGAAGGGCTCCACAGGGATTCTGAGGGGACTGCCAGGGTCCTAAGGGGTCTCGAGGTGCAAGAGACAGCTCTGGGAAACAAGGAAGGCCCAAAGAGGAGTCGGGAAGACACTAGAGTTTTAGTAGGGGGAGTAGATGGGAAAAAAGTAAAAAGCGGGGAGCAAGGAAGACGTGCGGAGGTGGTGTGAGGGGACAAGAGAGGTTGTGCAGGGTGTGGAGGGCCAGAAGACAGCTCTGGGGCACAGAAGAAAGCTGAACAAGTAGCGCCGAGTGCACAAGGGGGATGCTAAGGGGAGCAGAGGGAAAGAAAAAGGTGGAAGGAGGGGGCCAGAGCACAAGAGAGGGCTGCTAAAGGGTGTGGAGGGCCAACAGAGGGCTCCAGGCATGAAGAAGGGCTCCACAGGGATTCTGAGGGGACTGCCAGGGTCCTAAGGGGTCTCGAGGTGCAAGAGACAGCTCTGGGAAACAAGGAAGGCCCAAAGAGGAGTCGGGAAGACACTAGAGTTTTAGTAGGGGGAGTAGATGGGAAAAAAGTAAAAAGCGGGGAGCAAGGAAGACGTGCGGAGGTGGTGTGAGGGGACAAGAGAGGTTGTGCAGGGTGTGGAGGGCCAGAAGACAGCTCTGGGGCACAGAAGAAAGCTGAACAAGTAGCGCCGAGTGCACAAGAGGGATGCTAAGGGGAGCAGAGGGAAAGAAAAAGGTGGAAGGAGGGGGCCAGAGCAGAAGAGAGGGCTGCTAAAGGGTGTGGAGGGCCAACAGAGGGCTCCAGGGCATGAAGAAGGGCTCCGGAGGGATTCTGAGGGGACCGCCAGGGTCCTAAGTGGGTTTGAGGTGCAAGAGACAGCTCTGGGAAACAAGGAAGGCCCAAAGAGGAGTCGGGAAGACACTAGAGGAGTGCTAGGGGGACTAGAGAGGAAGAAAGTAAAAAGCGGGGAGCAAGGAAGACGTGCGGAGGTGGTGTGAGGGGACAAGAGAGGTTGTGCAGGGTGTGGAGGGCCAGAAGACAGCTGTGGGGCACAGAAGAAAGCTGAAATGTAGCGCCGAGTGCACAAGGGGGATGCTAAGGGGAGCAGAGGGAAAGAAAAAGGTGGAAGGAGGGGGCCAGAGCAGAAGAGAGGGCTGCTAAAGGGTGTGGAGGGCCAACAGAGGGCTCCAGGGCATGAAGAAGGGCTCCACAGGGATTCTGAGGGGACTGCCAGGGTCCTAAGGGGTCTCGAGGTGCAAGAGACAGCTCTGGGAAACAAGGAAGGCCCAAAGAGGAGTCGGGAAGACACTAGAGTTTTAGTAGGGGGACTAGATGGGAAAAAAGTAAAAAGCGGGGAGCAAGGAAGACGTGCGGAGGTGGTGTGAGGGGACAAGAGAGGTTGTGCAGGGTGTGGAGGGCCAGAAGACAGCTCTGGGGCACAGAAGAAAGCTGAAATGTTGTGCCGAGTGCACAAGGGGGATGCTAAGGGGAGCAGAGGGAAAGAAAAAGGTGGAAGGAGGGGGCCAGAGCAGAAGAGAGGGCTGCTAAAGGGTGTGGAGGGCCAACAGAGGGCTCCAGGGCATGAAGAAGGGCTCCACAGGGATTCTGAGGGGACTGCCAGGGTCCTAAGTGGGCTTGAGGTGCAAGAGACAGCTCTGGGAAACAAGGAAGGCCCAAAGAGGAGTCGGGAAGACACTAGAGTTTTAGTAGGGGGACTAGATGGGAAAAAAGTAAAAAGCGGGGAGCAAGGAAGACGTGCGGAGGTGGTGTGAGGGGACAAGAGAGGTTGTGCAGGGTGTGGAGGGCCAGAAGACAGCTCTGGGGCACAGAAGAAAGCTGAACAAGTAGCGCCGAGTGCACAAGAGGGATGCTAAGGGGAGCAGAGGGGAAGAAAAAGGTGGAAGGAGGGGGCCAGAGCAGAAGAGAGGGCTGCTAAAGGGTGTGGAGGGCCAACAGAGGGCTCCAGGGCATGAAGAAGGGCTCCGGAGGGATTCTGAGGGGACCGCCAGGGTCCTAAGTGGGTTTGAGGTGCAAGAGACAGCTCTGGGAAACAAGGAAGGCCCAAAGAGGAGTCGGCAAGACACTAGAGGAGTGCTAGGGGGACTAGAGAGGAAGAAAGTAAAAAGCGGGGAGCAAGGAAGACGTGCGGAGGTGGTGTGAGGGGACAAGAGAGGTTGTGCAGGGTGTGGAGGGCCAGAAGACAGCTCTGGGGCACAGAAGAAAGCTGAACAAGTAGCGCCGAGTGCACAAGAGGGATGCTAAGGGGAGCAGAGGGAAAGAAAAAGGTGGAAGGAGGGGGCCAGAGCAGAAGAGAGGGCTGCTAAAGGGTGTGGAGGGCCAACAGAGGGCTCCAGGGCATGAAGAAGGGCTCCGGAGGGATTCTGAGGGGACTGCCAGGGTCCTAAGGGGTCTCGAGGTGCAAGAGACAGCTCTGGGAAACAAGGAAGGCCCAAAGAGGAGTCGGGAAGACACTAGAGTTTTAGTAGGGGGAGTAGATGGGAAAAAAGTAAAAAGCGGGGAGCAAGGAAGACGTGCGGAGGTGGTGTGAGGGGACAAGAGAGGTTGTGCAGGGTGTGGAGGGCCAGAAGACAGCTCTGGGGCACAGAAGAAAGCTGAACAAGTAGCGCCGAGTGCACAAGGGGGATGCTAAGGGGAGCAGAGGGAAAGAAAAAGGTGGAAGGAGGGGGCCAGAGCAGAAGAGAGGGCTGCTAAAGGGTGTGGAGGGCCAACAGAGGGCTGCAGGGCATGAAGAAGGGCTCCACAGGGATTCTGAGGGGACTGCCAGGGTCCTAAGGGGTCTCGAGGTGCAAGAGACAGCTCTGGGAAACAAGGAAGGCCCAAAGAGGAGTCGGGAAGACACTAGAGGAGTGCTAGGGGGACTAGAGAGGAAGAAAGTAAAAAGCGGGGAGCAAGGAAGACGTGCGGAGGTGGTGTGAGGGGACAAGAGAGGTTGTGCAGGGTGTGGAGGGCCAGAAGACAGCTCTGGGGCACAGAAGAAAGCTGAAATGTAGTGGCGAGTGCACAAGGGGGATGCTAAGGGGAGCAGAGGGAAAGAAAAAGGTGGAAGGAGGGGGCCAGAGCACAAGAGAGGGTGCTAAAGGGTGTGGAGGGCCAACAGAGGGCTCCAGGGCATGAAGAAGGGCTCCACAGGGATTCTGAGGGGACTGCCAGGGTCCTAAGGGGTCTCGAGGTGCAAGAGACAGCTCTGGGAAACAAGGAAGGCCCAAAGAGGAGTCGGGAAGACACTAGAGTTTTAGTAGGGGGAGTAGATGGGAAAAAAGTAAAAAGCGGGGAGCAAGGAAGACGTGCGGAGGTGGTGTGAGGGGACAAGAGAGGTTGTGCAGGGTGTGGAGGGCCAGAAGACAGCTCTGGGGCACAGAAGAAAGCTGAACAAGTAGCGCCGAGTGCACAAGGGGGATGCTAAGGGGAGCAGAGGGAAAGAAAAAGGTGGAAGGAGGGGGCCAGAGCACAAGAGAGGGCTGCTAAAGGGTGTGGAGGGCCAACAGAGGGCTCCAGGCATGAAGAAGGGCTCCACAGGGATTCTGAGGGGACTGCCAGGGTCCTAAGGGGTCTCGAGGTGCAAGAGACAGCTCTGGGAAACAAGGAAGGCCCAAAGAGGAGTCGGGAAGACACTAGAGTTTTAGTAGGGGGAGTAGATGGGAAAAAAGTAAAAAGCGGGGAGCAAGGAAGACGTGCGGAGGTGGTGTGAGGGGACAAGAGAGGTTGTGCAGGGTGTGGAGGGCCAGAAGACAGCTCTGGGGCACAGAAGAAAGCTGAACAAGTAGCGCCGAGTGCACAAGAGGGATGCTAAGGGGAGCAGAGGGAAAGAAAAAGGTGGAAGGAGGGGGCCAGAGCAGAAGAGAGGGCTGCTAAAGGGTGTGGAGGGCCAACAGAGGGCTCCAGGGCATGAAGAAGGGCTCCGGAGGGATTCTGAGGGGACCGCCAGGGTCCTAAGTGGGTTTGAGGTGCAAGAGACAGCTCTGGGAAACAAGGAAGGCCCAAAGAGGAGTCGGGAAGACACTAGAGGAGTGCTAGGGGGACTAGAGAGGAAGAAAGTAAAAAGCGGGGAGCAAGGAAGACGTGCGGAGGTGGTGTGAGGGGACAAGAGAGGTTGTGCAGGGTGTGGAGGGCCAGAAGACAGCTCTGGGGCACAGAAGAAAGCTGAAATGTAGCGCCGAGTGCACAAGGCGGATGCTAAGGGGAGCAGAGGGAAAGAAAAAGGTGGAAGGAGGGGGCCAGAGCAGAAGAGAGGGCTGCTAAAGGGTGTGGAGGGCCAACAGAGGGCTCCAGGGCATGAAGAAGGGCTCCACAGGGATTCTGAGGGGACTGCCAGGGTCCTAAGGGGTCTCGAGGTGCAAGAGACAGCTCTGGGAACCAAGGAAGGCCCAAAGAGGAGTCGGGAAGACACTAGAGTTTTAGTAGGGGGACTAGATGGGAAAAAAGTAAAAAGCGGGGAGCAAGGAAGACGTGCGGAGGTGGTGTGAGGGGACAAGAGAGGTTGTGCAGGGTGTGGAGGGCCAGAAGACAGCTCTGGGGCACAGAAGAAAGCTGAAATGTTGTGCCGAGTGCACAAGGGGGATGCTAAGGGGAGCAGAGGGAAAGAAAAAGGTGGAAGGAGGGGGCCAGAGCAGAAGAGAGGGCTGCTAAAGGGTGTGGAGGGCCAACAGAGGGCTCCAGGGCATGAAGAAGGGCTCCACAGGGATTCTGAGGGGACTGCCAGGGTCCTAAGTGGGCTTGAGGTGCAAGAGACAGCTCTGGGAAACAAGGAAGGCCCAAAGAGGAGTCGGGAAGACACTAGAGTTTTAGTAGGGGGACTAGATGGGAAAAAAGTAAAAAGCGGGGAGCAAGGAAGACGTGCGGAGGTGGTGTGAGGGGACAAGAGAGGTTGTGCAGGGTGTGGAGGGCCAGAAGACAGCTCTGGGGCACAGAAGAAAGCTGAACAAGTAGCGCCGAGTGCACAAGAGGGATGCTAAGGGGAGCAGAGGGGAAGAAAAAGGTGGAAGGAGGGGGCCAGAGCAGAAGAGAGGGCTGCTAAAGGGTGTGGAGGGCCAACAGAGGGCTCCAGGGCATGAAGAAGGGCTCCGGAGGGATTCTGAGGGGACTGCCAGGGTCCTAAGGGGTCTCGAGGTGCAAGAGACAGCTCTGGGAAACAAGGAAGGCCCAAAGAGGAGTCGGGAAGACACTAGAGGAGTGCTAGGGGGACTAGAGAGGAAGAAAGTAAAAAGCGGGGAGCAAGGAAGACGTGCGGAGGTGGTGTGAGGGGACAAGAGAGGTTGTGCAGGGTGTGGAGGGCCAGAAGACAGCTCTGGGGCACAGAAGAAAGCTGAAATGTAGTGGCGAGTGCACAAGGGGGATGCTAAGGGGAGCAGAGGGAAAGAAAAAGGTGGAAGGAGGGGGCCAGAGCAGAAGAGAGGGCTGCTAAAGGGTGTGGAGGGCCAACAGAGGGCTCCAGGGCATGAAGAAGGGCTCCACAGGGATTCTGAGGGGACTGCCAGGGTCCTAAGGGGTCTCGAGGTGCAAGAGACAGCTCTGGGAAACAAGGAAGGCCCAAAGAGGAGTCGGGAAGACACTAGAGTTTTAGTAGGGGGACTAGATGGGAAAAAAGTAAAAAGCGGGGAGCAAGGAAGACGTGCGGAGGTGGTGTGAGGGGACAAGAGAGGTTGTGCAGGGTGTGGAGGGCCAGAAGACAGCTGTGGGGCACAGAAGAAAGCTGAACAAGTAGCGCCGAGTGCACAAGGGGGATGCTAAGGGGAGCAGAGGGAAAGAAAAAGGTGGAAGGAGGGGGCCAGAGCAGAAGAGAGGGCTGCTAAAGGGTGTGGAGGGCCAACAGAGGGCTGCAGGGCATGAAGAAGGGCTCCACAGGGATTCTGAGGGGACTGCCAGGGTCCTAAGGGGTCTCGAGGTGCAAGAGACAGCTCTGGGAAACAAGGAAGGCCCAAAGAGGAGTCGGGAAGACACTAGAGTTTTAGTAGGGGGAGTAGATGGGAAAAAAGTAAAAAGCGGGGAGCAAGGAAGACGTGCGGAGGTGGTGTGAGGGGACAAGAGAGGTTGTGCAGGGTGTGGAGGGCCAGAAGACAGCTCTGGGGCACAGAAGAAAGCTGAACAAGTAGCGCCGAGTGCACAAGAGGGATGCTAAGGGGAGCAGAGGGAAAGAAAAAGGTGGAAGGAGGGGGCCAGAGCAGAAGAGAGGGCTGCTAAAGGGTGTGGAGGGCCAACAGAGGGCTCCAGGGCATGAAGAAGGGCTCCGGAGGGATTCTGAGGGGACCGCCAGGGTCCTAAGTGGGTTTGAGGTGCAAGAGACAGCTCTGGGAAACAAGGAAGGCCCAAAGAGGAGTCGGGAAGACACTAGAGGAGTGCTAGGGGGACTAGAGAGGAAGAAAGTAAAAAGCGGGGAGCAAGGAAGACGTGCGGAGGTGGTGTGAGGGGACAAGAGAGGTTGTGCAGGGTGTGGAGGGCCAGAAGACAGCTGTGGGGCACAGAAGAAAGCTGAAATGTAGCGCCGAGTGCACAAGGCGGGTGCTAAGGGGAGCAGAGGGAAAGAAAAAGGTGGAAGGAGGGGGCCAGAGCAGAAGAGAGGGCTGCTAAAGGGTGTGGAGGGCCAACAGAGGGCTGCAGGGCATGAAGAAGGGCTCCACAGGGATTCTGAGGGGACTGCCAGGGTCCTAAGGGGTCTCGAGGTGCAAGAGACAGCTCTGGGAAACAAGGAAGGCCCAAAGAGGAGTCGGGAAGACACTAGAGTTTTAGTAGGGGGAGTAGATGGGAAAAAAGTAAAAAGCGGGGAGCAAGGAAGACGTGCGGAGGTGGTGTGAGGGGACAAGAGAGGTTGTGCAGGGTGTGGAGGGCCAGAAGACAGCTCTGGGGCACAGAAGAAAGCTGAACAAGTAGCGCCGAGTGCACAAGGGGGATGCTAAGGGGAGCAGAGGGAAAGAAAAAGGTGGAAGGAGGGGGCCAGAGCACAAGAGAGGGCTGCTAAAGGGTGTGGAGGGCCAACAGAGGGCTCCAGGCATGAAGAAGGGCTCCACAGGGATTCTGAGGGGACTGCCAGGGTCCTAAGGGGTCTCGAGGTGCAAGAGACAGCTCTGGGAAACAAGGAAGGCCCAAAGAGGAGTCGGGAAGACACTAGAGTTTTAGTAGGGGGAGTAGATGGGAAAAAAGTAAAAAGCGGGGAGCAAGGAAGACGTGCGGAGGTGGTGTGAGGGGACAAGAGAGGTTGTGCAGGGTGTGGAGGGCCAGAAGACAGCTCTGGGGCACAGAAGAAAGCTGAACAAGTAGCGCCGAGTGCACAAGAGGGATGCTAAGGGGAGCAGAGGGAAAGAAAAAGGTGGAAGGAGGGGGCCAGAGCAGAAGAGAGGGCTGCTAAAGGGTGTGGAGGGCCAACAGAGGGCTCCAGGGCATGAAGAAGGGCTCCGGAGGGATTCTGAGGGGACCGCCAGGGTCCTAAGTGGGTTTGAGGTGCAAGAGACAGCTCTGGGAAACAAGGAAGGCCCAAAGAGGAGTCGGGAAGACACTAGAGGAGTGCTAGGGGGACTAGAGAGGAAGAAAGTAAAAAGCGGGGAGCAAGGAAGACGTGCGGAGGTGGTGTGAGGGGACAAGAGAGGTTGTGCAGGGTGTGGAGGGCCAGAAGACAGCTGTGGGGCACAGAAGAAAGCTGAAATGTAGCGCCGAGTGCACAAGGGGGATGCTAAGGGGAGCAGAGGGAAAGAAAAAGGTGGAAGGAGGGGGCCAGAGCAGAAGAGAGGGCTGCTAAAGGGTGTGGAGGGCCAACAGAGGGCTCCAGGGCATGAAGAAGGGCTCCACAGGGATTCTGAGGGGACTGCCAGGGTCCTAAGGGGTCTCGAGGTGCAAGAGACAGCTCTGGGAAACAAGGAAGGCCCAAAGAGGAGTCGGGAAGACACTAGAGTTTTAGTAGGGGGACTAGATGGGAAAAAAGTAAAAAGCGGGGAGCAAGGAAGACGTGCGGAGGTGGTGTGAGGGGACAAGAGAGGTTGTGCAGGGTGTGGAGGGCCAGAAGACAGCTCTGGGGCACAGAAGAAAGCTGAAATGTTGTGCCGAGTGCACAAGGGGGATGCTAAGGGGAGCAGAGGGAAAGAAAAAGGTGGAAGGAGGGGGCCAGAGCAGAAGAGAGGGCTGCTAAAGGGTGTGGAGGGCCAACAGAGGGCTCCAGGGCATGAAGAAGGGCTCCACAGGGATTCTGAGGGGACTGCCAGGGTCCTAAGTGGGCTTGAGGTGCAAGAGACAGCTCTGGGAAACAAGGAAGGCCCAAAGAGGAGTCGGGAAGACACTAGAGTTTTAGTAGGGGGACTAGATGGGAAAAAAGTAAAAAGCGGGGAGCAAGGAAGACGTGCGGAGGTGGTGTGAGGGGACAAGAGAGGTTGTGCAGGGTGTGGAGGGCCAGAAGACAGCTCTGGGGCACAGAAGAAAGCTGAACAAGTAGCGCCGAGTGCACAAGAGGGATGCTAAGGGGAGCAGAGGGGAAGAAAAAGGTGGAAGGAGGGGGCCAGAGCAGAAGAGAGGGCTGCTAAAGGGTGTGGAGGGCCAACAGAGGGCTCCAGGGCATGAAGAAGGGCTCCGGAGGGATTCTGAGGGGACCGCCAGGGTCCTAAGTGGGTTTGAGGTGCAAGAGACAGCTCTGGGAAACAAGGAAGGCCCAAAGAGGAGTCGGCAAGACACTAGAGGAGTGCTAGGGGGACTAGAGAGGAAGAAAGTAAAAAGCGGGGAGCAAGGAAGACGTGCGGAGGTGGTGTGAGGGGACAAGAGAGGTTGTGCAGGGTGTGGAGGGCCAGAAGACAGCTCTGGGGCACAGAAGAAAGCTGAACAAGTAGCGCCGAGTGCACAAGAGGGATGCTAAGGGGAGCAGAGGGAAAGAAAAAGGTGGAAGGAGGGGGCCAGAGCAGAAGAGAGGGCTGCTAAAGGGTGTGGAGGGCCAACAGAGGGCTCCAGGGCATGAAGAAGGGCTCCGGAGGGATTCTGAGGGGACTGCCAGGGTCCTAAGGGGTCTCGAGGTGCAAGAGACAGCTCTGGGAAACAAGGAAGGCCCAAAGAGGAGTCGGGAAGACACTAGAGTTTTAGTAGGGGGAGTAGATGGGAAAAAAGTAAAAAGCGGGGAGCAAGGAAGACGTGCGGAGGTGGTGTGAGGGGACAAGAGAGGTTGTGCAGGGTGTGGAGGGCCAGAAGACAGCTCTGGGGCACAGAAGAAAGCTGAACAAGTAGCGCCGAGTGCACAAGGGGGATGCTAAGGGGAGCAGAGGGAAAGAAAAAGGTGGAAGGAGGGGGCCAGAGCAGAAGAGAGGGCTGCTAAAGGGTGTGGAGGGCCAACAGAGGGCTGCAGGGCATGAAGAAGGGCTCCACAGGGATTCTGAGGGGACTGCCAGGGTCCTAAGGGGTCTCGAGGTGCAAGAGACAGCTCTGGGAAACAAGGAAGGCCCAAAGAGGAGTCGGGAAGACACTAGAGGAGTGCTAGGGGGACTAGAGAGGAAGAAAGTAAAAAGCGGGGAGCAAGGAAGACGTGCGGAGGTGGTGTGAGGGGACAAGAGAGGTTGTGCAGGGTGTGGAGGGCCAGAAGACAGCTCTGGGGCACAGAAGAAAGCTGAAATGTAGTGGCGAGTGCACAAGGGGGATGCTAAGGGGAGCAGAGGGAAAGAAAAAGGTGGAAGGAGGGGGCCAGAGCACAAGAGAGGGTGCTAAAGGGTGTGGAGGGCCAACAGAGGGCTCCAGGGCATGAAGAAGGGCTCCACAGGGATTCTGAGGGGACTGCCAGGGTCCTAAGGGGTCTCGAGGTGCAAGAGACAGCTCTGGGAAACAAGGAAGGCCCAAAGAGGAGTCGGGAAGACACTAGAGTTTTAGTAGGGGGAGTAGATGGGAAAAAAGTAAAAAGCGGGGAGCAAGGAAGACGTGCGGAGGTGGTGTGAGGGGACAAGAGAGGTTGTGCAGGGTGTGGAGGGCCAGAAGACAGCTCTGGGGCACAGAAGAAAGCTGAACAAGTAGCGCCGAGTGCACAAGGGGGATGCTAAGGGGAGCAGAGGGAAAGAAAAAGGTGGAAGGAGGGGGCCAGAGCACAAGAGAGGGCTGCTAAAGGGTGTGGAGGGCCAACAGAGGGCTCCAGGCATGAAGAAGGGCTCCACAGGGATTCTGAGGGGACTGCCAGGGTCCTAAGGGGTCTCGAGGTGCAAGAGACAGCTCTGGGAAACAAGGAAGGCCCAAAGAGGAGTCGGGAAGACACTAGAGTTTTAGTAGGGGGAGTAGATGGGAAAAAAGTAAAAAGCGGGGAGCAAGGAAGACGTGCGGAGGTGGTGTGAGGGGACAAGAGAGGTTGTGCAGGGTGTGGAGGGCCAGAAGACAGCTCTGGGGCACAGAAGAAAGCTGAACAAGTAGCGCCGAGTGCACAAGAGGGATGCTAAGGGGAGCAGAGGGAAAGAAAAAGGTGGAAGGAGGGGGCCAGAGCAGAAGAGAGGGCTGCTAAAGGGTGTGGAGGGCCAACAGAGGGCTCCAGGGCATGAAGAAGGGCTCCGGAGGGATTCTGAGGGGACCGCCAGGGTCCTAAGTGGGTTTGAGGTGCAAGAGACAGCTCTGGGAAACAAGGAAGGCCCAAAGAGGAGTCGGGAAGACACTAGAGGAGTGCTAGGGGGACTAGAGAGGAAGAAAGTAAAAAGCGGGGAGCAAGGAAGACGTGCGGAGGTGGTGTGAGGGGACAAGAGAGGTTGTGCAGGGTGTGGAGGGCCAGAAGACAGCTCTGGGGCACAGAAGAAAGCTGAAATGTAGCGCCGAGTGCACAAGGCGGATGCTAAGGGGAGCAGAGGGAAAGAAAAAGGTGGAAGGAGGGGGCCAGAGCAGAAGAGAGGGCTGCTAAAGGGTGTGGAGGGCCAACAGAGGGCTCCAGGGCATGAAGAAGGGCTCCACAGGGATTCTGAGGGGACTGCCAGGGTCCTAAGGGGTCTCGAGGTGCAAGAGACAGCTCTGGGAACCAAGGAAGGCCCAAAGAGGAGTCGGGAAGACACTAGAGTTTTAGTAGGGGGACTAGATGGGAAAAAAGTAAAAAGCGGGGAGCAAGGAAGACGTGCGGAGGTGGTGTGAGGGGACAAGAGAGGTTGTGCAGGGTGTGGAGGGCCAGAAGACAGCTCTGGGGCACAGAAGAAAGCTGAAATGTTGTGCCGAGTGCACAAGGGGGATGCTAAGGGGAGCAGAGGGAAAGAAAAAGGTGGAAGGAGGGGGCCAGAGCAGAAGAGAGGGCTGCTAAAGGGTGTGGAGGGCCAACAGAGGGCTCCAGGGCATGAAGAAGGGCTCCACAGGGATTCTGAGGGGACTGCCAGGGTCCTAAGTGGGCTTGAGGTGCAAGAGACAGCTCTGGGAAACAAGGAAGGCCCAAAGAGGAGTCGGGAAGACACTAGAGTTTTAGTAGGGGGACTAGATGGGAAAAAAGTAAAAAGCGGGGAGCAAGGAAGACGTGCGGAGGTGGTGTGAGGGGACAAGAGAGGTTGTGCAGGGTGTGGAGGGCCAGAAGACAGCTCTGGGGCACAGAAGAAAGCTGAACAAGTAGCGCCGAGTGCACAAGAGGGATGCTAAGGGGAGCAGAGGGGAAGAAAAAGGTGGAAGGAGGGGGCCAGAGCAGAAGAGAGGGCTGCTAAAGGGTGTGGAGGGCCAACAGAGGGCTCCAGGGCATGAAGAAGGGCTCCGGAGGGATTCTGAGGGGACTGCCAGGGTCCTAAGGGGTCTCGAGGTGCAAGAGACAGCTCTGGGAAACAAGGAAGGCCCAAAGAGGAGTCGGGAAGACACTAGAGGAGTGCTAGGGGGACTAGAGAGGAAGAAAGTAAAAAGCGGGGAGCAAGGAAGACGTGCGGAGGTGGTGTGAGGGGACAAGAGAGGTTGTGCAGGGTGTGGAGGGCCAGAAGACAGCTCTGGGGCACAGAAGAAAGCTGAAATGTAGTGGCGAGTGCACAAGGGGGATGCTAAGGGGAGCAGAGGGAAAGAAAAAGGTGGAAGGAGGGGGCCAGAGCAGAAGAGAGGGCTGCTAAAGGGTGTGGAGGGCCAACAGAGGGCTCCAGGGCATGAAGAAGGGCTCCACAGGGATTCTGAGGGGACTGCCAGGGTCCTAAGGGGTCTCGAGGTGCAAGAGACAGCTCTGGGAAACAAGGAAGGCCCAAAGAGGAGTCGGGAAGACACTAGAGTTTTAGTAGGGGGACTAGATGGGAAAAAAGTAAAAAGCGGGGAGCAAGGAAGACGTGCGGAGGTGGTGTGAGGGGACAAGAGAGGTTGTGCAGGGTGTGGAGGGCCAGAAGACAGCTGTGGGGCACAGAAGAAAGCTGAACAAGTAGCGCCGAGTGCACAAGGGGGATGCTAAGGGGAGCAGAGGGAAAGAAAAAGGTGGAAGGAGGGGGCCAGAGCAGAAGAGAGGGCTGCTAAAGGGTGTGGAGGGCCAACAGAGGGCTGCAGGGCATGAAGAAGGGCTCCACAGGGATTCTGAGGGGACTGCCAGGGTCCTAAGGGGTCTCGAGGTGCAAGAGACAGCTCTGGGAAACAAGGAAGGCCCAAAGAGGAGTCGGGAAGACACTAGAGTTTTAGTAGGGGGAGTAGATGGGAAAAAAGTAAAAAGCGGGGAGCAAGGAAGACGTGCGGAGGTGGTGTGAGGGGACAAGAGAGGTTGTGCAGGGTGTGGAGGGCCAGAAGACAGCTCTGGGGCACAGAAGAAAGCTGAACAAGTAGCGCCGAGTGCACAAGAGGGATGCTAAGGGGAGCAGAGGGAAAGAAAAAGGTGGAAGGAGGGGGCCAGAGCAGAAGAGAGGGCTGCTAAAGGGTGTGGAGGGCCAACAGAGGGCTCCAGGGCATGAAGAAGGGCTCCGGAGGGATTCTGAGGGGACCGCCAGGGTCCTAAGTGGGTTTGAGGTGCAAGAGACAGCTCTGGGAAACAAGGAAGGCCCAAAGAGGAGTCGGGAAGACACTAGAGGAGTGCTAGGGGGACTAGAGAGGAAGAAAGTAAAAAGCGGGGAGCAAGGAAGACGTGCGGAGGTGGTGTGAGGGGACAAGAGAGGTTGTGCAGGGTGTGGAGGGCCAGAAGACAGCTCTGGGGCACAGAAGAAAGCTGAACAAGTAGCGCCGAGTGCACAAGGGGGATGCTAAGGGGAGCAGAGGGAAAGAAAAAGGTGGAAGGAGGGGGCCAGAGCAGAAGAGAGGGCTGCTAAAGGGTGTGGAGGGCCAACAGAGGGCTCCAGGGCATGAAGAAGGGCTCCACAGGGATTCTGAGGGGACTGCCAGGGTCCTAAGGGGTCTCGAGGTGCAAGAGACAGCTCTGGGAAACAAGGAAGGCCCAAAGAGGAGTCGGGAAGACACTAGAGTTTTAGTAGGGGGACTAGATGGGAAAAAAGTAAAAAGCGGGGAGCAAGGAAGACGTGCGGAGGTGGTGTGAGGGGACAAGAGAGGTTGTGCAGGGTGTGGAGGGCCAGAAGACAGCTGTGGGGCACAGAAGAAAGCTGAACAAGTAGCGCCGAGTGCACAAGGGGGATGCTAAGGGGAGCAGAGGGAAAGAAAAAGGTGGAAGGAGGGGGCCAGAGCAGAAGAGAGGGCTGCTAAAGGGTGTGGAGGGCCAACAGAGGGCTGCAGGGCATGAAGAAGGGCTCCACAGGGATTCTGAGGGGACTGCCAGGGTCCTAAGGGGTCTCGAGGTGCAAGAGACAGCTCTGGGAAACAAGGAAGGCCCAAAGAGGAGTCGGGAAGACACTAGAGGAGTGCTAGGGGGACTAGAGAGGAAGAAAGTAAAAAGCGGGGAGCAAGGAAGACGTGCGGAGGTGGTGTGAGGGGACAAGAGAGGTTGTGCAGGGTGTGGAGGGCCAGAAGACAGCTCTGGGGCACAGAAGAAAGCTGAAATGTAGTGGCGAGTGCACAAGGGGGATGCTAAGGGGAGCAGAGGGAAAGAAAAAGGTGGAAGGAGGGGGCCAGAGCAGAAGAGAGGGCTGCTAAAGGGTGTGGAGGGCCAACAGAGGGCTGCAGGGCATGAAGAAGGGCTCCACAGGGATTCTGAGGGGACTGCCAGGGTCCTAAGGGGTCTCGAGGTGCAAGAGACAGCTCTGGGAAACAAGGAAGGCCCAAAGAGGAGTCGGGAAGACACTAGAGTTTTAGTAGGGGGACTAGATGGGAAAAAAGTAAAAAGCGGGGAGCAAGGAAGACGTGCGGAGGTGGTGTGAGGGGACAAGAGAGGTTGTGCAGGGTGTGGAGGGCCAGAAGACAGCTCTGGGGCACAGAAGAAAGCTGAACAAGTAGCGCCGAGTGCACAAGGGGGATGCTAAGGGGAGCAGAGGGAAAGAAAAAGGTGGAAGGAGGGGGCCAGAGCAGAAGAGAGGGCTGCTAAAGGGTGTGGAGGGCCAACAGAGGGCTCCAGGGCATGAAGAAGGGCTCCACAGGGATTCTGAGGGGACTGCCAGGGTCCTAAGGGGTCTCGAGGTGCAAGAGACAGCTCTGGGAAACAAGGAAGGCCCAAAGAGGAGTCGGGAAGACACTAGAGTTTTAGTAGGGGGAGTAGATGGGAAGAAAGTAAAAAGCGGGGAGCAAGGAAGACGTGCGGAGGTGGTGTGAGGGGACAAGAGAGGTTGTGCAGGGTGTGGAGGGCCAGAAGACAGCTCTGGGGCACAGAAGAAAGCTGAAATGTAGTGGCGAGTGCACAAGGGGGATGCTAAGGGGAGCAGAGGGAAAGAAAAAGGTGGAAGGAGGGGGCCAGAGCAGAAGAGAGGGCTGCTAAAGGGTGTGGAGGGCCAACAGAGGGCTCCAGGGCATGAAGAAGGGCTCCACAGGGATTCTGAGGGGACTGCCAGGGTCCTAAGGGGTCTCGAGGTGCAAGAGACAGCTCTGGGAAACAAGGAAGGCCCAAAGAGGAGTCGGGAAGACACTAGAGTTTTAGTAGGGGGAGTAGATGGGAAGAAAGTAAAAAGCGGGGAGCAAGGAAGACGTGCGGAGGTGGTGTGAGGGGACAAGAGAGGTTGTGCAGGGTGTGGAGGGCCAGAAGACAGCTCTGGGGCACAGAAGAAAGCTGAACAAGTAGCGCCGAGTGCACAAGGGGGATGCTAAGGGGAGCAGAGGGAAAGAAAAAGGTGGAAGGAGGGGGCCAGAGCAGAAGAGAGGGCTGCTAAAGGGTGTGGAGGGCCAACAGAGGGCTCCAGGGCATGAAGAAGGGCTCCACAGGGATTCTGAGGGGACTGCCAGGGTCCTAAGGGGTCTCGAGGTGCAAGAGACAGCTCTGGGAAACAAGGAAGGCCCAAAGAGGAGTCGGGAAGACACTAGAGTTTTAGTAGGGGGAGTAGATGGGAAAAAAGTAAAAAGCGGGGAGCAAGGAAGACGTGCGGAGGTGGTGTGAGGGGATAAGAGAGGTTGTGCAGGGTGTGGAGGGCCAGAAGACAGCTCTGGGGCACAGAAGAAAGCTGAAATGTAGTGGCGAGTGCACAAGGGGGATGCTAAGGGGAGCAGAGGGAAAGAAAAAGGTGGAAGGAGGGGGCCAGAGCAGAAGAGAGGGCTGCTAAAGGGTGTGGAGGGCCAACAGAGGGCTGCAGGGCATGAAGAAGGGCTCCGGAGGGATTCTGAGGGGACTGCCAGGGTCCTAAGGGGTCTCGAGGTGCAAGAGACAGCTCTGGGAAACAAGGAAGGCCCAAAGAGGAGTCGGGAAGACACTAGAGGAGTGCTAGGGGGACTAGAGAGGAAGAAAGTAAAAAGCGGGGAGCAAGGAAGACGTGCGGAGGTGGTGTGAGGGGACAAGAGAGGTTGTGCAGGGTGTGGAGGGCCAGAAGACAGCTCTGGGGCACAGAAGAAAGCTGAACAAGTAGCGCCGAGTGCACAAGGGGGATGCTAAGGGGAGCAGAGGGAAAGAAAAAGGTGGAAGGAGGGGGCCAGAGCACAAGAGAGGGCTGCTAAAGGGTGTGGAGGGCCAACAGAGGGCTCCAGGGCATGAAGAAGGGCTCCACAGGGATTCTGAGGGGACCACCAGGGTCCTAAGTGGGTTTGAGGTGCAAGAGACAGCTCTGGGAAACAAGGAAGGCCCAAAGAGGAGTCGGGAAGACACTAGAGTTTTAGTAGGGGGACTAGATGGGAAAAAAGTAAAAAGCGGGGAGCAAGGAAGACGTGCGGAGGTGGTGTGAGGGGACAAGAGAGGTTGTGCAGGGTGTGGAGGGCCAGAAGACAGCTGTGGGGCACAGAAGAAAGCTGAACAAGTAGCGCCGAGTGCACAAGGGGGATGCTAAGGGGAGCAGAGGGAAAGAAAAAGGTGGAAGGAGGGGGCCAGAGCAGAAGAGAGGGCTGCTAAAGGGTGTGGAGGGCCAACAGAGGGCTGCAGGGCATGAAGAAGGGCTCCACAGGGATTCTGAGGGGACTGCCAGGGTCCTAAGGGGTCTCGAGGTGCAAGAGACAGCTCTGGGAAACAAGGAAGGCCCAAAGAGGAGTCGGGAAGACACTAGAGGAGTGCTAGGGGGACTAGAGAGGAAGAAAGTAAAAAGCGGGGAGCAAGGAAGACGTGCGGAGGTGGTGTGAGGGGACAAGAGAGGTTGTGCAGGGTGTGGAGGGCCAGAAGACAGCTCTGGGGCACAGAAGAAAGCTGAAATGTAGTGGCGAGTGCACAAGGGGGATGCTAAGGGGAGCAGAGGGAAAGAAAAAGGTGGAAGGAGGGGGCCAGAGCAGAAGAGAGGGCTGCTAAAGGGTGTGGAGGGCCAACAGAGGGCTGCAGGGCATGAAGAAGGGCTCCACAGGGATTCTGAGGGGACTGCCAGGGTCCTAAGGGGTCTCGAGGTGCAAGAGACAGCTCTGGGAAACAAGGAAGGCCCAAAGAGGAGTCGGGAAGACACTAGAGTTTTAGTAGGGGGACTAGATGGGAAAAAAGTAAAAAGCGGGGAGCAAGGAAGACGTGCGGAGGTGGTGTGAGGGGACAAGAGAGGTTGTGCAGGGTGTGGAGGGCCAGAAGACAGCTCTGGGGCACAGAAGAAAGCTGAACAAGTAGCGCCGAGTGCACAAGGGGGATGCTAAGGGGAGCAGAGGGAAAGAAAAAGGTGGAAGGAGGGGGCCAGAGCACAAGAGAGGGCTGCTAAAGGGTGTGGAGGGCCAACAGAGGGCTCCAGGGCATGAAGAAGGGCTCCACAGGGATTCTGAGGGGACTGCCAGGGTCCTAAGGGGTCTCGAGGTGCAAGAGACAGCTCTGGGAAACAAGGAAGGCCCAAAGAGGAGTCGGGAAGACACTAGAGTTTTAGTAGGGGGAGTAGATGGGAAGAAAGTAAAAAGCGGGGAGCAAGGAAGACGTGCGGAGGTGGTGTGAGGGGACAAGAGAGGTTGTGCAGGGTGTGGAGGGCCAGAAGACAGCTGTGGGGCACAGAAGAAAGCTGAACAAGTAGCGCCGAGGGCACAAGGCGGGTGCTAAGGGGAGCAGAGGGAAAGAAAAAGGTGGAAGGAGGGGGCCAGAGCAGAAGAGAGGGCTGCTAAAGGGTGTGGAGGGCCAACAGAGGGCTCCAGGCATGAAGAAGGGCTCCGGAGGGATTCTGAGGGGACTGCCAGGGTCCTAAGGGGTCTCGAGGTGCAAGAGACAGCTCTGGGAAACAAGGAAGGCCCAAAGAGGAGTCGGGAAGACACTAGAGGAGTGCTAGGGGGACTAGAGAGGAAGAAAGTAAAAAGCGGGGAGCAAGGAAGACGTGCGGAGGTGGTGTGAGGGGACAAGAGAGGTTGTGCAGGGTGTGGAGGGCCAGAAGACAGCTCTGGGGCACAGAAGAAAGCTGAAATGTAGTGGCGAGTGCACAAGGGGGATGCTAAGGGGAGCAGAGGGAAAGAAAAAGGTGGAAGGAGGGGGCCAGAGCAGAAGAGAGGGCTGCTAAAGGGTGTGGAGGGCCAACAGAGGGCTCCAGGGCATGAAGAAGGGCTCCACAGGGATTCTGAGGGGACTGCCAGGGTCCTAAGGGGTCTCGAGGTGCAAGAGACAGCTCTGGGAAACAAGGAAGGCCCAAAGAGGAGTCGGGAAGACACTAGAGTTTTAGTAGGGGGAGTAGATGGGAAGAAAGTAAAAAGCGGGGAGCAAGGAAGACGTGCGGAGGTGGTGTGAGGGGACAAGAGAGGTTGTGCAGGGTGTGGAGGGCCAGAAGACAGCTCTGGGGCACAGAAGAAAGCTGAACAAGTAGCGCCGAGTGCACAAGGGGGATGCTAAGGGGAGCAGAGGGAAAGAAAAAGGTGGAAGGAGGGGGCCAGAGCAGAAGAGAGGGCTGCTAAAGGGTGTGGAGGGCCAACAGAGGGCTCCAGGGCATGAAGAAGGGCTCCACAGGGATTCTGAGGGGACTGCCAGGGTCCTAAGGGGTCTCGAGGTGCAAGAGACAGCTCTGGGAAACAAGGAAGGCCCAAAGAGGAGTCGGGAAGACACTAGAGTTTTAGTAGGGGGAGTAGATGGGAAAAAAGTAAAAAGCGGGGAGCAAGGAAGACGTGCGGAGGTGGTGTGAGGGGATAAGAGAGGTTGTGCAGGGTGTGGAGGGCCAGAAGACAGCTCTGGGGCACAGAAGAAAGCTGAAATGTAGTGGCGAGTGCACAAGGGGGATGCTAAGGGGAGCAGAGGGAAAGAAAAAGGTGGAAGGAGGGGGCCAGAGCAGAAGAGAGGGCTGCTAAAGGGTGTGGAGGGCCAACAGAGGGCTGCAGGGCATGAAGAAGGGCTCCGGAGGGATTCTGAGGGGACTGCCAGGGTCCTAAGGGGTCTCGAGGTGCAAGAGACAGCTCTGGGAAACAAGGAAGGCCCAAAGAGGAGTCGGGAAGACACTAGAGTTTTAGTAGGGGGACTAGATGGGAAAAAAGTAAAAAGCGGGGAGCAAGGAAGATGTGCGGAGGTGGTGTGAGGGGACAAGAGAGGTTGTGCAGGGTGTGGAGGGCCAGAAGACAGCTCTGGGGCACAGAAGAAAGCTGAACAAGTAGCGCCGAGTGCACAAGGGGGATGCTAAGGGGAGCAGAGGGAAAGAAAAAGGTGGAAGGAGGGGGCCAGAGCACAAGAGAGGGCTGCTAAAGGGTGTGGAGGGCCAACAGAGGGCTCCAGGGCATGAAGAAGGGCTCCACAGGGATTCTGAGGGGACTGCCAGGGTCCTAAGGGGTCTCGAGGTGCAAGAGACAGCTCTGGGAAACAAGGAAGGCCCAAAGAGGAGTCGGGAAGACACTAGAGTTTTAGTAGGGGGAGTAGATGGGAAAAAAGTAAAAAGCGGGGAGCAAGGAAGACGTGCGGAGGTGGTGTGAGGGGACAAGAGAGGTTGTGCAGGGTGTGGAGGGCCAGAAGACAGCTGTGGGGCACAGAAGAAAGCTGAACAAGTAGCGCCGAGTGCACAAGGGGGATGCTAAGGGGAGCAGAGGGAAAGAAAAAGGTGGAAGGAGGGGGCCAGAGCAGAAGAGAGGGCTGCTAAAGGGTGTGGAGGGCCAACAGAGGGCTGCAGGGCATGAAGAAGGGCTCCGGAGGGATTCTGAGGGGACTGCCAGGGTCCTAAGGGGGCTCGAGGTGCAAGAGACAGCTCTGGGAAACAAGGAAGGCCCAAAGAGGAGTCGGGAAGACACTAGAGGAGTGCTAGGGGGACTAGAGAGGAAGAAAGTAAAAAGCGGGGAGCAAGGAAGACGTGCGGAGGTGGTGTGAGGGGACAAGAGAGGTTGTGCAGGGTGTGGAGGGCCAGAAGACAGCTCTGGGGCACAGAAGAAAGCTGAAATGTAGTGGCGAGTGCACAAGGGGGATGCTAAGGGGAGCAGAGGGAAAGAAAAAGGTGGAAGGAGGGGGCCAGAGCAGAAGAGAGGGCTGCTAAAGGGTGTGGAGGGCCAACAGAGGGCTCCAGGGCATGAAGAAGGGCTCCACAGGGATTCTGAGGGGACTGCCAGGGTCCTAAGGGGTCTCGAGGTGCAAGAGACAGCTCTGGGAAACAAGGAAGGCCCAAAGAGGAGTCGGGAAGACACTAGAGTTTTAGTAGGGGGACTAGATGGGAAAAAAGTAAAAAGCGGGGAGCAAGGAAGACGTGCGGAGGTGGTGTGAGGGGACAAGAGAGGTTGTGCAGGGTGTGGAGGGCCAGAAGACAGCTCTGGGGCACAGAAGAAAGCTGAACAAGTAGCGCCGAGTGCACAAGGGGGATGCTAAGGGGAGCAGAGGGAAAGAAAAAGGTGGAAGGAGGGGGCCAGAGCACAAGAGAGGGCTGCTAAAGGGTGTGGAGGGCCAACAGAGGGCTCCAGGGCATGAAGAAGGGCTCCACAGGGATTCTGAGGGGACTGCCAGGGTCCTAAGGGGTCTCGAGGTGCAAGAGACAGCTCTGGGAAACAAGGAAGGCCCAAAGAGGAGTCGGGAAGACACTAGAGTTTTAGTAGGGGGAGTAGATGGGAAGAAAGTAAAAAGCGGGGAGCAAGGAAGACGTGCGGAGGTGGTGTGAGGGGACAAGAGAGGTTGTGCAGGGTGTGGAGGGCCAGAAGACAGCTGTGGGGCACAGAAGAAAGCTGAACAAGTAGCGCCGAGGGCACAAGGCGGGTGCTAAGGGGAGCAGAGGGAAAGAAAAAGGTGGAAGGAGGGGGCCAGAGCAGAAGAGAGGGCTGCTAAAGGGTGTGGAGGGCCAACAGAGGGCTCCAGGCATGAAGAAGGGCTCCGGAGGGATTCTGAGGGGACTGCCAGGGTCCTAAGGGGTCTCGAGGTGCAAGAGACAGCTCTGGGAAACAAGGAAGGCCCAAAGAGGAGTCGGGAAGACACTAGAGGAGTGCTAGGGGGACTAGAGAGGAAGAAAGTAAAAAGCGGGGAGCAAGGAAGACGTGCGGAGGTGGTGTGAGGGGACAAGAGAGGTTGTGCAGGGTGTGGAGGGCCAGAAGACAGCTCTGGGGCACAGAAGAAAGCTGAAATGTAGTGGCGAGTGCACAAGGGGGATGCTAAGGGGAGCAGAGGGAAAGAAAAAGGTGGAAGGAGGGGGCCAGAGCAGAAGAGAGGGCTGCTAAAGGGTGTGGAGGGCCAACAGAGGGCTCCAGGGCATGAAGAAGGGCTCCACAGGGATTCTGAGGGGACTGCCAGGGTCCTAAGGGGTCTCGAGGTGCAAGAGACAGCTCTGGGAAACAAGGAAGGCCCAAAGAGGAGTCGGGAAGACACTAGAGTTTTAGTAGGGGGAGTAGATGGGAAGAAAGTAAAAAGCGGGGAGCAAGGAAGACGTGCGGAGGTGGTGTGAGGGGACAAGAGAGGTTGTGCAGGGTGTGGAGGGCCAGAAGACAGCTCTGGGGCACAGAAGAAAGCTGAACAAGTAGCGCCGAGTGCACAAGGGGGATGCTAAGGGGAGCAGAGGGAAAGAAAAAGGTGGAAGGAGGGGGCCAGAGCAGAAGAGAGGGCTGCTAAAGGGTGTGGAGGGCCAACAGAGGGCTCCAGGGCATGAAGAAGGGCTCCACAGGGATTCTGAGGGGACTGCCAGGGTCCTAAGGGGTCTCGAGGTGCAAGAGACAGCTCTGGGAAACAAGGAAGGCCCAAAGAGGAGTCGGGAAGACACTAGAGTTTTAGTAGGGGGAGTAGATGGGAAAAAAGTAAAAAGCGGGGAGCAAGGAAGACGTGCGGAGGTGGTGTGAGGGGATAAGAGAGGTTGTGCAGGGTGTGGAGGGCCAGAAGACAGCTCTGGGGCACAGAAGAAAGCTGAAATGTAGTGGCGAGTGCACAAGGGGGATGCTAAGGGGAGCAGAGGGAAAGAAAAAGGTGGAAGGAGGGGGCCAGAGCAGAAGAGAGGGCTGCTAAAGGGTGTGGAGGGCCAACAGAGGGCTGCAGGGCATGAAGAAGGGCTCCGGAGGGATTCTGAGGGGACTGCCAGGGTCCTAAGGGGTCTCGAGGTGCAAGAGACAGCTCTGGGAAACAAGGAAGGCCCAAAGAGGAGTCGGGAAGACACTAGAGTTTTAGTAGGGGGACTAGATGGGAAAAAAGTAAAAAGCGGGGAGCAAGGAAGACGTGCGGAGGTGGTGTGAGGGGACAAGAGAGGTTGTGCAGGGTGTGGAGGGCCAGAAGACAGCTCTGGGGCACAGAAGAAAGCTGAACAAGTAGCGCCGAGTGCACAAGGGGGATGCTAAGGGGAGCAGAGGGAAAGAAAAAGGTGGAAGGAGGGGGCCAGAGCAGAAGAGAGGGCTGCTAAAGGGTGTGGAGGGCCAACAGAGGGCTGCAGGGCATGAAGAAGGGCTCCACAGGGATTCTGAGGGGACTGCCAGGGTCCTAAGGGGTCTCGAGGTGCAAGAGACAGCTCTGGGAAACAAGGAAGGCCCAAAGAGGAGTCGGGAAGACACTAGAGTTTTAGTAGGGGGACTAGATGGGAAAAAAGTAAAAAGCGGGGAGCAAGGAAGACGTGCGGAGGTGGTGTGAGGGGACAAGAGAGGTTGTGCAGGGTGTGGAGGGCCAGAAGACAGCTGTGGGGCACAGAAGAAAGCTGAACAAGTAGCGCCGAGTGCACAAGGGGGATGCTAAGGGGAGCAGAGGGAAAGAAAAAGGTGGAAGGAGGGGGCCAGAGCAGAAGAGAGGGCTGCTAAAGGGTGTGGAGGGCCAACAGAGGGCTGCAGGGCATGAAGAAGGGCTCCACAGGGATTCTGAGGGGACTGCCAGGGTCCTAAGGGGTCTCGAGGTGCAAGAGACAGCTCTGGGAAACAAGGAAGGCCCAAAGAGGAGTCGGGAAGACACTAGAGTTTTAGTAGAGGGACTAGATGGGAAAAAAGTAAAAAGCGGGGAGCAAGGAAGACGTGCGGAGGTGGTGTGAGGGGACAAGAGAGGTTGTGCAGGGTGTGGAGGGCCAGAAGACAGCTCTGGGGCACAGAAGAAAGCTGAACAAGTAGCGCCGAGTGCACAAGGGGGATGCTAAGGGGAGCAGAGGGAAAGAAAAAGGTGGAAGGAGGGGGCCAGAGCAGAAGAGAGGGCTGCTAAAGGGTGTGGAGGGCCAACAGAGGGCTGCAGGGCATGAAGAAGGGCTCCGGAGGGATTCTGAGGGGACTGCCAGGGTCCTAAGGGGTCTCGAGGTGCAAGAGACAGCTCTGGGAAACAAGGAAGGCCCAAAGAGGAGTCGGGAAGACACTAGAGGAGTGCTAGGGGGACTAGAGAGGAAGAAAGTAAAAAGCGGGGAGCAAGGAAGACGTGCGGAGGTGGTGTGAGGGGACAAGAGAGGTTGTGCAGGGTGTGGAGGGCCAGAAGACAGCTCTGGGGCACAGAAGAAAGCTGAAATGTAGTGGCGAGTGCACAAGGGGGATGCTAAGGGGAGCAGAGGGAAAGAAAAAGGTGGAAGGAGGGGGCCAGAGCAGAAGAGAGGGCTGCTAAAGGGTGTGGAGGGCCAACAGAGGGCTGCAGGGCATGAAGAAGGGCTCCGGAGGGATTCTGAGGGGACTGCCAGGGTCCTAAGGGGTCTCGAGGTGCAAGAGACAGCTCTGGGAAACAAGGAAAGCCCAAAGAGGAGTCGGGAAGACACTAGAGTTTTAGTAGGGGGACTAGATGGGAAAAAAGTAAAAAGCGGGGAGCAAGGAAGACGTGCGGAGGTGGTGTGAGGGGACAAGAGAGGTTGTGCAGGGTGTGGAGGGCCAGAAGACAGCTCTGGGGCACAGAAGAAAGCTGAACAAGTAGCGCCGAGTGCACAAGGGGGATGCTAAGGGGAGCAGAGGGAAAGAAAAAGGTGGAAGGAGGGGGCCAGAGCAGAAGAGAGGGCTGCTAAAGGGTGTGGAGGGCCAACAGAGGGCTCCAGGGCATGAAGAAGGGCTCCACAGGGATTCGGAGGGGACTGCCAGGGTCCTAAGGGGTCTCGAGGTGCAAGAGACAGCTCTGGGAAACAAGGAAGGCCCAAAGAGGAGTCGGGAAGACACTAGAGTTTTAGTAGGGGGAGTAGATGGGAAAAAAGTAAAAAGCGGGGAGCAAGGAAGACGTGCGGAGGTGGTGTGAGGGGACAAGAGAGGTTGTGCAGGGTGTGGAGGGCCAGAAGACAGCTCTGGGGCACAGAAGAAAGCTGAAATGTAGTGGCGAGTGCACAAGGGGGATGCTAAGGGGAGCAGAGGGAAAGAAAAAGGTGGAAGGAGGGGGCCAGAGCAGAAGAGAGGGCTGCTAAAGGGTGTGGAGGGCCAACAGAGGGCTCCAGGGCATGAAGAAGGGCTCCACAGGGATTCTGAGGGGACCACCAGGGTCCTAAGTGGGTTTGAGGTGCAAGAGACAGCTCTGGGAAACAAGGAAGGCCCAAAGAGGAGTCGGGAAGACACTAGAGTTTTAGTAGGGGGAGTAGATGGGAAAAAAGTAAAAAGCGGGGAGCAAGGAAGACGTGCGGAGGTGGTGTGAGGGGACAAGAGAGGTTGTGCAGGGTGTGGAGGGCCAGAAGACAGCTCTGGGGCACAGAAGAAAGCTGAAATGTAGTGGCGAGTGCACAAGGGGGATGCTAAGGGGAGCAGAGGGAAAGAAAAAGGTGGAAGGAGGGGGCCAGAGCAGAAGAGAGGGCTGCTAAAGGGTGTGGAGGGCCAACAGAGGGCTCCAGGGCATGAAGAAGGGCTCCAGAGGGATTCTGAGGGGACCACCAGGGTCCTAAGTGGGTTTGAGGTGCAAGAGACAGCTCTGGGAAACAAGGAAGGCCCAAAGAGGAGTCGGGAAGACACTAGAGTTTTAGTAGGGGGAGTAGATGGGAAAAAAGTAAAAAGCGGGGAGCAAGGAAGACGTGCGGAGGTGGTGTGAGGGGACAAGAGAGGTTGTGCAGGGTGTGGAGGGCCAGAAGACAGCTCTGGGGCACAGAAGAAAGCTGAAATGTAGTGCCGAGTGCACAAGGGGGATGCTAAGCGGGCAGAGGGAAAGAAAAAGGTGGAAGGAGGGGGCCAGAGCAGAAGAGAGGGCTGCTAAAGGCTGTGGAGGGCCAACAGAGGGCTCCAGGGCATGAAGAAGGGCTCCGGAGGGATTCTGAGGGGACTGCCAGGGTCCTAAGGGGGCTCGAGGTGCAAGAGACAGCTCTGGGAAACAAGGAAGGCCCAAAGAGGAGTCGGGAAGACACTAGAGGAGTGCTAGGGGGACTAGAGAGGAAGAAAGTAAAAAGCGGGGAGCAAGGAAGACGTGCGGAGGTGGTGTGAGGGGACAAGAGAGGTTGTGCAGGGTGTGGAGGGCCAGAAGACAGCTCTGGGGCACAGAAGAAAGCTGAACAAGTAGCGCCGAGTGCACAAGGGGGATGCTAAGGGGAGCAGAGGGAAAGAAAAAGGTGGAAGGAGGGGGCCAGAGCAGAAGAGAGGGCTGCTAAAGGGTGTGGAGGGCCAACAGAGGGCTCCAGGGCATGAAGAAGGGCTCCACAGGGATTCTGAGGGGACTGCCAGGGTCCTAAGGGGTCTCGAGGTGCAAGAGACAGCTCTGGGAAACAAGGAAGGCCCAAAGAGGAGTCGGGAAGACACTAGAGTTTTAGTAGGGGGAGTAGATGGGAAAAAAGTAAAAAGCGGGGAGCAAGGAAGACGTGCGGAGGTGGTGTGAGGGGACAAGAGAGGTTGTGCAGGGTGTGGAGGGCCAGAAGACAGCTCTGGGGCACAGAAGAAAGCTGAAATGTAGTGGCGAGTGCACAAGGGGGATGCTAAGGGGAGCAGAGGGAAAGAAAAAGGTGGAAGGAGGGGGCCAGAGCAGAAGAGAGGGCTGCTAAAGGGTGTGGAGGGCCAACAGAGGGCTGCAGGGCATGAAGAAGGGCTCCGGAGGGATTCTGAGGGGACTGCCAGGGTCCTAAGGGGTCTCGAGGTGCAAGAGACAGCTCTGGGAAACAAGGAAGGCCCAAAGAGGAGTCGGGAAGACACTAGAGTTTTAGTAGGGGGAGTAGATGGGAAAAAAGTAAAAAGCGGGGAGCAAGGAAGACGTGCGGAGGTGGTGTGAGGGGACAAGAGAGGTTGTGCAGGGTGTGGAGGGCCAGAAGACAGCTGTGGGGCACAGAAGAAAGCTGAACAAGTAGCGCCGAGTGCACAAGGGGGATGCTAAGGGGAGCAGAGGGAAAGAAAAAGGTGGAAGGAGGGGGCCAGAGCAGAAGAGAGGGCTGCTAAAGGGTGTGGAGGGCCAACAGAGGGCTGCAGGGCATGAAGAAGGGCTCCACAGGGATTCTGAGGGGACTGCCAGGGTCCTAAGGGGTCTCGAGGTGCAAGAGACAGCTCTGGGAAACAAGGAAGGCCCAAAGAGGAGTCGGGAAGACACTAGAGTTTTAGTAGGGGGAGTAGATGGGAAAAAAGTAAAAAGCGGGGAGCAAGGAAGACGTGCGGAGGTGGTGTGAGGGGACAAGAGAGGTTGTGCAGGGTGTGGAGGGCCAGAAGACAGCTGTGGGGCACAGAAGAAAGCTGAACAAGTAGCGCCGAGTGCACAAGGGGGATGCTAAGGGGAGCAGAGGGAAAGAAAAAGGTGGAAGGAGGGGGCCAGAGCAGAAGAGAGGGCTGCTAAAGGGTGTGGAGGACCAACAGAGGGCTGCAGGGCATGAAGAAGGGCTCCACAGGGATTCTGAGGGGACTGCCAGGGTCCTAAGGGGTCTCGAGGTGCAAGAGACAGCTCTGGGAAACAAGGAAGGCCCAAAGAGGAGTCGGGAAGACACTAGAGGAGTGCTAGGGGGACTAGAGAGGAAGAAAGTAAAAAGCGGGGAGCAAGGAAGACGTGCGGAGGTGGTGTGAGGGGACAAGAGAGGTTGTGCAGGGTGTGGAGGGCCAGAAGACAGCTCTGGGGCACAGAAGAAAGCTGAAATGTAGTGGCGAGTGCACAAGGGGGATGCTAAGGGGAGCAGAGGGAAAGAAAAAGGTGGAAGGAGGGGGCCAGAGCAGAAGAGAGGGCTGCTAAAGGGTGTGGAGGGCCAACAGAGGGCTCCAGGGCATGAAGAAGGGCTCCAGAGGGATTCTGAGGGGACCACCAGGGTCCTAAGGGGTCTCGAGGTGCAAGAGACAGCTCTGGGAAACAAGGAAGGCCCAAAGAGGAGTCGGGAAGACACTAGAGTTTTAGTAGGGGGAGTAGATGGGAAAAAAGTAAAAAGCGGGGAGCAAGGAAGACGTGCGGAGGTGGTGTGAGGGGACAAGAGAGGTTGTGCAGGGTGTGGAGGGCCAGAAGACAGCTCTGGGGCACAGAAGAAAGCTGAAATGTAGTGCCGAGTGCACAAGGGGGATGCTAAGCGGGCAGAGGGAAAGAAAAAGGTGGAAGGAGGGGGCCAGAGCAGAAGAGAGGGCTGCTAAAGGCTGTGGAGGGCCAACAGAGGGCTCCAGGGCATGAAGAAGGGCTCCGGAGGGATTCTGAGGGGACTGCCAGGGTCCTAAGGGGGCTCGAGGTGCAAGAGACAGCTCTGGGAAACAAGGAAGGCCCAAAGAGGAGTCGGGAAGACACTAGAGGAGTGCTAGGGGGACTAGAGAGGAAGAAAGTAAAAAGCGGGGAGCAAGGAAGACGTGCGGAGGTGGTGTGAGGGGACAAGAGAGGTTGTGCAGGGTGTGGAGGGCCAGAAGACAGCTCTGGGGCACAGAAGAAAGCTGAACAAGTAGCGCCGAGTGCACAAGGGGGATGCTAAGGGGAGCAGAGGGAAAGAAAAAGGTGGAAGGAGGGGGCCAGAGCAGAAGAGAGGGCTGCTAAAGGGTGTGGAGGGCCAACAGAGGGCTCCAGGGCATGAAGAAGGGCTCCGGAGGGATTCTGAGGGGACTGCCAGGGTCCTAAGGGGGCTCGAGGTGCAAGAGACAGCTCTGGGAAACAAGGAAGGCCCAAAGAGGAGTCGGGAAGACACTAGAGGAGTGCTAGGGGGACTAGAGAGGAAGAAAGTAAAAAGCGGGGAGCAAGGAAGACGTGCGGAGGTGGTGTGAGGGGACAAGAGAGGTTGTGCAGGGTGTGGAGGGCCAGAAGACAGCTCTGGGGCACAGAAGAAAGCTGAACAAGTAGCGCCGAGTGCACAAGAGGGATGCTAAGGGGAGCAGAGGGAAAGAAAAAGGTGGAAGGAGGGGGCCAGAGCAGAAGAGAGGGCTGCTAAAGGGTGTGGAGGGCCAACAGAGGGCTCCAGGGCATGAAGAAGGGCTCCACAGGGATTCTGAGGGGACTGCCAGGGTCCTAAGGGGTCTCGAGGTGCAAGAGACAGCTCTGGGAAACAAGGAAGGCCCAAAGAGGAGTCGGGAAGACACTAGAGGAGTGCTAGGGGGACTAGAGAGGAAGAAAGTAAAAAGCGGGGAGCAAGGAAGACGTGCGGAGGTGGTGTGAGGGGACAAGAGAGGTTGTGCAGGGTGTGGAGGGCCAGAAGACAGCTCTGGGGCACAGAAGAAAGCTGAAATGTAGTGGCGAGTGCACAAGGGGGATGCTAAGGGGAGCAGAGGGAAAGAAAAAGGTGGAAGGAGGGGGCCAGAGCAGAAGAGAGGGCTGCTAAAGGGTGTGGAGGGCCAACAGAGGGCTCCAGGGCATGAAGAAGGGCTCCACAGGGATTCGGAGGGGACTGCCAGGGTCCTAAGGGGTCTCGAGGTGCAAGAGACAGCTCTGGGAAACAAGGAAGGCCCAAAGAGGAGTCGGGAAGACACTAGAGTTTTAGTAGGGGGAGTAGATGGGAAAAAAGTAAAAAGCGGGGAGCAAGGAAGACGTGCGGAGGTGGTGTGAGGGGACAAGAGAGGTTGTGCAGGGTGTGGAGGGCCAGAAGACAGCTCTGGGGCACAGAAGAAAGCTGAAATGTAGTGCCGAGTGCACAAGGGGGATGCTAAGGGGAGCAGAGGGAAAGAAAAAGGTGGAAGGAGGGGGCCAGAGCAGAAGAGAGGGCTGCTAAAGGGTGTGGAGGGCCAACAGAGGGCTCCAGGGCATGAAGAAGGGCTCCGGAGGGATTCTGAGGGGACTGCCAGGGTCCTAAGGGGGCTCGAGGTGCAAGAGACAGCTCTGGGAAACAAGGAAGGCCCAAAGAGGAGTCGGGAAGACACTAGAGGAGTGCTAGGGGGACTAGAGAGGAAGAAAGTAAAAAGCGGGGAGCAAGGAAGACGTGCGGAGGTGGTGTGAGGGGACAAGAGAGGTTGTGCAGGGTGTGGAGGGCCAGAAGACAGCTCTGGGGCACAGAAGAAAGCTGAACAAGTAGCGCCGAGTGCACAAGAGGGATGCTAAGGGGAGCAGAGGGAAAGAAAAAGGTGGAAGGAGGGGGCCAGAGCAGAAGAGAGGGCTGCTAAAGGGTGTGGAGGGCCAACAGAGGGCTCCAGGGCATGAAGAAGGGCTCCACAGGGATTCTGAGGGGACTGCCAGGGTCCTAAGGGGTCTCGAGGTGCAAGAGACAGCTCTGGGAAACAAGGAAGGCCCAAAGAGGAGTCGGGAAGACACTAGAGGAGTGCTAGGGGGACTAGAGAGGAAGAAAGTAAAAAGCGGGGAGCAAGGAAGACGTGCGGAGGTGGTGTGAGGGGACAAGAGAGGTTGTGCAGGGTGTGGAGGGCCAGAAGACAGCTCTGGGGCACAGAAGAAAGCTGAAATGTAGTGGCGAGTGCACAAGGGGGATGCTAAGGGGAGCAGAGGGAAAGAAAAAGGTGGAAGGAGGGGGCCAGAGCAGAAGAGAGGGCTGCTAAAGGGTGTGGAGGGCCAACAGAGGGCTCCAGGGCATGAAGAAGGGCTCCACAGGGATTCGGAGGGGACTGCCAGGGTCCTAAGGGGTCTCGAGGTGCAAGAGACAGCTCTGGGAAACAAGGAAAGCCCAAAGAGGAGTCGGGAAGACACTAGAGTTTTAGTAGGGGGACTAGATGGGAAAAAAGTAAAAAGCGGGGAGCAAGGAAGACGTGCGGAGGTGGTGTGAGGGGACAAGAGAGGTTGTGCAGGGTGTGGAGGGCCAGAAGACAGCTCTGGGGCACAGAAGAAAGCTGAACAAGTAGCGCCGAGTGCACAAGGGGGATGCTAAGGGGAGCAGAGGGAAAGAAAAAGGTGGAAGGAGGGGGCCAGAGCAGAAGAGAGGGCTGCTAAAGGGTGTGGAGGGCCAACAGAGGGCTGCAGGGCATGAAGAAGGGCTCCACAGGGATTCTGAGGGGACTGCCAGGGTCCTAAGGGGTCTCGAGGTGCAAGAGACAGCTCTGGGAAACAAGGAAGGCCCAAAGAGGAGTCGGGAAGACACTAGAGTTTTAGTAGGGGGAGTAGATGGGAAAAAAGTAAAAAGCGGGGAGCAAGGAAGACGTGCGGAGGTGGTGTGAGGGGACAAGAGAGGTTGTGCAGGGTGTGGAGGGCCAGAAGACAGCTCTGGGGCACAGAAGAAAGCTGAAATGTAGTGCCGAGTGCACAAGGGGGATGCTAAGGGGAGCAGAGGGAAAGAAAAAGGTGGAAGGAGGGGGCCAGAGCACAAGAGAGGGCTGCTAAAGGGTGTGGAGGGCCAACAGAGGGCTCCAGGGCATGAAGAAGGGCTCCACAGGGATTCTGAGGGGACCACCAGGGTCCTAAGTGGGTTTGAGGTGCAAGAGACAGCTCTGGGAAACAAGGAAGGCCCAAAGAGGAGTCGGGAAGACACTAGAGTTTTAGTAGGGGGAGTAGATGGGAAGAAAGTAAAAAGCGGGGAGCAAGGAAGACGTGCGGAGGTGGTGTGAGGGGACAAGAGAGGTTGTGCAGGGTGTGGAGGGCCAGAAGACAGCTCTGGGGCACAGAAGAAAGCTGAAATGTAGTGGCGAGTGCACAAGGGGGATGCTAAGGGGAGCAGAGGGAAAGAAAAAGGTGGAAGGAGGGGGCCAGAGCAGAAGAGAGGGCTGCTAAAGGGTGTGGAGGGCCAACAGAGGGCTCCAGGGCATGAAGAAGGGCTCCAGAGGGATTCTGAGGGGACCACCAGGGTCCTAAGTGGGTTTGAGGTGCAAGAGACAGCTCTGGGAAACAAGGAAGGCCCAAAGAGGAGTCGGGAAGACACTAGAGTTTTAGTAGGGGGAGTAGATGGGAAAAAAGTAAAAAGCGGGGAGCAAGGAAGACGTGCGGAGGTGGTGTGAGGGGACAAGAGAGGTTGTGCAGGGTGTGGAGGGCCAGAAGACAGCTCTGGGGCACAGAAGAAAGCTGAAATGTAGTGCCGAGTGCACAAGGGGGATGCTAAGCGGGCAGAGGGAAAGAAAAAGGTGGAAGGAGGGGGCCAGAGCAGAAGAGAGGGCTGCTAAAGGGTGTGGAGGGCCAACAGAGGGCTCCAGGGCATGAAGAAGGGCTCCGGAGGGATTCTGAGGGGACTGCCAGGGTCCTAAGGGGTCTCGAGGTGCAAGAGACAGCTCTGGGAAACAAGGAAGGCCCAA